>NC_088643.1:94930302-95088116 GCF_964019385.1 Sycon ciliatum
GTGGTAATATCCACTGGATCTCGACGATTCCAGGCCTCCAGAATGGTCTTCCTGTTGATGTGGAAGTCCCAGGTGTCTCTTCTACCGAGGGCTAAGATTGCGGAAATGCAGCGAAGATGGAAGGCGGACAGCGCCGCAAGCTCGCTTTTCAGTGGTACCCAACACTCCGCTCCGTAAAGGAGAAGAGAAGCCACACATGCATCATACACCATTCGCTTCGTTGCCAGTGAAAGATCGCCATCATCAAAGACAGATCGACGCAATGCTCCGAATGCCCTAGATGCTGACGCTATTCGGGACCGAGTGTCCACTGCGGTGCGGCCACCAGTATGGATGATGGAGCCTAGGTAGCGAAAGTCATGCACATTCTCGACAATTTCCCCGCCAACCACCAATGGACGACGATCCTCCGGAGAAATGCCGAAGCCGACCGCCATTACTTTGGTTTTTGATAGGTTGATGGTGAGGCCGAAGCGAGTTGCGACGTCCATGAACCGGCTGAGCGCAAGTGTGGCACCATGGTGAGTTGTAGCAATAAGTGCCGAATCGTCTGCGAATTGACAGTCACGATGGATGTTGATTGTGTCAGTCTTCTGGCGTTTGAAAAGGAGAGACGGTCCAGAGTTAGAGGAGACGGGAAGTCCAATCTCAGGTATGTCCGCAACCTCACGCTGCCACAGCTGGAATACTGCCCACATGAATATATTGAACAATACTGGGGCCATACAACAACCTTGTCGAAGGCCATTTTGCACCTCAATAGGCTCGGCCTCGATGCCCGGGATCGACAGGTTTGCAGACATAGAGGGATGAAATGAGCTGATAATGGTAACCAGCTTGTCAGGTACGCCCGCCTTCCGGAGAATTTCCCACATGCACTTACGGGTGACGGAATCATAGGCCTTCCGTAGATCAACAAAAACCATGAAACCAGAGCAGCGATGTTCATATAGTTTCTCAGATATTTGTCTCACCGCGAAGATCATGTCCGCACAAGATCTGCCTTTGCGGAATCCACACTGCGTGTCTGGCAGGATGTCTTCCGCGAGCCGCTGCAATCTTGTCTGGACGAGGCCAGCAACAGCCTTTCCTACCACCTCCAGAAGAGCGATGCCCCTCCAATTGTCACAGCTGGATAGATTTCCTTTTTTTGGTATCGGGACAAGCTGGCAGTCCACCCACTCCTGGGGCACCCGCTCTGCATTCCACACTGTCTGGACAAGGTCTAGTAGTGCCATCATGAGGCCATCCCCACCAGCCTTCAGCAGTTCCGGTAAGATTCCAGAGCCTCCTGCTGCTTTTCCGTTCCGTAGTCGGCGCACAGCTTGCCTAAGCTCTTCCAGAGTAGGTGGATCGGCGAGGTCTTCACACACTTCCTGTTGCTCAATGGTGGCAACAGTTGCAGGTTCATACGAGGTTGGAACATTGTAAACCTTGGAGAAGTGGCGGTGCCATGTGCGGCCCTGATCCGCCGGTGAATTACAGACATTTCCGTTCTCGTCCCGCACAGCGACTGCAGTTACACCCACAAGCCCTCGCCGAGCCGTCTGCATGGTCTTGATACCGGCCCAAATGCGCGCCGAGTCAAAGCGCCCCTTCTCAGTACGTTGTGCCATGGCAGCAAACCATCATTCTTCGCAGCTCGGGTGGCAGCGCGAGCCCTCGTGCGCGCAACACGGTAGCGCGAATACTCTGCCTGATTCCGGCCACTAGTGATCCATGTTCGATAGCATGCATTGCGCGCGTCCAGCAGTGGCCGCAGCCCGTCCTGGCTTTCCGTAAACCAATCAGGCTGCCGTCTCCTCTGATGACCGAGAGTGTCCGCAGCTGCCGCCGTCACCACGTCCCGCATCGCATTCCATTTCTCGTCGACACACACACACACACACACACACACACACACACACACACACACACACAATGAGAAGATTTGCAGCGTGTGTTCATGGTGCATGGAACAAAATGAACAGACAGCGATTAACTACTAAGGATTACTGCAATAGATGACCAATGTTTGGAAATAGACATGCTCAAGGGCCATGGATACTTGATGCAACAACTTACCTGGATACTGGGTTGCTGTGTGAGTGTATTTGAGCCAGGGGTACGTGATTCATCTATTGTGCAGGATTGTTGTGGGCGTGTGGCTGCTGTTTCACTGACTGTGTCGCCGACTGCAGCTATCTTCCACACAGCTACATGCTGGTCACATGATGTGGACATAACACAACCACTAGGTAGCCAGCAGAGACCTGCACACAGTATAGCATGCACACACATGCACGCACGCATGTATGCACACACCCACACACATGCACAAACGCATGCACGCACACACCAGCACACACCCACACGTACATACCCACACACGAACACACCCATACAAACACACACACACGCACACACGCACACAGAGCAGCAAGCACGCAGCACACACATAGTCCGCAGTGGGAAATCAACACCAGATCCCGCTTAGTGTACAACCACAGAGAATAGTACTTCAGTACAACGAACAGAAGAATACCCGATACTAGTAATCAGACCCCCACAGCTGCTGCTGTGAGAGTTAGAGTTAGCATAATAATAATAATACTTCGAAGTACATGACTATTATATTTGGTACTTCAAAGTACATGTAGTACGGATTCTTCACATGAACTATGATAAAGTTGATAAGGCTAGCAGCGGGGGATCCAGCTTACCAGTAACAGTAGAACCATGGCAATCAGTCCGACTCGCAGTCCACTTGGTCTCTAGCATCACCGCTCCTTGCTCATCGTCATGCACTGACAGAGAGTGTAGTGTTACACCACCACCATCACCTCCTGACAATAGAACTATACTGTCATCTTCTTCAGCAAGCAAATATCAGAAGTTCAGAACAAACAAAAGAACAAAAGAACAATTATAACTGTAAGAACATACAGGTATCATACAGGAGAGCAGAGTTTGCGGTAGAATAGAGCAAGGCAAGAACTAGACTACAATTCAAATACACGCATGTGAAACGAAGGCAACACCAGATCTTCACTATCCTAAGCACGTCAAGTCACAGAAATACGTCTAAAGCCTCTCCAGAATGTTATCATTAGCAGTTGGAGCAGACTGCAGCAACACCACCAAGCAACAAGCATGTCAACTCACCATCAACCATCTGCACCTCAAGACACGTTACGGTGCAGCGTTGTGAGGCCAAAGTGGCCAGGACAACGGGTCTCGGCAATGCGTTGTCCTGCTGACAAGTGTCCAAGTCAAGAGCGGTCGTAGCAGAGCTGCCATTCACGCAATCGGCTGCTGAGTGTGCCAGTACAGCCTTGAGATAATCTGACAAGACCACGGTGAAATCCCATACTGTCACGTCTCCACTGCCTCCAGCCGTGGCTGCCAGCACGCAGGACTTAGACGGAACAACGATCGTCTCAACACAAAGCAGAGAGCGGTCTTGCTGCTCACTCTCGGCAATAAGGGTAAATGCTTTGCGATTCGGGTCACAGTGAAGTAACCTGTGGGAACATGCAGGAGGACCATGAGAAAGCACTGGTGATCAGATTGGAAAAACACATCAGCACAAAAACATACACCCTCACCACCCTCACCCTCACCACCATAATTACGTCAAAGCATTACAATAGAACAATACTGCCACAATGCATACCAACCAGGGAATTACTACTACAGTGCTACACACTATACTAACCCAATGCTGTAGACAGCAAGCTGTTTCGGCCACAAAGGCCTCATCAGTACAGCTACGAGTTTTTTAAAGGAAGCTGAGCTACCAGCCATGGTGCAAAGGAGGCACCACAGACATTAAGATAGCTTGTCACTCTAGCGTCAGAGTGCTCTAACTACGAAAAGCAGCGGACAATGCGTACTGCAGCAGCACTAGAGCAGCCTAACGAGAGTGCTCAACAAGACAAATGTCGAGGAGCGTAATACTACAGTAGCTATACATCTTAGCAGCAGATAGGTGCACAGTACAGAAGAGTTCACACAAGCACATGCACACACGCACGCATGCACACAAACAAACACATGATGTAGTGTACTGTGTGTGCACTTGCACCACATTCGTATTTTCAACCGCAGTGCATGTGCTGTCTGTCAGTCCGATGAAGTCAAAGAGGGACTTACCGTAACCAGCCATCGGAGTAAACTGCCCAAGCAAACACACCCGCAGTAGAGGCATGATGCTGACTCTCTGGTGTAGGGAGATTGACAGCGAGACACTGAGCTACGGTGTCCACATTCACCGTTGACACTGACATGACACGGCTTTCGGCAGCCATTGCCGTCGGCGGTTGTTGTCGTCGTAGTCTACGTTCACGCTGTGATAGCGGAGCAGGGTACTGACACACTGACTCAATGGCAATGTCATGCACCATGTGACCATGCTCACCACTACTGCTCACAACACCAGCTGATGTTGCTTCGCCCATCGTCCTGTGCTCAGTAGGCAGAGCAGCAGCAGCAGCTGGGTTGCTACAGGCGTCAGATATCAACCAGGCCTTGATCTGAGATCTACCACCAGCGGATACAAGCATCCAGCTGGCATTGTCATGACTATTGCTGAGTGGCGAGGCTGACATGGTACGAACACCTGAGATGTGAACACATGCTGGATGCACAATAGGGCGAAGACCACCACCAGCTGGATCATCTGATGATTACAGTAAGTCAAGGATCAGCAACACAATGATTGCACCTGGCAAAGTGTGTTGACTGTATGTGACTGCGTGTGACTGTATGCGACTGTGTGTGACTGTATGCGACTGTGTGTGACTGTATGCGACTGTGTGTGTGTGAGACTGTGTGCATGCATGAGACACGCAACGGAACCCGACAGACCACTACAGTACATGTGCAGTAGTGGCAACTGAAATCTGACCCCTAATGATCGTGCTTCGAATGCAGCACCGATTCCAGCGGTCTCTGTGGTGTATGTATTCGGTAGTGTACAAGCATGTGCTGGGCTTTTGCAATGTTTGCGCACTGAGCTGGGGTCAGATATAAGTTGCCCCCACTGCACATGCTATAGCATGGGTCACCTTAAAAGCAAGTCGGAGTATAAATTGGTGATGTTGTTCCAATTTACTTGCTGTGCTGGTGTCTCTATGCTTTGCGCATTGATTCGGCTGAGAGCGCGTGGTGGTGACAAGTTGGGAATGCAGTAAATTGGAGTATGGCCGAAAACTTTGTCGCAATATTAAATATTTTAATTGTGATGTAGCCGTACAAAAACAAATACTTTCGTGCTGCAACCGAGATCACATGTAAAAAAAAAAGTAAATTATCGTATCCGTTCCCGAAGGGAACTTACGACGGCCGCTAACACCCGATAAACCCTGTAGATATAGATCTTAGAAACTACAGAGATTTCATACAAGTAAATGCCTACGTGCAGACTGGGGAACAAACAGTGATGATCAGATTGGATACAGATTGAGAGTCGCACAGAGCAGTCCTCACTGCCGGAAGCCAACAAGGTGCTACCTGAAAACACACACACACACACACACACACACACACGCACGCACGCACGCACGCACGCACACACACACATACACAAACTATAATACAACTGTTTTGTTGCAATATGTTCAAATGCAGTAGCAGCAGCAGCAGCAGAGCACAATACCAACCATCGGCCTTACATGTTTCAAATAATAATACAAACAGGTCGCATACAGCCCGCATTAATAAATCATACGGGGGCCATGCATCTGTTTCACAACAAACTACTTGAAACAGGTTCAACAACAATGCCAACCAAATTTGACAATTTAGTACAAATTGCTGGAGCAGAAGCAAGTACAGTACAGTCATGTACATGTACATGCACTGTCAAATTGTAAATCTATGCAGTGACATGCACTGTAGATATATCCAGTACATGGGAACAAGTAGTTCAAGTACCTGATGTCTTGCTAGAGAAGACTTGAGTAAGACACGTGATTTCACGGCCATGGAAGCTACTCTGGAGAACATACACAACAAGTAAAAGAGGAGCACACAATGTTATGAGCAGAAGCTGATAGTGCAATACGTGGTTATACTCTCCACCATCAGTGAGTAGTGTCCTGTACACATGTACAAATCCAGATCCTTGTCACCCATTGACTGTCCAGTGCATGCAGTGCTGCTGCACACAACTGGGCAGCGCTAGTGACGACCTGTGGGTGCCATATCACACTGTCAAGTATGGGAATGGGTATCCACAAGAACTAGTAGAGGCTGTGGTGATATGAGTGTATACAGAAAAGCTGCCATACACAGATACAGTGATGCCGGGTATAGCGACAACTGAATACATGCTACTTCAAAAAGGACTACGTACTCAAAAACACATGCACCTACACCTGTATCCGACTAGCCTATACTGTATTAGTACTAGCACTATTTCACACAAAAATACATTCAAACCTCAAATTCAATGAAGTCAAACTATTCAAACCACTAGCCAACACACGGCTGGAGAAGATGGTCATAGAACATGGAGTCACTGCTCCTGACAATCCTGTGTCTCCACATGCACTGACAATCCTGTGTCTCCACATGCAGCATACAGACAGTCATGGTGATACTCTTTGTACCAGAACCATCTACTGGCCTGCAATACTCGCCTGCAATACTTTGGAAGAGAATGCAAGGACACTGGTAAACCTGTCCAGTATACTGGTACACTGGATAAGTAGTCTAATAGCGAGGGTGTGCTGGAATGATAGCAATGTATAAGACGGTAGGAGTGCAGCACCTGCATATATGGCCATGATGCACGTTGATATCGTATGACACAGTTTTCTCACCTGAAGAATACGTTGCCGAGACCATTCACCAATGTCTACCGTACAATAATGCAGACGACACGCTTGCAGGAACACAAACGTCACTGAGTTTCCCTGTAACAAAAAGAGAAGAACAATATCAGGTAATCGAAGAGATAGTAAAGAGAGGGTAGACACGTTATCAAAATGAAAGTAAGTTCCAAGATAACAATTGTGGTAGATTTGTCACATTTCCTTGAAACCAAGGACCATCACCGACCATGGACATCACCGACCAAGGACATCACCGACCATGGACATCACCGACCATGGACATTACCGACCATGGACATCACCGACCATGGACATCACCGACCAAGGACATCACCGACCATGGACATCACCGACCTTGGACATCACCGACCTTGGACGACAACGTAGTATGTTGTGGCTGGGGCGGTACAACTTTTTAGGGACAGTTTAAACTGCATTTTCAAGTTTATCGGCGAGATGTAGATGACATTTGAATTTTTTTCGGTGAATCCCTCGAGTACGAGCACTCTCTAACTTCCTATAGGCTCAATTTCATTTTTGGACAAACACTTGAAAATGTTAAGGGCTGTACTGGCGGGTATTGAGTTGCGGAGAGAATCATACTTGTAGACCATTCCTTGTGTCGCCCGGGGCAGTTCTGAGCCTACAAGTATACTCGTAGCTTTACCACAGCTACAATACCGGCCACTGTGACAATAGTCACACTACACTGCAACAGTACATACTATGAGCAAGAATACATAACCAAGAGTGTGCAACTCGACGATCCCCCCAGCCCACGGCGGAATTTTTTAAAGACATTAGTCTTTTGCGGCGGTTTGGCTTACTGATGCGATCATGCGTAGCCAGAGATCAAAGTGCAAATAAATAATTGTACATTACAGCTGCGATAGTCGAAGCAGAACAACGGACGATAGATCAATGTGTCTTGAACCTGATGAACTCTCACTGTATCTACAAAACAAGCGCGGTAAAGCATACGCACTTCATCATACTTCTGCCAAAGAATGACGCAATAAAAAATTCCGCCGTGGGTGAACCCATCGCAGCTCAAGATAGGAGTTACACACTCTTGGTTATGTACTCTTGCTAAATGCGAGTCCTTCACACAATCCCATCGCTAGCATGGCTGGCTAACGTCCCCTCCTTTGTATTGGCTTTTGCCATTGGACAGTGAAATAAAATAAAATAAAATAACTAAATAAAAACCCCACAGGCTTACATCACTGGACAGAGAGTAGTGCCAAGAGCGGTGACCTCCCCCGCACGGCACCGTGGCAACGGTTTCGGCATGCCGTGAATCCCATATAATCAAGTTAGTCTGCAGAGGGCAGTAAGAAACACACAACAGCACAACCCAACATGTACTACCGTACTAAGAGCACAAGTGATATCGTGCCAAGTGGTGTTTGCTTGTGTGTGTGTGTGTGCGCGCGTGCGCGTGCGCGCAGGCGCGTGTGTGTGTGTGTCCGTGTGCTTGCAAGTGTGCGTGATTGTGCATGCTCTTGTGCGTGTGTGTGTGTGTGCTTCTGCACGTGCTGCGGGGAAAGATAGGATATCAGAGAGGACTCTGGGCGCTGAAGTCAAGCTCAGACAGTAGTGTCAGGAACCATATCCACTTCTGCTGCATACCACAACACATACACCCCCACATACCGGTATACACACAGTCTTCCCCAACTTACAGAATGGAATCCAATGAGTAGGTCTCGTCCGTCCGAAGTGTGAATCATTCTCTCCAACCAATCCACGCCGGGCAAGAACTGGAAGTGCAGGTATGATTAAGGGCAACGTAATATCAACACAACATAACATGGATGAGACTCAAAAGCACCACAACATGCCTTCAAGCCAGTCAAATAAAAAATAAAAAAGTAAAGTTTGCACGTCCGCGCTACAACGGGCGCTGAGAAACACAACCAGCTTAGGAAGTTTCGCTCGTGCCAGGCCACCACCATGCCTGTAATACCAGGGTGGCAGACGCAGCGCCTAACGGCGAGGGTGAGGTGGTAACTCTCACAACCAATGCCCGACAAGGGGCAAACCTCGTTAGCTGCATCCATGTTACCCTCACTCCGAGTAGTGAGTACCCAGTTGACCGTGGGTGTCGGCACAGTTCCTTGCATGTATAGTGGTTCACACATGCATCACCGCATTTGTTAGCACAGTACATGCTCCCTGCTCCCAGCGCGGGTCTCGAACTCCAGCCAGTCAAATGGCTATCCATATTATATCTCCACAGGGATGACCGCACTACCTCGGTACTGTATAGTGAACTAAGCATGCATCAGCAAGAGAATGGATGGGGTGTCAGTAATGTCCACTCTTCTGGACTATGACTGATATGTTCATTGTGAGAAAGACAGGCAGATGTACAAAATGAAGGAAAGGGAGAGAGAGAGAGAGAGAGAGAGAGAGAGAGAGAGAGAGAGAGAGAGAGAGAGAGAGAGAGAGAGAGAGAGAGAGAGAGAGAGAGAGAGAGAGAGATACTAGATAGATAGAAGACAGCAGTACATTCACTGTACGTACGTGTAGCAACTAAACATACTCTAACACTAACCTTGCGGTCTGAACACACTGTCAACGTGCCTGGATGGGCTATCGACAACTGACGGATGTGTCCATCACGACCACAGCTACTGACACAGCCCCGACAGACCTGTATGTCATTTACACCATTCTTGCCATGTACACCAACCAAAGAACACACTGGATCCTGGAGAAACACACACACACACACACACACACACACACACACACACACACACACACACACACACACATATATACAGTATAACACACAGTACTTACTTGTACTACTTGTACTTGCTCACTGCCAAAACTGGTCACGTGAGTCTCCCGGGGAGGGGGCAGGGGGAGAGAGACTCAAAAGGAATCTTGGAAAGAAAACTCAATTGGCTATTGAACCGTCCAACGGCCGACACCCCCTGAAATCCCCAACTCATGGGTGGACTTGGAAATGATCCCACTTATGGGCTCACCACACCTCAGTAAGCACGAGTATACAAACAGTACAAACACACACAGTATGTATATATTATAACAAGGAACCGAGTGTATATGGAGATATATACACCACTAAGGGAGAGCATGCCTAAGACTGTAACTGTATATGGAGTGAGGTATAAAAACACATACAGTCCAAACACATACAGTCCAAACACATACAGTAAAAATACATACAATATAAACATGCGGCACAAACACACAACACTAGCTCAGTTTCTGAATAGGGGTTGAAAGTGAGGACGTCAAGGTCAGCTGGTTGGTCAAGAACAGTATTTCCTGGGTCAAATAGGATCAGATCGATCTACTAGAGTCCAGAACTGGTATGGCATGTAGTACATACATGGTAGCTGCCACCACCCCCCCCCCCCCCCCCACCATCCCCCCATCCCCCCATTCCCCCTCCACCATCCCCCCCATTCTCCCCTCCACCATCCCCTCATCCCCCCCCCCCACCATCCCCCCCCCCATTCCCCCTCCACCATCCCCCATTCTCCCCTCCACCATCCCCCCCCCCCCACCATCCCCCCATTCTCCCCTCCACCATCCCCCCATTCTCCCCTCCACCATCCCCCCATTCTCCCCTCCACCATCCCCCCATTCTCCCCTCCACCATCCCCCCATTCTCCCCTCCACCATCCCCTCATTCCCCCCCCCCCCCCATCCCCACCATTCCCACCATCCCCACCATTTCAAGTTACATGTGTGCCTGTGTGACTTTTCTTCACAAGAGGTGCCCAAGGTGTTCAGTGTTAATGAGGTAAATGACTTGGCCATGGTGCATGTCATGGTGCACGTCATGGTGCACGTCATGGTGCACGTCATGGTGCACGTCATGGTGTGGGTCATAGTCCGGTGTGGGTCATAGTCCGGTGTGGGTGATAGTCCGGTGTGGGTCATAGTCCGGTGTGGGTCATAGTCCGGTGTGGGTCATAGTCCGGTGTGGGTCATAGTCCGGTGTGGGTCATAGTCCGGTGTGGGTCATAGTCCGGTGTGGGTCATAGTCCGGTGTGGGTCATGGTGTGGGTCATAGTCCGGTGTGGGTCATAGTCCGGTGTGAGCATCAGCAGAGAAGTGAGCACGCAACACACTGTACCTGTGGCATTGCCGCGTCTTGACATGCCGTTGAGCAGCGATATGTATGCAGTGAGCCTTTCCGATCTCCAGCTATCACATAGACAGCATCACTATCAGCTGAGGTGACCGGGTGGTTAGGAGAGTTATCTGTCAGGGATAGTACATCTTGTGAGTGAACAATGGCCACAGCTGATAGCCAGCGGTGTTTGCAAGGTGGTAAGCAGAATTCAGCAAGAAGCTGGCAATCTAATGCAGACCCAGGTAAGTTGCTGACTTTCCACCATTTCTGCAGCCAACAACATGCAGTAGAAGAGAAAAGGGCAATGATATCATCATTTCAACTGCAAACATCAAAAAGGAACTGGCTTTCTCTTACCCCCCCCCCCCCCACACACACACGGATGCGCCGTCCCCTAAATTCTCAACAAAAACGCACACACAGCAGTCAGGTATGTCCTGTAGGACCTGAGAAAGTACTTGAGAAAGTGAAAACACGTACATGTGTCTATACCATACATGTTAGCACTTTCATAACTTTCATAACTTACCATGCTTCCTTCTGGTCCAACCGTGAACAGATTACTACCGCCTTCGCCTGCATACACCACAAAGGAGACAGGACGAAATGGCAAATAGGGCCAGAGGAAATAGAGCAGCATCAAAACTTTCAAAATTTCAGGAAAAGTGATTCCATACTCCCCTACCACATCTACACCAGTAGCTGGGTGCAGTTGCCAAGGATCTTTACTACTGGTACTTATTCTTTTTTAAGTATGCATGGGTTGCCTTGGCAACTGGACAAGCAGGCTTGGGGAGGCAATGGCTACTGGATCTATGGGACACTAGTCCTCCATGATAGTAGGCAACATTATTTAATAATAACAAGCAACTCACCAGCACCAACACCAGCATCAGAAGATGAAGTTGCAGATGCAGTTGCCCAAGTAACTGAGAAGACTTTCCCATCATGTGCCAGGACACAGCTAGAGCAAGACACAGCATCTGAGAAGGAGAAAGCAAAAACAAACGATATGACAGCGGCGTTAGGTGAGTGTTCAGCGGACGAGGAGGAACAACTGAAAGAGGCCTCAAAGACTGCAAAGGACCGTGTGCAAGAGCCTATGGGCTGTGAATACAGTTGCAACACAACTGACAATGCCACTGGAACTAAAGTTAGTTAAAGGGGAAGTTAAGGCAAAAATTAAAATTTCACCAGTTGTAGTCTTCGGGGTGCTGAGTCGAATGGTCTTGGTCCGAGGAAGCTGAGACGCTCCCTTCCTACTTGAATCCCAATCGAACTCGCGCACTTCCACCGAAACTGGGTGACTGCGCCCTACGAGATGGGGATTTGTATGCAAAATGTCACTAAAAGCGCCATTTCGTTCTTATAAAAGCACGGATGACCGCGATTGGCCCATATGTTGTAGTCTTTTGGACGCTGAGTCGACTGGTTTTGGTCCGAAAAGGCTGCGATGCAGCGTTCCTCCTTTATTCCCAATCGAACATGGTTGAACAAGTGGTCACGTGCTCCTGGGTGCCCAAATCACCTGGTCACCACGCCAGCAGGTGACAACTTTCACACCAAGGTTCAACTCGAGTTCAACTCGAGTGACAGGACTGCACCCAAAAAAGGTCAAACAGGCTAGTAAGTTGTACCCTGCAGGCACGGTGACCAGGTGACTGGCGTACGCAGGAGCACGTGACCGCTTGTTCAACCATGTTCGATTGGGAATAAAGGCGGAACGCTGCATCGCAGCCTTTTCGGACCAAAACCAGTCGACTCAGCGTCCAAAAGACTACAACATATGGGCCAATCGCGGTCATCCGTGCTTTTATAAGAACGAAATGGCGCTTTTAGTGACATTTTGCATACAAATCCCCATCTCGTAGGGCGCAGTCACCCAGTTTCGGTGGAAGTGCGCGAGTTCGATTGGGATTCAAGTAGGAAGGGAGCGTCTCAGCTTTCTCGGACCAAGACCATTCGACTCAGCACCCCGAAGACTACAACTGGTGAAATTTTAATTTTTGCCTTAACTTCCCCTTTAACCGTCAACATGAAGCAGAGGTAGCAATAGGAATGGAATGCACCAAGTTATTTGAGCAACTCAAGATAAAGGATCATGACAGTCTCGATGCGATGCTTTGTGTATGTTGTGTGCGTGTATCCATTCACTACCATTGCTAGGCAACAGGCAGGGTCAAGGTGAGTGTGTGTACGTGCGAGGGCGTGTGAACATGCACACATGCGACTCACCAGTCATCCAGTCACTGAGACACAACACGTGGCCAGCCAGCCCGCCAAGTGCCAATCTACCCGTCTTGCAGTCAAGAGACATCACACTGTATGACGCAAAGGCTGGCTCATGCAACAGCAACTGGATGTGCTTGCTGACGCTATCGTACAACAGCAGACGTCTGTAGTTCAGCAAACAAATATCCACACAAGACATGTAATACGCCACAATCTAAATTCCTCTGGTGTAATTCTTTTTATGACTTGGGGCTCCCCGCGTGCTAGTTTGTACGTGAAGTGTGTGGGTACAGAGAGGGCTGCGTCCCAACCGCCTGTGTGGATTCACAGGAAGTGTGAGTTACGAAGTCTGAAGAAAATGTTGAACGGCCTCTGCTGGGATGACGACTACACCATAGCTCAGTGGTTAGAGCATCGCTAGCTACAAGCGAGGGTCCCTGGTTCGAGTCCTGGTGGTGACAGTCAATTTTTTCTCCAGACTTTTCCCGTTTGTGTCTTTCCCTCAAACTAGTGAAGTGTAAATCTTTCCTTTACACACGCTGCATTAGACACAGCCTTGGTGCAGAGATAGGCAAAATTCATCATCAACACATTATTGAATCTATTGATTAGTTTGAGGGAGTTGAAAACGGGAAAAGTCCGAAGAAAAAAGTACAAGACAATACCAGCTTGACCGGAACTTATTCATTCATTGTTTCATTTATTTGCAGAGACGGTAAGCATACAGTGGACGTACCCTGAGTTCATGAGCAGAAGCACATGCTGAGATTCATACACGGCCACATCACGGATATAGTCGTCTTGTCTCTTACCGCATGATGACTGCAAAGCCTGGACAAGGACAAGCAACACATAACCGCAAAGTTAGGTGCTACTTGTAATTCTAAGCAAGCGTTGACCTCATACTCATGATGACTACTGGCCAGGATTATTCAACTGGTGCAACACTGTTGAGTTGCAGTGATGAACACAGTCTAGTCTCCGCATGCATGCATGCATGCATGCAGTGCAGTGCACAAAACAGAACAGACGGTTGAAGACGAAGCCTACAATGGCTACCTGGATACCTAACTTGTGTTTTAGTAGTGTTGCCAATCTACAACAGTGACATTGTTTTGCCAGTACACGCATACGCACACACGCACAATGCAAGGTTAGACAACTTAGAACACTCGACAAGGCGAAATTCGGGGAACAAGGAGACAGCCACAGCAGCAGCTACATACAAGGAAGTCCTAAACATGTGTACATAACATTGCTAAGTGTTCTGGACAGGGATCACTGGTCTACAAGTGCATGCATCTAGACAAGAAGAGGTTAAACTCACTGCTTCTGTCAGGTCTGGCACCGACAAAGAAAACTGCTGAGACACAGTCTCCTTGATTTCATCAAGGGACCACCACCGAATACCACCATCACCACCACCAGTTATCTACAACACAACACAACAAACACAACACGCGCACACAGCCAACCAAGGATGGCTAAATAGCAGGCACTACAATCATAGTGACCCTTGACAAAACGTGATGCTCGACAGAATTCAGAGGACACTTGGCCCTGCCTGGTGGGGACATGGGAATCCTGCATGAGTCGATGAGAGCAAACTAGAGCAAAGATAGTGGAGTTCTAAGCTTCATGGACATGATGGGACAAGTAACGCCTGCTGCAAATCGATAGTCATCAGTCAGTATACCAAGCACTTGCAACGGTGTGTGTCAGGTTCAGAACAGAGATGACAGTTCTAATATACGGAGCATTGAGTTTCAGATACAAACTGGTACTCCCACGGATGTTGTGCATGTTGACTTACAATACTCAGTGATGTGGCATCACCATCATCAGCAGCACAGACACTCCACACATTGAGACCCTAGAACACACACACACACGCACGCACGCACGCACGCACACGCACGCACACACGCACACACACACACACACACACACACACACACACACACACCCTTCGCACCTGGTTGCCTTGCTTAAGAAGTATTCGGCCGATTCTGCCTCTCGTCATCCCGCTGATTGTTTTCAGTTTTTCATCAGCTGCCGCAAACCACACCGTGGCGTGTGGTCTGGCACTCTTTCTAGATGGGTCAAGAATGTCATGTCGGCAGCCGGCATCGAAGTGACTAAATTTGGAAGTCACCGTATCCGGGGGGGGGGGGGGGGGGGGGGTGCATCTGCATCAGCCACTGCAAATTCTAATGTTCCCCTTGATTCCGTGCTTGCGGCCGGCGATTGGTCCTCAGGCCGTACTTTTCCCATCATTATTCCCGCTCGAATAGCCACTTGCCTGCCCCTGCTGTTGCTAATGCTCTGATGGCAGCTTTGACATAAGTGCTGGCCTTTGCTGTTTCAGTTTGTTCTATTTGAAATTGAATTTCAAACGGTTTCTGCTCTGGGGCTGCTTTGAAGTCTCAAGTTAGAACGTACTGTAAAAGCAGAAATTTTCGGTAGTAAACTTCGGTGCCGAAATTTTCACCGAAAATAAAACACACCGAAAATGTCGGTATAGTACTAGTACACTTACCTGGAACGCGGGTTTACCGAAAATTTCCCTCCACCGAACCGCCGATTTTGGAGAATATCGAAAATATTACACCACCAAAAATGTCTGCTTTTACAGTAGTAAACTGTACTCAGCACAGTGATCCTGTATGTGGAGAGGGATGAAGTAGAAATTACAATTGGAGGAGCCTCAGCGAACTCCGATTGGAGTTCTACGAGGCCCTGGTAACATACAGGAGCACTGTGCTCCCACCCTCACGACCCTTGCCTAGGCTTGTTCCCTCACTACTGTCGTCTTTGAATACTGAGGGTTTTGGGCATGTGGTGGTGGCCATATTGCACCATGGCAACACACAAATAATCTTTGAAAGGCGGTTTCCGGGGCGCTCTCTCAAGTTAGAATGTAGTTTACTGTGACCAGCACAGTGCTCCTGTATGGTACGATGGCCTCGTAGAACTCCAATCAGAGCTCGCGGAGGTTTTTTGTTGTGGAATAGATTAACCGCAATCATGGAAAGAGCTTTCCTCCCTCTCCGAATTTCGATGTGCACTTGAACTACATTTACAGGATCCATCATTTTTTCTTGAATTCAGTCGGTTGGTATGTGGTAAGACCACTAGAATTTAGATTGGTAGCTGTATTCGCCATTTTAATTACTTTTAAGTTTTAACTGAAAGAAAAAAGAACAAATAACTCTTCACCACCATCATCAGTACTCAAGGACTCAAGAAATTTTCACGAACCAGTTTTCGCACATTCTCTTCAAGTGAAGTCTCCCACTCAATCTCCAGACAGCTGTATATAGCTGTTTCAACCTTATTAGGTCTCCTCAGCGGAGCTCAGAGGCACTGGCCAAACCAATCGCATTGAAGTCTAGTGAACAGCAGAGCATTTCGAAACCGGCTGCTCAAAGCGCTAAAGCCAAAGTGCTCGAACTGTGACAAAACACAGCAAGCTTTGCACCAGGGCAGGCAACGTTAACACAAACCAAAAAAGAGTGCTCAGCCAAGCCAAGGCGAGGTAGCGTAATTCTCTGGGCGAGGTCTCCTAGAAAGTTGTTCAATTACTTTTGGCTGCTTTTAGTAAAAGATGGTCATGACAGCAGATAGCCTTCTGACATATACTACTTTCTGCTCAGGTTTTTCTTCTTTTCTTTTTTCTCTTTCAGCCATGCAAAGTGGACTTTCTTTGTTCGTCCCTCTTAATAATTGTACTTTGCACTGTTCAAGCAGCAGAATTTTTTTAACAATACGATCATGTCTTGAGCGGTTTTAGGTGATGCAAGTGATGCAACAACACTAACAACAACGACGACGACGACGACAACAGTACTCACCTGATGTCCTTTGATCTCTTTCAAAAGATGACCAGTATGATCCCAGACACAAACGAGAGCATCCTGCAGCCCAGCACCAGATTATGCACATGTACTGTCAACATTAGGCAGTATGAGACTACAAAGAAGGACTGGGCTGTAAAAATGCTTACAAGTAGTAGTATTGACATATCCGCGGCAAGCCGCTTATGTACAACGGCATGGGAGAGGATAACAAAAAATGAAAATATAATTAATGTTGGGGAAATCCACGCTATTATCGAATATTCAACAATGACGGGTGTGGGGTTATACCAAATTCCCATAATGTGGAAGTACGTTATTATTGTTGAAAGCACTAGGTGATCTGCACTCTACAATGTGACCTGTGCGATTATATCGTTGAATGATTGCCTGTTCCGAGCCACCAAACGCAGTGTCTCCAGGTCCTTCAGACTCCGGAGACGCATGGACGTTGCCTTAGCTAATTCGTTGTCTATCACCACTGGTAGGGTGATGCGCGGGCGTCCGAGCCAGCCCCGATTCTGTCGCTGGAAATACGCTGTCATGCTCACCTGCGCTGGAGTTGCTTCAGGGAGGCGTAGAATATGACCAAACAGTTTCCACCGTGCTCTTCTGCTTAGTACGGATATTGGCTCGGCATTGCAGCGGGCATATAGGTCTGTGTTGGAGATAATTTCCGGGTAAGATATCCCTAATAGACGGCGGAGCTGCTTTCTGTGGAACGCATCCATTGCTGTAGCATCCCGGGATGAAAGCACCCACACGCCGCAGTTGTAGGTCAAAATAGATAGCACAAATGCATCAAACAACCTCAGGCGGGTTGCTTCAGAGATAACTTGTCTCCGCATCCACAGGTTGACAAGTGTGTTGAAGGCAGCTGCGGCTTGCTGGCGCCGGCGCTTGAGGTCTTCTGTGACTCCGTACAGTGAACCAAGCAACCGGGTGGACCTCCATCGTTCCTCACCTCTTCTTGCAACATCCTCTTCTTGGTATAGATGGGTCCACTCGGTCTTGGTAGGGTTGATGTTGAGGTTCCACTCTTTGAACACTACCTCTGCCTCTGTTAGTGCGCACGCTAGATGTTGACGGTCCGTGGAGTACAGGTTAACGTCGTCCATGTATGCTGTTTCGCAAGGTATGGACATATCGACAGTCGTGTAGGCTGTCCCTCCAATATTCAGTATGGCAGGTCTTGGCGATATCCTGGGACGCAGGCAACGCATTGTCGCTTCGAGATAACAGGTGAATAGCACCGGCGACAAACTATCTCCTTGTGGGATGCCTATTGATGTTGGAAATTCTGCCGAGAGCGCATTCTTTATCTTCACTCTTAGCCTTGTGTTGTGCAACAACATCTCCACCATTCGTACCTCATCTGTGTTAACTATTTGTTTCATTACCTCCACCAATCTTCCCCGCTGCACTGTGTCGAACGCCTTGCTCATATCCATTCCGAGGACCGTACATTGCCACTTGAAACGTTCAGCCTTGGCTGCCAGCCACCGGCCACACCAGACAATATCCGCGGTACTCCGACCCGGACGGGAAGCGCTCTGGGTTGGAGATAGGTAGGAGTCAATCTTTGGCATAATCCTGCGAAGTGTGATTGTTGACAGGCATTTGCGTATAATGCTTACAAAGACCAAGAATTACCTAACAATAAGCAGGGCAACATTACAGTACATGTACATGTACGGTCGTACTGCACTTCGTGACGCCATTGGTCTCCACCTACATGATATTGGCATGTCGGAAAGGAAGCCCAGCACACATGAGACCGTTCCCAGTCCAATACAACAGCAAGGCCCGCCTAGCAACTAAGCCTATATACTCAGGATCTGAGAGTCAGATTCTCAGGTTCTCCAGTTACACTGTCCAAAGCCACTTACTTCTCCAGTGCTAACGATAAGGTCTTGTACGAATATTGCCTTCCATATACGTGCACTGTGTCCATATAGGGCATGTCTGTGTGGCAACAACAAGAGAAGGATGCAAGTAAGGTGAAACCCTAGATATAGGTGACAGGCAAGAGCAAACAGTCCTCTGATTGAGGTAACTAGGAGTAGTCAGCTGCTGTGGGAGCTTGCTTTCTTTTAGGAGAGAGTTTTCCAGGTTTCATTTGGCCACCTCGCCCTGAAGCATATGTTTGCAAAGAGACGCATTTGCCTTCCAGTTCTGTTTTGTTTCTCACAAGAGAACAAAATCAAGTCTAAAAGTCCACCAAGTTACATTGTACTCACATGCACTTGGAAGACACCACTGTACCATCATCGGACAGCAGCAGCAGGTCCCACACACGAACAGTACGGTCATCAGATGCAGTGCAGGCCCTACACCCATCGGAGCTCAGTGCTATGGAGAAGATCACGCCCTGCAAAGCAGAGTCCAGAGTTAAGAGAAACAACAACAACAACAACAACAACAACAACAACAACAACAACAACAACAACAACAACAACAACAACAACAACAACAACAACAACAACAACAACAACAACAACAACAACAACAACAACAACAACAACAACAATAATGGTTCGGTCTAGTTACAACAGGAGAGGCAGCGGTGGTCGCTCAAGAAAGTCGCTATCAAGAAGTCATTCAAGGGTGTCAAGTCAGCCGAGTCCTTGTGTGAAAGAATGAACTATTTTCCACTCTTCCCTCAACTAGTGTGCTTTGGGGAGGTGAGGCCCAATGGGACGGACAACACTACCTACATGTACATATATCTACCTATCTATACCTGTCTATACCTGTCTACATACCATACCATACCATACATACCTACCATATGTATCTAATACATGCAGGGATCAGAGTTTCTTGCTACTACGCAAGCATCAGGAGTTTCCTGATGTGTGCGTACTAGCAAGAAACTCTGAGAAGAGACCGACTGATTAGTTTCTTCCACAGATCCCTGGATGTCCAGGGTGGCCGGTGAGTACCCGCTAGCAGCAGACGCCATCAACAACTCCACCTACATGGACGATACGATGGACTCCGTGCAAAATAATCAGCAAGCAGAACAGCTATATACTGAGCTAATGACAGTATGGAACGGCTGCGGCAT
Source organism: Sycon ciliatum (assembly GCF_964019385.1). Taxonomy (NCBI): domain Eukaryota; kingdom Metazoa; phylum Porifera; class Calcarea; order Leucosolenida; family Sycettidae; genus Sycon; species Sycon ciliatum. The sequence goes on from NC_088643.1 coordinate 94,950,403, forward strand.
GAAAGCCAGAAAGTGGTTGTCGAACTCAGCAACCTGCTGGAAAAGATCCCTGTCGAGCACCGAGCGTCCAGTGTGAACCTATCTGGTGACAGCTTGCCCACGACGAAGACATTGGGTATCAGTTGGCAAGCTTCAACCGACTCGTTTTCGATCAGTTCCGCGGCAGCACCACAGCAGCAACGCATCACCAAACGTGCCATACTGCAAGTGCAAGCAGTCGCAAAGGTGTTTGACCCGCTGGGGGTTGTCGCCCCATTTGTGCTACGCGGTAACGTTCTAATGTAGTTGTTGCCTTGCGTTGTGTCAGAATGTCCAACAATGGTGTTCAACATTGGCGCCCGGCTTTTCTCTCGGACCCATGACCCTGCTCCAGAACTCGTCGTCAGCCTCGTCTCGTCCATGTCAACCTCGTCTCGTCCATGTCAACCTCGTCTCTCCTACGCCAACCTCGTCTCGTCTCTGTCAACCTCGTCTCGCCTATGTCTACCTCGTCTCGTTCAAGCCATGCAGGTCAGCTACCTTTCTCTCTTTCTTTTTTGTGTTTTTTTCTCTACTTCCTCAGTCATTTTTTCTTTATTTCTTGATATTTTCCGCGAGGCCGCGGTTCTTTTTTCTTACGCAGGGGAGGTATGTTAGGTACCTCCGCCCGTACAGTATACCCTTTTCCCCTAGCTGGCCTGCATGCACCCGTACTACGTCATTCTCACCTTTCGTTCCGTTGGCCTGGGTAGCTACTTGCGCACCCATGTTTGCCATAGCTACCCAGGCCCTATCTATTGCGTTGCCTCTCTTCAAATCTCTCTCTCAACTCTCTTCAAATAATCGCTCTATTGAGTCGAGCTCTCTCTAGTCATAATGTAGTTGTTGCCTTGCGTTGTGTCAGAATGTCCAACAATGGCGTTCAACAAATCGAATAAAAGGAGTTCAACTGTAGAATTATCGTGAACAGTACCTGTATGTGGTAAGGCTCAGCTGTGCTGACCAGTAAGCACCAGAATGGAGCACTCTAGCCAGTTTGTCAAGGTCACCCCTATCTAGTACGGATGTATCTAACTAAGCACAGTACAGTGTACAGTACTGTACCTACCTCGTGGCCGCATAGCCTATGCTGAACATCCACTAGCCCATCACTCGTTGACTCTGCTTGAAACGGCTGCCACACCAGAACCTGATTGAAAACAGTGCCTGCATACACGATCAGAGTCTTCTCCGTCAACCCAGATAGCAAGCAGGAATATCTACAGGATTTCCAGAGTCAAGGCAACAGCTCTACCTCACAGGATGGTCGCACCAAATACTACTAAAGTACGTTTGAATACAAGCACACAATCAAGACAAAACAAGTTTAGGCTTCTCACAAGCAACATTGTTGAAAATGCCAACAAGATGTGTTGATGCGTCCTCATCAGGAGGGATACAGGCGAAGAGAAACTGAATGAATGAGCACAATGAACTTCATACAACAGAGATGTGATAGAAAACGGCGCAAAGAAGAGTAGCCAGAAACCGCACGGTAAAATGCGTAACCTCATACTTCAAGTATACATTGAAGGATTGAGAAAAAAAGTTGCAAATATGAAGAAACCTAACAAGCTCTATGTGTATGAGGTTATGCATTTTACAGTGTGGCTTCTGGCTACTCTTCTTTGCACTGTTTTCTATCACATCTCTGTTGTATGAAATTCATTCTCCTTGCACATTTCTTTTTGCCTGTATTCCACCTGGTGAGAAGGCATTGAAAGTACGTGTGGACATTTTGAAGGGATATACATGAACGAGCATAGCCAACCCATAATATACAACTACATGTACAAACAGGGCTGGACGAGGCAGCTTTGTGTACATGCACATGAGTATAGGGTATACAAGAGTAGGTTGGTGCGCTGCTCCAAGAGTGCTCTATGCCCTGGCGAACACACAGCAAGGAGAGGAAGTTCTCTTGCAACTGTTTTCTGATGGTTGTGAACGTGAAGCTCTGAGTTGCAACAGAACTTCCTCTCTGGCCTTGCTGTGTGTATGTGTGGTGCATGCATGCCTATCCGGCGTATGAGTTCTGTGCGCATGCATGTACTGCGCTACATCCATACTTTCTCACATTGTCTTTGCCATCAAACTTGCAGCAGTGCATACCCCCAGAAGACGCCGTCACCAAACTAAAGAAACCGGTCACGAGACAGTATTGGAATCTGGAACACGTGATGTCCCGTACACCATACAGGACACTGACACTATACTACAGTTCTGCTCAATGAAATCTGATCATGCGAGTCAATGTCACGCTGTGCGCTGTGCAGCCCCAGACCTGTGACCACTGGACTGTGCACCGGTGCAAGGCGCAAACGTGACCCGCTGAGCAGCACCTCGTCTCCTGTGTACATGAACTCTTGCTATGACAGAAGAAGTAGCTACATCAGATGATCAGACAAGGATACAGTATGCACACGGTGCTGCACTGTGCACTGCGCACATGTACATAGGTAGATGCTGCACTGGCGTCGCCGCTCAGCTCAGAAGAGCCGAGAGCACCCGTGGATTGCCTGGCATCCTGCTGCTGCTCTAGCCGCTGCTCCTCCCAGATCTCTACAGCATTGTGGGCCGTGGCAATGGCCAGCTTCTGTCAACCAACCGGGGACACATCACAGCACACGTATATGAAGGCAAACTTGACACAAGCAAGAGCAGGAATTAGATGGGCATATCACTAGTACAATTTAAAAGAAAAAGTTATGCAGAACGTGTTACCCAATACCAGAATACAATATGATGTGTCTACACTAACCTTGATAGCAAGAGTACATAAATCGTATTTATGTACTCTTGCTGATACCAACAACGATTCAGAAATTATTCATATCAAAGCCAGCACTCACCGAATTTCCAGTCAGCCAGCAACAATCCAAAATCCAATCAGTGCAGTGCAGTGACCCTGTTACCGCCCGCAGTCTATCACAGGCAACATGTAGACCAGTCAACAATAGAAAGGAAAATAAACAGGTGGAATTGTCAACAAGCATTACCGGGTATGCATGCAAAGACATGCAGCACACAGCATAGCACACAGCATAGCACACACACACACACACACACACACACACACACACACACACACACACACACACACACACACACACACACACACACACACACACACACACACACACACACACACACACACACACACACACACACACACACACACACACACACACACACACACACACACACACACACACACACACACACACACACACACACACACACACACACACACACACACACACACACACACACACACACACACACACACACACACACACACACACACACACACACACACACACACACACACACACACACACACACACACACACACACACACACACACACACACACACACACACACACACACACACACACACACACACACACACACACACACACACACACACACACACACACACACACACACACACACACACACACACACACACACACACACACACACACACACACACACACACACACACACACACACACACACACACACACACACACACACACACACACACACACACACACACACACACACACACACACACACACACACACACACACACACACACACACACACACACACACACACACACACACACACACACACACACACACACACACACACACACACACACACACACACACACACACACACACACACACACACACACACACACACACACACACACACACACACACACACACACACACACACACACACACACACACACACACACACACACACACACACACACACACACACACACACACACACACACACACACACACACACACACACACACACACACACACACACACACACACACACACACACACACACACACACACACACACACACACACACACACACACACACACACACACACACACACACACACACACACACACACACACACACACACACACACACACACACACACACACACACACACACACACACACACACACACACACACACACACACACACACACACACACACACACACACACACACACACACACACACACACACACACACACACACACACACACACACACACACACACACACACACACACACACACACACACACACACACACACACACACACACACACACACACACACACACACACACACACACACACACACACACACACACACACACACACACACACACACACACACACACACACACACACACACACACACACACACACACACACACACACACACACACACACACACACACACACACACACACACACACACACACACACACACACACACACACACACACACACACACACACACACACACACACACACACACACACACACACACACACACACACACACACACACACACACACACACACACACACACACACACACACACACACACACACACACACACACACACACACACACACACACACACACACACACACACACACACACACACACACACACACACACACACACACACACACACACACACACACACACACACACACACACACACACACACACACACACACACACACACACACACACACACACACACACACACACACACACACACACACACACACACACACACACACACACACACACACACACACACACACACACACACACACACACACACACACATTACGAACACATTCTCCTGGCAACATTAGCCAAGCCATATGCACATTGTTTTCCACAGCACAGCACAATGAGAAGCGCCCCTGTTTCTGTGAGCAATAGTGAGGTTCCGCTCCGCGTGAAAAATGTCACTTCTCTGAGGTTGACGTCACAGTATAAGAATTAGCAGAGAAGTAGTGTTCTCTGTCCACCCGGGAACGGGTGTGAGGGAGCACCGTGTGGGATAAAAGGTGACGAGTGCAGGGTCGGCCTCTTTTGTCTTTGTGCGTAGAGTGGAGTGAGAGTTCGGAAATTTATTTTGAAAGTTGGTTTGGTTAGTGAGAAGAGTGTGGAGGTCGAGAAGTGTGTCGCCGAGTGGTAGTGGTAGTGAGAGTGAAGGGTATGATGAGGAGAGTAGGAGGATGAGAGAGATGGCTGTGAGATTGGAGACGTTGGAGAGGAAGTTGGAGAAGACGGAGAGTCGTAAGAGGAAAGAGAGAGTAGGAGTAGCAGTGTGAGTGAGAGTGAGTCAGAGAGGAGCAGGAGCAGGAGAAGTGGCAAGAGTAGAAGTAGCAAGAGGAGAAACAGCAAGAAGAGCAAGGAGAGTGAGCAGATGAAGAGGGAGAGACAGGACGAGAGGATGGCGGCGGCGAAAAAGAGAGTGTGGAAGGCAAAGGCCCAAAAGGAGCAGTTTAATGTGCTCAGCAAGGCGTTGGAGCCTCTAGCCAAGGCAAGGCAGAAGGCAGAGCGACAAGGGGAAAGAGACATCGCACGGAGCATTGAGGAAGATGAGAGCATCCTCCAACGGCGTATTAAGTTGTTGCTCTTCGTGGACGCCGAAGGATGGTCGGCCGCCAACGTCTATGATGGGAAAGTGGAGTGCGGCTCGGATACAGACGATGAGCGCAGAATGAGAAGGGCCAGGGTGGAGGCCAAGGAGGGGCCTAGTGCTCTCCCCGTCCCTGCCACCCCGCCGCAAGCTTGAGAGCCTGCCCGTTTGGCTGGAGGCGTGGTCCGTGTATTGTGCACTGATTTGCGACACCCAACCCGCAAAGGCGGTGTCGCTAATCACGTATCAGCTGCGCATCATACAAGCGGCGAAACGCTATCGGTGATTGTCGGTGTGCCAATACGACGAGGAGTTCCGTCGGAAACTCGCCCACAGCCCCAGCATGCAGTGGGATGTGGTTGACCAGGACCTTTACACCCGCTGCTTCACAGGCCAGGCGCTCATTCTCTGCCCGCTCTGCAAACGGCTCGGCCACACCGCCACCACTTGCACCTCCCGGGATCAGCGCAAGCCCGGCACGACCCAGCCAGCGTGCGAGCTGTACAAGGGGCGGTGTAATTTCTTAACTGCAGATTTCGCCACGTCTGAAGCTCCCGGCCACGTCGCCACCCGGTGCGGGGCGCGCGCCGGCCAGTGAGGCCCCGGCTAGTCTGTATCCTGCCTTATCCACGCACACACCTCACACTCCTGTTATTTCTAATGCATTCGTGTCTGATTCGCACGCACATACACACCCTGCCTTACCCACGCACACCCCTCACACTCCAATTGTTCTGGAGCAATAGTAAGCCCTTTCCAGGAGGCCGCCCCGCCGGGGTTGGGCTCGGAGCGGCTACTCGCACCCAGACCATACCGGCGGCACCGAAACCACCATGTTCAAGGAGCTGGCCTGTTGGCGGTGCAGAGGGAAGGGGCATGTGCAGCAGGACTGCACACAGCCTGCCCCAGGCCCAGCGCCGGTATTTTAGAGCTCCAAAATATTTCAGCGCCAGCAGATAAGCGCCGAATATCTCAGCGGCAAATACGCCAGCACACTGTCTCAGCACCAAACTACATGTATAGTGATTATTTTGATAGCTAAAATTGATTGGTGTTTCAGCTATCAATATTTTTCAAAACAAACTTTCCTCGACCCACACACCCATAAACGAAACTTTTTTTATTTCGTGTGAAATGGACGGCCCCTGACTTGTAGATCCTTGGTCCTTTTCTTTCCTACAAACTACACGAAGCAAATTATATTTATTGATGCAACCTTATGATTGGGCATCACCGAAATCTATTCCCCATGCGTACAACGTTTTAAATCTCCGTGTATATTCCGACTACTAGTATACCCTCCAAGCCAAGTTCCAATGTATCCAACAATGTATCCAACAATGTATCCAACAATGTATCCAACAATGTGTCCAACAATGTGTCCAACAATGTGTCCAACAATGTGTCCAACAATGTGTCCAACAATGTGTCCAACAATGTGTCCAACAATGTATCCAACAATGTATCCAACAATGTATCCAACAATGTATCCAACATTGTATCCAACAATGTATCCAACAATGTATCCAACAATGTATCCAACAATGTATCCAACAATGTATCCAACAATGTATCCAACAATGTATCCAACAATGTATCCAACAATGTATCCAACAATGTATCCAACAATGTATCCAACAATGTATCCGACAATGTATCCGAGAATGTATCCAACAATGTATCCAACAATGTATCCAACAATGTGTCCAACAATGTGTCCAACAATGTGTCCAACAATGTGTCCAACAATGTGTCCAACAATGTGTCCAACAATGTATCCAACAATGTATCCAACAATGTATCCAACAATGTATCCAACAATGTATCCAACAATGTATCCAACGATGTATCCAACAATGTATCCAACAATGTATCCAACAATGTATCCAACAATGTATCCAACAATGTATCCAACAATGTATCCAACAATGTATCCAACAATCATTATTTAGTATATGAACATAGGCACATCTCTTACCATTATTTTAGTATACCATTTACCGTTCAAATACTAGTATCAAGAGTAAATTTACCGTTCAAATACTAGTATCAAGAGTAAATAAGCTCCCAAGAGTGTGCAACTCTGCATATAGGGTCTTCGATAGCGAAAACTCACATCGCGTGTCTCAGGTAAGTTTCGTACTACGTACAACGAAGGATAGCACGCGCGCAATCCGAATATCTGCCATGATCATACTAGGGAATTGCATACGCGAAGGAAGTTTCTGTCAGGGGGTGCTTTTTTATTACTCCGCTGCTTGCTAAAAATGGGCTGGAAACGTTCCAAAACGTTTTCACGTGACACTCATCAGTGGAAAGTCGTCACTAAATTAGGAATAACCAAAACAATCACTTATAGCCAAAATGTTTTTGGCTATAAATTATATTGATTGTTTGGGTTATTCCTAATTTAGCGACGACTTTCCACTGATGAGTGTCACGCGAAAACGCTTTGGAAGTGAGTACTTCAAAGTACATTTATCTTTTACACTGTTATGACTGCACAATTTGCTTCATTATCACTTTACTCAAATTTCAATTCTCAATTCGTTGTTAGTTGGCATTAGCTTCTGTTTCACCATGATGATGGGCCAGGCTCGACAATTTGGTGAACATTTCAAGTGGCGTATGCAGCAAAGAGACCGTGTTTGGAGTGTTTGAGTTGAGGGACCCTTATGTGTACATGACTGCAATGGAGTCCATGAGCACTTAAAAAAGTGTACTTTTTGTACTTTTGCACTTTTTTGTGCTGAAAATGACAGCGCCTTACTTTTCTGCGCTGATGGTGGCTTCGCTGAAGTGGCTAGTCACCACGCAAAGAAAATGTGTACAGATCTGTTGGGTATCGTTCAAACAAGGGAGAAAACTGCCAAACTTGGAACGGGAAATTCCCAGTAAACATGCCACGCGATTTCTTTGTGTGACTGCAGGGCAGAACAGGTTTCTCCTGTTACGGGACCGGGCTTCGAAGAGTGATCAAGTCGCGTTTCCGTAACGTAGAGCCGAACATCAATAATGCGTCAACTCCCATGGCTAGTATACACGACAGACATCTACACACAGCTACTTCATGCCTTCATACCACCACTTACTGAAACTCCTGGCGATCTGTACACACTGTCGCTGTAAACACTCTCCATGATCGTTGACCAAAAACGAGGATGGGCCAAGTACCATCATCACTCATTTTTCCTTTGACAAAAAGAACCAGTGAAACTGAAATAAGAATGGGGGCAAGTGATCTGCAAATCCTATTCACATATTTTGAGCAGAATATTCGGATGAACTGCCATTGTGTGTGCGGAAGCTGCCTCAGTGCTTGGGTACCCTCATCCAAGTCGTGGGGATACTCTGCAACAAACAGTCTTCGATATCTGCACTCCAAATACTGGTACATGTACCTGTGCACCCACTACGGAGCGGGTACCGGTATTAATGGGTCATGTAATAAGTCACATGCATAGCCAAGTCACTAGTCACATGGCATGATCGGCCACCAAACACTCAAGACAAGAGTATAAAAGTACATCATGGTACTCTTCCTGCCACTCACTACCTATGTGAAGCACCATGCCTCATACGCGAGTTTGTACATCAATCATGTACATGACCAGCCATTTTCTTTTAGAAGTTGCATTGCACAGTGCACAGCGCAGAGCTGGATAGCATAGTATGGCATAGCCGGGAACATGCAGGGACTTAGGTGCCTGAGTGCGGAAAGAAAAGAAGAAGAGATTCAAAGCTCCACAGCGTGTACCTTTTCGAATGCCGTGGATCCGACAGCGTGGCAAAGCTTCCATGCCATATAAACGGGTGGCTGAAGAGACCGAGTATACTGACACGAACGACCCATTGCCTGCAGAATAGACATGACATTATGAGGGACAGCGTAAATATTCTGCCATGCGTGCACAGCACCAGAACGGCAATGTACCTGGATGGTACTGTGCCCATATACAGTGTCAAGTTTCCAACACTGATTATGTACCCCTACTACACTGTACCTGCACTAGTGGCCACTCAAGTATGTGATCTTGCATCAGTACTAGTACATGTATGCTAGAGTTGCACACAATACATGGTGGTTCTGCACCCAACTCAAGCGTACACAGGTCATACATGGACTGGTACTACCACCACACAAACCCACTATTTGTTTGTGGGGCTCGCTGACACACGAAGGCGAAACGAGTACAGATTGACTGTACAACATGCACGTGCGTACAATGTACGTGCTGCACTATGACCTACAGTAGGGACTCGCTCACCCGCACCGACTCTAAAAACACGGCCATGAAGGGGCCCAGGTGGTGCTGTGCTCTTGTGACACTTAACATTACGCGTGAAAGCTGACCACCTGCCAGCTCTGCCAGGATGGCTGATGGGCAGTTGGCGCAGGGTGCCGGCCAACGATGTGACCCCTGCCTGAAGCGCACCCTCGACCTTGCTGCCGAAAAGGGATCATCCAGCTGGCTGACATGCCGCCCAATCAAGCGTCATGGCCTGATTCTGCACAAGCAGGCCTTTCGCGACGGCATCTTTGTCCGCTATGGTTGGACACCGCCACATCTGCCTCAGCAGTGTACCTGTGGCATGGCATTCTCGCTACAACACGCCTTATCCTGCCCGACAGGAGGTTATCCTGCAATTTGGCAGAACGAGCTGCGAGACGTCACTGCTAGGCTCCTGGATGAGGTAGCCCACAACGTTGTGGTGAAGCCAGGTCTCCAGCCGCTGTCTGGAGAGTGGTTTCGCCACTGCACCGCAATCTGGGAGGACGGCACTCGCCTTGATGGTGCAGCCAGCGGAGTGTGGGGTGGCCAGTTTGAGCGAACCTATTTTGATGTTCGGGTGTTCAACCCTTTGGCTAGCTCAAATCAGGCCCCCTCCCTCTTCGCTACATATGCCAAGCATGAAGGTGAGAAACGCCGACACTATGAGGAGCGTGTGCGGGAGGTTGCACATGCGGTGTTTGTACCACTCGTGTTCAGCACCACTGGAGGGCAGGGAAAGGCCGCTAGTGCTCTTTACAAGCGCCTCGCCACTACGCTTTGCGAGAAGCGGAAGGAGCTGTATTCTGTCATGATGGCTTATATCAGGTGTCGGCTTGGCTTTGCGCTGATTCGCTCGGCCATTGCGTGCCCCAGAGGCCACCGCGGTTGCCCTCACACTGTAGCGTCGACGGGCTCCGCATCGCTGATGGTCTCAGAGTGCTGCTTGCCTGGCTAACCTTGGACATCCTGCATGGCACATTCATGTGACTGTAGTTCTCCACATTTTGGACGTGATCTTCAGTTGAGCATGACTTATACAATGTAAGTATACCGGTAGTAATTTCCTTTACCTCAAGAATTCATGTTTATTTTGCCCGTAGAAGAGGCTTTCAGACTTTAAAACAGAAGAAGTCATAATCAGCTTAGCAGTACGACTACTGCATGCAGTTAAATACAGTACTAGCACCTGTAGTGACGGGCACAGTGGAGTATCCTGATTCCTGGCCGAATCAGGTACACTCATACCTCGGTTATCGCGGACCCCGAAGTTACGGGCACTTCGGTCTACCGGACACCCGTTTGGGCGAGTTTCAGTGGAGATACACTCTTTTGTCACTTTGTATGAAAATAGTGATGTCACATGCCATACCTATGGCCTTTCCCATCAAAATGTATGTGATTCGGAGTTACAGTCACTTCACAGTTACGGGCAGTGGGCGGTCCCGGACCGCACGGATAAACGAAGTACGAGTGTAATTCCACAAATTTTGCTGCCGACCAATGTTTTATTGTCGCGAGTCTGTGTTCACTGTGCTGTACATGTTTCACTCCTTGTGTGGAGTCTGTATATACGTATTGACTATTCCATACAACCTCACACTCTGACTATCAATGACCGTGCAAACAGATGCTCATGCTGGATGCAGATGTGACTAGCAAACTGCGCTCCCCTCCACGGATAAAAGGTATACAGTGCAGTCACGTATCTATCAATTTACTTCACTGTATCATTTTCAATGTAAACCGTCAGGGAAGTGAACTTAAATCTGAAATTCTCCCAATCCTTTCAAATACTACCAATCTAATACATAATAGCTATGAAAAGTATGAATGCCGCAGACATCACCACGCAACATGACAATTTGTTCAAGGTTTTAGATTGTGTGTTTCCAGAATCGATTTTCAAGCTCCGATCATCAGTGGAAATACGGAACTAAAGTGATCAAGGGAAAAACAAAGGTTAAAAATCCAAAGAAGTGTGACACATGACGCGTAAGTATTACAAAAAGTGAGGGCTAAGATAAAGAGTAAGTGTGACAAATGGGCATGAACAGTGCAGAAACAACTCATGAACACGGGGTGCAAACTCACGAAAATAACCTAAGTGCTAAAACATGTTCTTTTTGCTTACACAAATCGGGCTTATGCGTGCGAATACAAACAGCTTCAAGGACCTTCAACTGCTGGACATAACGGGCACGACACAGTACAGAGAAGTGGGAATCATCATACACACTCAAACAATCGGGACGAGATAACAAATGCATTTGTTATCTCTATTATTATAGAGATATTATTAGTTACATTTGTTATCTCGTCCCGATTGTTTGAGTGTGTATGATGATTCCCACTTCTCTGATTGATTGATTGATTTTTATTTAAGGATTGTCCAAAGGCCGCAGAGGCCTATCGAGCTGTACTGTGTCGTGCCCGTTATGTCCAGCAGTTAAAGGTCCTTGAAGCTGTGTGTATTCGTACGCATAAGCCCGATTTGTGTAAGCAAAAAGAACATGTAGTAGCACTTAGGTTATTTTCGTGAGTTTGCACCCCGTGTTCATGAGTTGTTTCTGCACTGTTCATGCCCATTTGTCACACTTACTCTTTATCTTAGCCCTCACTTTTTGTAATACTTACGCGTCATGTGTCACACTTCTTTGGATTTTAACCTTTGTTTTTCCCTTGATCACTTTAGTTCCGTATTTCCACTGATGATCGGAGCTTGAAAATCGATTCTGGAAACACACAATCTAAAACCTTGAACAAATTGTCATGTTGCGTGGTGATGTCTGCGGCATTCATACTTTTCATAGCTATTATTATACTTTTTTCTCCACGTAGATTATTTGTAATCTAATACATGTAGACTATTTTATATTTTTTCTGTTTACCTGATATCACCCAGTTTGAAACGGAACATAACGCCGTGCTTGGAGAAACGAGACTCTTGGAAATAAAATCCATGGTCGCCACTGTATGTACACCACCGTCGATGGTCAACTTGAGAAACAGATGGGTTGAATACAAGGCAAAATCAGACCTACAGCATGTACTCTTGACTTCATTCGACCAAGCTTGCCAAGGGCAAGGGGGCTGGGCCTGGGGGCCGGGGGTATTCTTGACGTTTTATATCACTCTTCTCGAACACTGATTATTATGATGATTTTTTGACTTTTCCTTTTGAAGTTTTCGCACATTTTTTGCGGCTGCACGTGGTGGAACAAAAAGTGCTTGGGGATTCCCCCGATCTGTGTAGCAAGAGCAGAGACTAGCAGACTAGTCTAGTTCCAATACATAACCCCCTACATTTACCAAGACTGCAAGAGTTCATAACCCCCATGGGGGTTATGAACTCTTGATTATACTTTATATCAGGGAGTAGTACATTTGCACCTTTGTGTCATTATTGCAATTTTCGCTGTTTACTTTAGCTATCTTCTTTCTTTCTTTCTTTTTTGCGCTGTTTTGCCACCTTCTTACTGTATTTAATCCACTGTTCCTGTTCCTTTTCCCTTGCCTGTATTTCACCTGATGAGAAGGCTTGAAAGTATACTTGTGAAGACAAAAACTTTCAAGATGTTTGTAATGAGCCTGAAGTGTGTCCTTTTTATGAGTATTAGTACAATACCCCTGCTTTATATAGCAAGAGTAGATAAACTGTTTATCTACTCTTGATTATAGCAAGAGTGTTTGTGGACTTTTGATTATAGTTATGTACTCTTGCTTTTATTTATGACTATCAGGACGACATCCAGGAGCGATCAAAGAATACACGACTGACGTTAGGAGAAATCTAAAAACTCCCCTAGCATAACGAGGGTCAGAACTGGGTTCAACACCCATATGGCTCAGATGGTCCCAACGGACCGGGGCTGTCCAACCGTGGATGGTTGTAGTAAGGTCACTGTTTCCGAACACGGTGTCCTCCACCTTGTTTATGCTGTCAAACCAACAAGTCAGTACTCGTGTATGGGACTTATAATTATATTCTTGGTATTATAATAAGCTCTCAGCTCATTTACTCTTGATTGTAGTACCAAAGCCCACAGCGAACAAGGCAGTGTGTGCGGCTTGACAAAACAAACATGGACAAAGAGAGAACGCTCGGGGTTGGTGTTTCACCAAAGAACAGGAGAGCTAGATTTGCCGCTGACATTACGTAAGAGCGGAATAAAAACACACATCACACCGAGAGTTGCCCAGACCAAGAAAGCAAGCAAGACAGAAAAAGAAAAAATGGCAGGAGAGTGAGTGGGCTGGTTCTCACTGTCATGGATGTGTGATGTGTGATGTGTGATGTGCGATGTGTGTGTGTGTGTGTGTGTGTGTGTGTGTGTGTGTGTGTGTGTGTGCGTGTGTGTGTGTGTGTGTGTGTGATGTGTGCGTGATGTGCGTGGGGTAGAAGCAGAGTATTCCTCACACAATATACAAAAACTCTGCTACCGGAAATGGACATGAATGCAAGTTTGAAGCTCAGCGTAATAACTGAAGTTAAAGAGCAGCGAGACACAAAGTCAAATCGACAATGAACTCAAACATAAGACGGTTTAGAAGAATGCAGGCAAGTGACAACCCGACTGCTTGCGATATGACGGCAACGAAGAGAGAGTCGTAGATAATCATGATTGACGTGTGCATTATCTACTCCAGGCACACATTGTGAGCACAGAAGGTAAGCACACGGGCAGAATAAGCGCTTTCCTTCACCCAAGAACAGCGAACAAGATGATTGCTAGCGTGATGACAAAGACAGCTAGCTGGATGAAAACAAGTGTGAGTCAGTAACTGGCGTGCCGTCTCAAGCACAGCGGTCCACATGCCTTCCCGCTCTCACTGAGAGAGACATCAGATCACAAACTCAAGTAACAGAAAGAACGCCAATGAAGTCATGCAGCGGATCCAGAGTTCTGTCATAAAACAGTGCAGCTGTCAACTACAACAGTCAACAGGCAAAGTTATTCGGGAAGCAAGACCTTCCGTCGAAAAGAAAGCAATCTGATTAGTCCCAGCTCTCCTCCTCTTCCTGAGCAGCAGCTCCAGCAGTGGATCTGCCCACAGACCAAGATTTCTCCTGGCCACCGGCACCACTGCCTCGGTTAGAACGGAAGTCACTGTCATCTCCATTACGGTCACCACCACGACCGCCACCACGACCACCACCACGGCGTCCCCCATGCTAAAAACAAGAAAGAAACCAGCAACAAGAAACCTAGGTCAATGCGTCAAATCTAATGAAAGTACAACATTTTGAAAAGAAAAATCCCACCAGTCAAACTGCGACCTTTTGAACATAATAATACCGTATGTCTGCTCCTTTAAAGCCATGGTGGTATATTCGACTATAAAGCCAGTCACAGTTATACGGCCATGGCTTCATAAATGAGATATCATTTGGATTATGTTTCGAGGAATAAGTGATACATACTTACCGGTACAAACTTCCAGCCCGGCAAGTGGAAATAGATTGAAATTTCTGTGTGAACTTTGACTTTTATGGCATGGCGTAGTGGGTGAGTCATTAGACTCATTTTTCATCAAAAATAGCTTGGAAAGCAGCAGTGTTTTGAATATAAAGCCATGGCTTAAGGTGCAGACATACAGTAATACTAGAGTTCACGCAAGCGCTACTCTACCGGATGTACAGTTGCGCTCGGTGAAATCCGACCCGAAGTGCAAAGCTGGCGCCCTGGACCTGTTCTGATTACATCACTATATTTGTACATGTGTACGCCCAGTAGCATTCGTGCCACTTCCAGGGCGTCAAGGGCCGTGCAAGTTGAGGGCTCCAATTATGCACCCTGGGTCGGATTTCACCGAGCACAACTGTACATGTAGTAAGGTTTCACTACATTATTTGCAACATGTACGATAAAGTACTCCACATATCAAACTGACATGTCACTCAGTTATCCGAAAGTGACGGGAAAAAGAGTTTTTAATCCGTTGTGCACTGATTACCAGCACAGCATGAAACACAATTAGAAATTTATAGAAAAGAAAAAAGGACCTAGGAACTACAAGTTACGCTCTAATGTCCACTAACACCACCAGTTACTAAACAATCAGCTCATGCGATAACATTGCACGACACTGACCGACGGTACTGACGTTTTACAATTAACTGGCTAAGGCCGCAACCACACTACGTAAAAATCACAGTACAAATTTGCATGCATATCTCAGTACAAGTCGGTACGCAACCACACTACACTTTTCGGTCTGCATAGATGACGTTTTCACGCGAACAGCACGTGACGTTGTCGTACCAAAGCGTGTGCCATGCGCTGGAAAAGACCGGGAAATTCAAAAAACAATGCTGATGCTGATGCTATGTACGACGACCAGGTACAAAACAAAGAACAAACGACGAAAACGACAAACGTGGCTTTCTACAGGGGTGCGCCAGTTGCTGAAAACCTACAAAGCGCGTTTTGCTTTTCGCACGCTTCCGCATGACGATTTCTACTGTAATGCAGTTTGTACGTGATTTTGTACCTAGTGTGGTTGCAGCCTAACAGCTCTAGCACATCTTGGATGCGCACACCAACAGCCTTCCAACTAATTACTTGGAAGGTTCTAAGTTATAGAAATAACATGAGGAGGGTTAGCCAGTTAGTTGTAGAACGTCAGTACCGTCGGCCAGTGTCATGCAATGTTATTGCATGAGCTGATTGTTTAGTAACTGGTGGTGTTAGTGGACATTATAGCGTAACTTGTAGTTCCTTGGTCTTTTTTCTTTTCTATAAATTTATCCTTGGCTTTCCATCCGAGTCCAATTAGAAATTTCAGCACAATTTTCACCTTCAGCCTGAGGTCATAACTTTGGCTTCCTTCACTCAATTTTCACAATCTTGGCCTCGTTGGAAAGCTCCAGGTGAGAGCCATGCGAGGATACCAGGTTCCACCAAGCAGCCTCCACATATCAGGCGCAGGAACACAGCGAAGTCGTCTCCAAACCCGATGTGCAAGCAAATTCGTCCAATCAGCGCCATTTCACTATCCTCCATCGCAGAACGCACAAAATATTATTTTTGACGGTTCACTTCTATGTTACTACGTCACTAGCTTGTGCTTAGTAGCTCCAAAGGCACGCAAAAAATGATTTTTCCGCAAAAATGGCGATGAGTATTGATCGAAAATTTGAATTTGCAGAGATCATAATTCGACATGCGATCTTTCTGGAGTCAAGACATCGCAGATCTTTGGCGACTGTTGCAGTGGAGAGCTAGAAGTTTCTGCTACCACGTAGACCCTTCGATTGTTGAATTTGAACAAGAAATGACGGAGTTATTAAGGATTCTTTTTTTCGCAAAATGTTCAAAAACATTCTGGCGCAACCGTCGATCAGCCGGTTATCCGTTTGTTCGGCCATAAGGCCGCACGTTTTTATTTCTATGTTTCTCGTCACCTGAAAATCTAAAAACGTATGCGAGAGGTGGAAAAAAATAAAAAATGACTGAAAAACAAAAAAAGCTTATTAGACCTTTGTTCACACTAAAATCCACCAATACACCATGCAAAATAGCATCCATAGTTAGCAACTAGTAATAGTACTAGTATGTGGTAGGAGCTTCTGTCACAATCTGTGCATTTGCAGCTAGATTGCGCACAAAAAATGCCGTCCTTGCATCATGTGTCGCGCAGGCCAGGCCAAATTATGTACATGTGCATGAGTGTGCTGGTCCCCAAATGCACAGTCACTGCAGCACAGTTTTTTTTCTTTTTTTCTTCCAGACTCCTGAATCGTATGCGCGCGGGTGACGAGAAACATAGAAATAAAAACGTGTGGCCTAACGGTTACATAACCGGTTATTCGTAACAACCGTTTCAGCCCTATGCAGCAGTTCTAATAGGGATGCATTGCACATTCACCATGCATGCTCTGCACACATTATCCACAAATCCAGAGTGTGCGACCTGGTGCCGGTGCCCCATACGGCAGCTAAAACTTACTTCACGCATGTCGTGTCCACCAAAGCCACTGCCATGGCCGCTGTGAATGCCAGATCCTACAGCCTGAGCAGCAGCAGTTTCCAGCCAGTCAGGCACTTCTTGCAAAGACTGCAATCAGGGGAACAACAACAACAATTATTGGCCACAGGCCATCGTGAGAATAAAGATTTGAAACAAAACAACAACAACAGCAACAGCACCATCGGAAGTAACAAACACAGAACAGTTAATAGACATTCTACACATTGTTGTTATGTGGTGTATCGCACACGCTCTGCATATCTCCGTATCGTGTTTGCTTGAGATTGATATGCACTTGGTGACCTACCCATAGTCCATAGGCACATTTTGTTTGATTACAATTCCTGAAACATCTACAGTTTGGGCATAGATCACACTCTACACTGTTCAACTGCCAGCAAGAACTGTCGTACCTCTGAAAGAATCTTCACCAAGCTTCTTGCAATACCCTCATCCTTGCCGATGGTGAAGAAGGAAGTGGCAAGACCAGAGTGACCGATACGACCAGTACGGCCCACACGGTGAACGTAATCTTCAATCTCGGAAGGCAGGTCAAAGTTGACAATGTGCTTGACGTCCTGAATGTCCAGGCCGCGCGAGGCTACGGATGTGGCCACCAGTACAGGTTTCTCGCCACGCTTGAAGTCACGCAGTGCCTCTTCTCGCTCACGCTGCTGACGATCACTGAACAACAAAGTGCAATGTACAAAAGCTCTTGATTAATATTAAACGAAAACAAGGAAAACGAAGGGCTTGCTTGGCTCGCCATCTGAGTACTCTTGATTAATAGTGAGCATAGAGGCAGTAGGCTTAGGTTCTGCGAAAGTGCTCAATACCTGATTCAGGCAGAGCGGCGTACACAATTGCCTGATGATTGGTCCAGCCATGAAACTCTGGGTCACAACGGGATTTGCCCAAGGGTTTCATTGTGTGTCTTTGTGTAATAGTTAGCATAAACATCATCCATGATTTACAAAGCATAAACATCATCCATGATTTACAAAGCACAGATGAGCAGCTATAAAAATTGGGCGGCTTGTGTATTTGTGATGGTGGCAGTGAGTTCCACCGAGAAAGCACAGAAATGTAGAATAACAGCATCTCATCCCATTCTTACAGGAACACACATACCGTATATTCTCTATTATAAGCACATTACTAGCACACTGTGAGCACCTTTCGAAACATTATAAGCACGGTCTCTATTATTAGCACGGTCTTGGTGGAAATCAATGCTGCATGCATGATATCTAGCATGTATTTCTTCTCACTCTGTATGGATGCATTGGTTGAAAAAATATAAGCACGGTCTCCAATATACGCACGGGGTAGAGGGTGTTGAAAAAATATAAGCACGGCGCATAATAGAGAATATACGGTATACAGTCGTGTACATGTACCACACTATCAGGAGCCGGGCACGGAAGCTAGAAATAAACACCTCGCTTGGTTTTCGAAAATGAGCATCACATGTCACCACTGAAATGAGAACCTCTGGCAATGATTCAGGTGAACATTTGAGTACTTTCTATCCACACTGCTGTACATGTAACGGACATAACAAGCAGTTCTAAAACACATACCCATGAATGCTAGTGCACGGGAAACGCTGCTGGCAGAGGTACGACGCGAGGAAATCGGCTGTTCGCTTTGTCTCCACAAAGACAATCGTTCTGTCCATCCCTGGTCACACAAGCAGTAGAAGATAGCACCAAGCATAGAAGACAGTAGGTAAAAGAGAATCAGCGGATGCAAATGATTATCAGCAGAGCACAGTCACTAAACAGAACATGCCCCTGCAGCTACGCACAAGTGGCCATAGCACAAGAAAACCCAGACCGCTATCCATGTACCCGTGATAGCTGTACCCATCTCAACTAGTCACACCAGCCACACCAGCCACACCAGTACATACCTTGCGAGCTCAAGATCTCAATGAGCTTCTTGCGCTTGCCAAACTCCTCCACTTGCACGACACTCTGCTTGACATCACTGGCTGCACAGCCCAGGATACCAACAGTCAAGAACAAGTAGTCATCCAGGAAGTTCTTTGCCAGCTGCTGCACTTCGTCTGGGAAGGTGGCTGAAAACATGAGCGTCTGACGACCGGAGGCCATGCCCAGCTGCTCAACAAGCTTCTGAATGCTGGGCAAGAAGCCCATATCGAGCATGCGATCAGCTTCATCAAGAATCAGATACTTAACTGCACCCAAATCAATCTGCAACACACATCACAAGTGGAAGTATCAAATATCAAGAAATACGACACACTTATTTTGTAGCACTAAATACAATTCGATGTCAACTACAACCCGTACCAAGAGTACATGAAACCCAGAGTGTGCAGCTTGGGGCTTTTTCTGCTATGGGTGTCTGTCACGGCGAAATTCCGTGATTACATCATTTATGGCGCAGATCTGAGGCGGGAAATGGCGTAGTGCGTACAACTGAGCTGCAGTTGTGCAGAAAGACACCTGCTTGTATCCTGCTTGTACCCACTACATCACTAACATGATGTAATCACGGAATTCCGCCGTGACAGTAACCCATCCGAGCTGCACACTCTACTTTTCATGTACTCTTGCCCGTACTGAGACAAGGGTCACTATCTTCTCAACTAGAATTCTTCACGATTGATCAGCAATACCGGTGGCTAACACAACACACAGCGTCATTACCACGGGGCACACATGACATTGCGCTGCACATAGTAGTACCTTTCTTCTGTTGATGACATCCATCAGGCGACCAGGGGTAGCTATGACCATGTGACATCCCTCCTCCACTTCACGGATCTGTCTCCCAAGACTGGTACCGCCATATAGAACTACAGGTCGGAGCATGGTTGTGTGGGAGAACTTTTTCGCCTCTAGCCAAATCTGCAAGGCGAAAGGAAAGCATAGGAAAGGAACAAAAAGGAAGAAACAAAAACAGTCTTTTGAGTGTGCCAGTCTACAGCTAGTGTAACCTGAAGTTGTACTTCCTCCGCGTCATCGAAATTGTCGCAGTTTGACAAGTGACTTGTCACTTGTTACTGACAACTCCATAAGCTAAACCATTCAAAACTTAATACGCAGTATTATAGTCCGAAGACTAGAGTAACGTTCCAGGACAGTTGGACTGAGAAATTTCACGCAGAGATGAAGGCCTCGTCCTCGTTGATGTCAATGGACGCAAAAATATCGTTCCAAAATAATTCAAGGAAGGTTGTAAGTTGGTCGCGCCTCATCTCAAACGCTTTGACTTTCTCAACAGGACAAGACCTGCTATGCTTGTCGTCTGCTAGCTCTGGATGATTTCTACTTCACCACCAACGAAGTAAGAATACACGATCGTTGCGAGGTCGGTTGATTACCATCGGCGGAATCACCTCGATCTTGAAATGAACTTTTTTTAGCCGTGGCATGCCCATTCATTTTAGTTGTGTGGTCACAGCTCATGCAGGTAAGTGTACTGTCACGTCCAGCGCGCCCTCTTTTTCTGCATCACTGGTACATGGTACGGCATCTGCGCGTGCATCACTAGCACTACGTGTAGAGTCTACACGGCTCTTGTAGGTACAATCATACTCGTACTGAGTGTCTCAGCCAGAGCGACAAATTTTATCGCTGTTGCATGCATTTAGTTTGCTGACCCCGCGATGTTTCTCCACGCGCCGCTACTTGTTCCACGAAGTCATTCTCACCCCAGCTAAGGTAAAATAGTGATGAGGCTTGAGTGAAAGGCCATAAGCACGAGAAATGTGCGGGCTGCAACGCCTGACTGATCTCAACGAGTCGAAATTACCATCGCAGCGACATCAGCGAAGAAATCGCGTCTAGTTCAAAGATTTCAGCTTCCAATAACAGAAAATAGAACTTTGCCGTCACCCTATATTGATGACTATCGCCTTTGTCCAATTCCTGGCCTCTGGTACGAGTGCTGGTGAGTAAATACCTCGTTTTATGTCAAAAGTCAAACTGCGACAATTTCGATGACGCGGAGGAAGTAACTGAATCACAAATGACAACGTACAGTCTTTGGTAGTACAGAACACACAGGCAGTAAACGGCCACGATACTGTGTATAGCGAGCGTGACATTCGTATTATTAGGATTATCAATTCGTCAATTTCGTTACGCAGCCCGAGCTAACCAAATTCAACTCCGAGCTAAAAGGCCATGCACATGCATACTACACTGTTACTGGGGAAGACAAGAGCTATACTCAGCCTAACAAGATATAATTCCAAGCAAGCAGTGCCAAATTGCTATGATAATTTCACTGATGACTATTTCTTTTTCTACAGTGCGAGTAAACTTGAGCAACCAGGCATGACATCGCAGGGACTAGATAATACAGAATGTGTGTGTGTGGGGGGGGGGGGTCCCACCAAAGCAGTATCACCATACAGAATAGTGCATATCGCATGTATTCTATGCCGTCCATACCTGAGTGACCAGTTCACGAGTAGGTGCTACAATAATGGCAGCAGGTGACTGCACTTCGGCAAACTTTGACGCGTCAATTCCGTCTTTCATCATACGAGACATGACGGGAAGGATAAATGCAGCCTGTACACAGCAACAGAAGCCAGGGACAATTAAGCCAGGGACAAGTGAGATAACAGACAACAACATCATTGCAAAACAAAATGAGAACTCGCACTGCGTAACACGCAACACCTACAGCAGGGTAGTATCATCCTGGCTGGGGCAGTCTGTTCGCAGCTGGAAAACCGTTGAACTGCATCAGATTTAGACTTTTAGAGCACACCAATGAAAGGAAATGCAAAATATTGCCATGCACCGGGATGGCGCATTGCCATAGCTACCCCCACCCTTGCCATATCATGCACACTGAATAAGAATGGAGGGTGGGAAAGCCTGGGCATTCGAATGGTGGGTGAATGTATGGGCCCGACACCGCGGCATAGGAATGGTAAGTGAATGTATGGGCCCGACACCGCGGCATAGGAATGGTAAGTGAATGTATGGGCCCGACACGGCGGCATAGGAATGGTGGGTGAATGTATGGGCCCGACACCGCGGCATAGGAATGGCAGAATAATATTATGACTGTACATGTACCCAGGGCCGAACTTACTGTTTTCCCTGAGCCAGTCTGTGCACAGGCCATGAGGTCTCTACCAGCCATGATGACAGGCATGGCATACTTCTGTACAGGTGTCGGCTTCTTGTAGCCACTCTTACTGACATTCTCCGTTATCGTGCCATTCAGGTTGGCGTCCTCGAAGCTGGAAACCGGGCTGACTGGCTCGCGGCCAGTAAGCCGTACGGGGATCTCGTCAAACTTGTTGAAGTTCAAACCGGTAGAGTTCTGCTTGAAGAGCTCGTCTTCAGTTTCGGGCGCAGGAGGTGGCACATATGGCGGAGGACGTGATTCATCGCGAGGTGGTCTATCACCATCGTCCATACCATCACCTATAGTGAAGCATGAAGCACATTCAGAAAAAATGGAGTCTAAAAAAGTATCCAAACAAGTTCTCATACAACACTCATCAGGAATCGTCGTTGAACTGAAGGACACTGAAACAAAATTTCTCTACACTAAAAAAAAAGTATCCATTCCCAATCATTCCCAATCATATGATTTTCGTGGCAGAAACAGCCAGCTGTCTACAGCATTGGGAACATACGATTTGCATTCGCTGAGCACTCTTTGTGCAGTGGTTCGCTACCTGTTTATGACTTCCAAAAATGTAAAACTGTAGTCATAAAATCACAGCAAAGGTGCACACTTTTCTGCACAGCCGGCCATATAAAATTACTGAAAATAACTGCACTGAATGCATTGCACCCATCAATGCAAACAGCCAACCAGAAGAAATGTTGTAATGCATGCTACTTTGCTGCAGACACTACTAGATCTAGATCAACATGCATGCCCATCAGTCTGCTAATGTGCACTAACAATGCATGCTTCTGTCCAGGGTGGGAGAAAAGCATCACAAACCATCGGTATTCACCTTTGCCTGTACAGCTGCCTACGCCAATATAAGCATTTTAATGCTCAGCAGGCATACGCCATGTCAATCATATTCGAGAGATTCTGCAAAACGAAAATTCGAACGAAGTTTCACGACGGTCCTTGCGAAAGTGTGCACGAATTTTCGCACGAACTTTGCGTTCTGCACATTTTCGTAGTTTGCACGCGTCAAGTGCAAGTACGCCATGACCCCATCTCACGAAACTTCCTACGAAAGTTCATTTCGCGTTCCCTGCAAGTTTCGCGTCCAAAGTTGCACAAGTTCGTGCGAAGTTTCGCACATCATGATGTAGAGCGAAGGTTTGTACGCATTTTTGTTTTGCAGAACCTCTCTAGTGCTTGTCAAATTACACCTCGCTAGTTTTTTTATAATTATTCGAGAAAAAACATGAACTAATTCCACCAGCTGCACTCTACACTCACGGCTGGCAGGTATGACGATGATTTGTCATACGTGCCAGTCCTGCATCCTACTATCAAAATAATATTTTGATTGCCAGATGCTTGTCGAGCTGAGATACGGAAGAACCAAATCAAAGTGACAATAAGCTACTTGATTCATAGATCACGGAAAGAAGACCACTAACCGTGCCGGCCACCACCAGAGCTACCGCCATTCTCCTCACGATCTCCAGAGCGGAAATCACTACCAAAGCGGCCGCCGCCACGTCCACCACGTCCACCACGTCCACCGCCTCGGCCACCTCTGCTGCTACTCTCGTCACCTTCGCCGTCTTGAGAATCATTGTCGTTCCGCCTAAAGCCACCCGATCGACCGGCAAATCCACCAGTACCTCCACCACCAAAGCTAGAGCCACCGCCACCGCCACCACGTCCGCCGAACATAGGCCTTCCGGAGCTGTCACCATCATCAGCTCCGCCAGAGTGGCCTCCACTAAATCCACCTCTTCCTCCGCTGAAGCGACTTGAACTACTTTCTGCTTTACTGCTAGTGTCAGTGTGTTGTTGCTGTTGCTCTTGCTGTTGATGGCCAGGAGAGGAAGCAGTTGGCGATGGAGACTGCTCTGACCGTGCGTCACTTGAGCGTGACGGACTGCTTACGCTCGATCTGCCTAAACCTCGGCCACGGAATGCGGCAAACCGTGGTGCCTGCAAAAATCACAGAAACCATGAGAAACAAAATGCACGTTAATAATATATTAACTGGTTTGAGGGAAAGAGACAAACGTTAATAATAGTAAATAATAAATTAATAATATCTTTATTAGGATGACCCAGAGGCCTGTCGCCTATCAAGGGGTTCACCGCTTTGAAGGATGATCATCAAGGGAAATGCGCGACGTGTCCCATGTACATAGAAAGGCATGCACACACGCTTCTACAATGCCCTTATAAGGCACATAAACAGCATTCAGCACTACATACATAAGCCGCGTCACACTAAGAAGTGGCTTAACGTTTTGCAACTTGGAACAAATCGAGAAAATCACCAAACATATAGACATCACTTTGGCATGAAAAAAGAATTTTCCAAAAAGTATGCCAAAGCCACCTTTTTGCTTGGCTCGGCTCACATGTAGAAATAAACTGTACAAAAAAAAACGTTTACTCCGGCAAGAAGACTTGAAGAAAAGAGCACCACACTGAACCAGCTCAGCTATAGCCACTCGTCTAATGAATTTCTCGAAATGCTCCCTTGTGTGACATACACACCGAAGTTCTCTTCAACTTTGGATACACCATAGCACTCTGCATGCACATAGAATTCGACTTCTGCCTATTACATTGACTAGTATTTCAAAAATATAGTATACTCCTCCTTTGAAGTACAATACACGAAGCTTGCGAAAAAAATGAACTATTTTCTCATTTTCAACTCGCGTTCTGGGCATGAAGACACGTCGGAAACACGAGTAGCCCTGTGGATAATGATAACAATACTGATATTTTCAAATACATGTACCACATGCACCAATGCAATGACAAACTTCAAGAATGTCAGAAGCACACAATATCAAAGTCTGTTGAATTTTCGGGGTGGCTGATTCTTACCGTCATACTCTCGCCCGCCGGACTTGCCATGGCTGCTATTAGAACCAGATTGCTTAGTACCTACACTCTGAGCAGAACAATTACTCGAGGCTTAGGAATTACTTAGCCTTCTCTCTCTAGCACTGTTTTTTTTAACACGCCATGAATCCCTTCACAAAAGCATTGATAAAACAGAAACAGAAAACTGATTTTTGCATTTTGTACGCAATCGATGTATGTCTGAAGTCGCACGTGCAACTCGCCACATGTCCCCAGCGAAAAGCTGAGCTGAACCAGGCCACCTGCAGGGAGCACTACGCATACCGTATGTATACCGTATATGTGTACCGTATGCGTAGGGCTCCCTGAGCTGAACGTACCCACCCGTACCATCCGTAGATATCTAGATCTACCGTTGTTTTTTTTTTTTTGTTTTTGTTTTTTTAGTCTGCAGATCTGTCACTGTACTGCTGTATAAATCATACGTAATGACTGATAGAATGCTACACCGTAGACCCAGGTGCTCGAAGTCCGTACACGTTTACAGTGTGTGTTTGCCGAGCTGAAACTCACACTAGCAATGATCACTTGCCAGAATTCTGCTCGTGGATGGAAGGTATCTTGTCCAAGTTTGTTCTGAGGCCAGGCTCGATTGAACCAGGCCATCTTTCGATCCGATCTGTTTCTCTGGAGTTCGCTGATTTTTCATATCAAATTTTGGTGTCGCAGAGGGTACTCTAAGTCCGTACTGATCAGAGGTGACTCGAAATACGCACATATTTCCGCTAATTGCTAACTTGCAAACCCTCGGTTACGACGAAAGCACCGAAGGGATATGTTTGGCATGTGCCTCCACCAGTATTTCTTGCAAAAGCGTAGTTTGTTGCCGAAATGCAAGCTGTTTTAGTCGGCTCAGAGAAGAAGCAGCTGCGCTGTGAAAACCGCGGGAAAACAGTGGTGAAGATGCCAGGAGTGTCAACCTTTCTGCAAGGATTGGTGGTTCTCTGTAAATTCTTCTCCTCTGGCCATTGTCAGCTCTAAGCTGGCTCTTGATGATTGAGTGAAGGTCCGTTTGACGCTTTGTCCGTTCGAAATCGGTCTTGGCAAAGTTGATTTTTGCATGAAATGTAACCCAATTTGTATTTCGTATGGACACTCGAAAACCCACTCGCGTGGTATGGGACTTCTGCTTATCGTAGATTCCTGAAAATTGGTACGCGAGGAGAACATACCACACTGTCCCCTCCATAAAATATTTGAGTCGAATACAATAACAGAACATGAAATTATGGGCGTACGAACTTAGGATACCATGTACGGACTTCGAGCACCTGGGTCTACCTGTGAAGTAAAAGAAAAAAAAGGCCCAACCCTGCCCTACAATGTAGCCCTGCCAGCTATTTGGGCTTACGGGTACCGGGTGTCGCCATGGCAAATAATAATATTAAAGAACTAAAGACTATAAAATTAATGACGGGAAGAGGCAGAAGAAGAGACAGGTGCATGTACAGCGAAAACAGAGCGGCTACCACGCAGGCACATGACACTCGCTCTGAGCAACGCAAAGCTAAGGCGGCAGCGGATGAATGACATAACAACCGAATACGGTTCGCCGCTTTTCTCAGCAATGAGAGATGCAATTATTATTATTATTATTATTATTATCAAATTTTTGATAGGGCAATCCCCACAGGCCTAAGGCCTTCTTACAGGGTACCCTAGAAATGAAAGTACTGAATTCGCTTGTAAAGCGAGGCAGATTGCTTGCCCATGCCACCGGTTGTCGAGAAGACCAACGGGACAAATGAAGCATGCTCGATCTCCCGCAGCCTCTCTTCATACGATCTCTTCTTCGCTTTCTCATGGCGAACGTAGGTGGCAGAAATGGAGGAGGACTGGTTCGAAGACGCAAAAGGGTTGAACACCCGGACGTCGAAGAAGGTGCGTTCGAACCGCCCTCCCCACAATCCATTTGCTGCTACGTCCAAGCGAGCCTGGTCGTCGCGGATGGCGGTGCGATAGCGCAGCTGCTCCCCACTCAGGGGCTCCAGATGAGGCTCTACAGATACGTTGGTGGCAACACGCTTCAAGAAACCAGCGGTCACATCGCGGATCTCGTTATGCCCTGATGGTAGGGTAACCGCCGGTGGGGCACGAGAGGGCATGGGCCACAGGCACAGTAAACTGGCTTCCACAAACGCACCCTGATGGCATGCGCTGTGGTTGCCAGTTGTCGTGGTTGTACCTTAGGTGCACTCCATCGCGAAACTCCGCTTTGGAGAGGGCAAATCCATGGCGCTTCAAGGGCCTGCAGGTCAGCCAACTGGATCAAGAAGAGCCCTTCTCCGCAGCCAGGTCGATTACACGCTGCTTGGCATCCGGCACACTGGAGCGGAGCAGCAGGGCTTGGGCTTTGACAGCATTCCGTGCTGTTATCCTCACCTCCGCTTGCGCCTTGGCAGTACGAACACGAGACTGGTTGCAGAGCCGAGCGCCATAGTCTGCAGCTTGATGTTGGTCTGCAAGGACTCAGTCACCCTTCGCGGATCTACCGTTGTCGTCACTTTTTCGAGATTTTCAAGATTCAAAACTAATAATTATTACACTGTACTTACAAAAAGGTCACTGCACTCCCACGTTCGCTAGCATGCAC
Source organism: Sycon ciliatum (assembly GCF_964019385.1). NCBI lineage: Eukaryota > Metazoa > Porifera > Calcarea > Leucosolenida > Sycettidae > Sycon > Sycon ciliatum. Next base: position 94,978,794 of record NC_088643.1, read on the forward strand.
ATAATTATTATATACATGGGTGACATGGCGCGCTTCGATGGATCAACGCGCAACTACATGATCAAGAAGATCAGTGCGCGCATAAACAAAATTGAGGTTTTGCGTTTATTTCAATTAATATTTTGCTTGTTGTTTTTCGACTGTCTGCTATGGCCAAGTCAAAGTACGAATACGTCAAGCAGTTCGAGACATGCGAGAAGTGCTTGAGGAACACCTGGGTTGCGATACGCCTGGATGGCAGAAGTTTTCACCGGTATGTTGCTTTCAAATTGAATGCCTCAGCTTCTGATACTAGTAGGTCATAGCAGGGAGCTGTATAGTTCATACAACTCCCTGGTTCTTAGACTCACAGTCACACTATGCTGGTACTATTAAATCACTGCACGTGTATACAATTGACTGGCTGTTTGTGCCTGGGCGATATGTTTGGAAAACAAAGTACGATTATAAATTGTTAACGTAGTACAGCCACGCGTCACTTATCCGGCGTTCAGTCATCCGGCATGTGGGTTATCCGACAGCGTGCTGGCAGCTAAAGTAACTTAGTTTTCCGGTGTGTTCCATGCAAACCATTTGAATACCCTGAACATTGCCTTATTGGTATGGAGTGGGTTCATAGTGATGTGACACGAGTTTCCAGTATGAAAAAAGTGCCCACATTACAGCACATGGACCTGGACATGTGCAACCATGCATACCAGTAATCATCTTGTTAATGTGTGGATTGATTGGTGATAATTTACCTTCAGTTATCTGGAGTATTCACTTAACTAGCAGGGCCCGGTCCCGAGGGCGTTGGATGTCGCCGCTACAAGTTTCAACAGCTCGTGTCCCGAGTACACAAGAGCATAAACATCTTGGTGTATTGCTCCTGCCTACTCTGACATTTTCTCCCCATAATATGAGGTATACGACGTTCCTAATATTATTACGAACGTCGTATATTCCTTCCGGCGACGGGTTTGTCTGCTGGGATTTACGTCCCACCGTCTGCCAGAAAAAAGTCATTTTCAGCCTGTACTGTGGATGTGCCAGACCTCTACTGGAATATACTTGCCCAGTCTAGACCTTCTCTCTGACGCAAGCTGAGAGAACTTGCATGGACAGACTGCAGGCACGCATTAGCAGATGCATCCTCCACAGTCGAAACCCTGATTGGCACATCCCAAGAGAACTTATTTCAATTATCTCGCCGGCAGTCCCTTGTTGGCGGCGCCACGTCCAGTGTCTCTGTACAGTCCATCATATCCTTCACGTCTGGCCTGATACCCTTGATGAATTTCATTACACCCTCAGTTCCAGTCCACGCAGACCATACCATATCAACACATACTAGTACTCTCGTCAACATTATACTTATGTTATTCCATTGTGTGTATGTTATTCCATTGTCTATCAGTTTGGAATTCATTACCCACGCGTATTCGGGAGATTGAACACCCCCGGCAATTCCGTACATCCCTCATGCAAGAATTTTCTACTTGTATGTATTCTGTTTCTGGTATACCCGCTTTCTCCCGACAGTATTGATTAACCAAGCCATAACATACATTGCACTCATCTCCCTTCCTCCCTCTCTTCCTCCTCTTTCCTCACACAGTAGAGCACCTCGATAGGCTTCCGCAGCCTTTGGACAATCTAAAATCAATAACTTGACACGCTACTGTGCATGCATATTAGGAGAGCGACCGTATCCGAGCTCTTCCGGGGGGGGGGTCTCTGGTTGCGGTCAGGAACACTGTTTCCATACAGTCAGTGTCCTCGGCCTTGTGCTATTCTGCCATCATCATACCTGTGGTAGATTACTAGTATCAAGCAGAGCTTACATATCCCAAAGAATTCTCAAACATCTACTAAGGCAAGAGTGCAGCATGATACTACAGGCGCGTAGCACCGCCGTTGACAGTGGTCCGGGGGGATGTCCCCCTGATTTTTTTTGAAATTAGGGTGCAAAATCCTGCATTCTGGGCAAGTTTTGGCATTGTTTTACTATGGTGATCGTGGTCGGGCGAAAAACTGGTCCGGCCAAAGCCGGAGCGGCTGCTACGCCCCTGTACTACCGGTAGTTGTCGTCTCTGACAATATTTCCTCATTCGCTGCAACACCCAGATGAGAAGGGAACGAATACACTCGGTATACATCCTTATAAGCTGTAGACAGTAGAACTTTGTCTCTATCGGCATTATAACTCATAACCATGAACCTTCCATGTTGTAAAGTCATTAGTTAGTGCTATCGAACTGTGCTCAAGCCCAGTATCATGTATTGCAATGTCTAAGTGTCAGTATTGTGCTACATTTTGCATATCTGACTGTTCGAGAGCTGGCTTAGGTGAACTGTAAGGCATAATTTGTTCCCCACTATTCATTTTTATCCCAGTAATCAAAATTGATTTCTGTTTGTATCTATCACCCTATCACTGTCCAGGTTCTCCGACTCGCATGGCTTTGAGAAGCCCAATGACTACCGCTGTATAGCATTGATGGCGCGTTGTGCCCGGGAAGTGATGCAAGAGTTCACGGAGATTGTACTAGCGTATGGGCAAAGTGATGAGTTCAGGTAGGTGCTGTGGTACAATCACGCATTGGTGTATTTCCACTCTCTAAAATAATACTGACTTCCATTCATGATTATTGTCATATCAGAACTGAATGGCACAGCTTGTCATTCAGTACCAGTGAAGACAGTGATCTATCGTTTTCCTGATTGAGTGCCCTAACGCAGTGTTCTCCATCATATTTCACCATTTAGGCATCTAATCTATCATCTCGTTCACATCTGTCAATAAACTGTGTTTAATAATACTTACTTATTCATCTGCTGCCATGGCAACGTGTTCATACATGACATTGTATACACCAGTAGATGATGAATAGTGCTATCTTGTCTCGTGTGTTCATCTCTCATTCAGCTTCGTTTTGCGTCCGTCTTGCAATCTGTTTGGCCGAAGGGCAACGTAAGAGCCACGTCTGTATTGACGTCCTATTGAGGAAGTTTGCGACGCTTTGCGCATACTTGAATTGTTCAAAATTGGGTGTTTATTATCCTAACGCTTAGGAATTTACGAATAGGCGGCGCGGAGACAATACAGTGCGTATCGGTTATAGTGTAGTCGTGTAAAAGAATATACACGGTTGTACTACCTACAAGAATGAACTCTCATATTTTCATAATCATAACATAGGTTTCAACTTTCAAGTTTTACAAGTAATGTTATCACGTAGTAGAATATATCGGTCCTATTTGAACCTAAGAATGGACTTTGTGTAGCAAAACATGCCAGATTACCGTACTGGCAATATATGTTGCCGCGTAACGCAGGGGGGTGCGGCGTAACGCGCGACCAGGCTAGTGCGACAAATTTTCGTTGCGTTCGTAACGCGCGTCCGGCAGGGTGCGGCGATCTTTTCATTGCAGTTTCCAAAAAATGATGCGGCAATAGCAAAAAAGTGATGCGGCAATAGCAAAAAAAGGACTGCGGCAATATAGAAACCTGTGTAACGGCTTCTGTGCGACTTTGCATGTAACGCCCTGCGTGCGGTAAACATGTGCCAATGTAACGCTTCATGGCCTCACTGCGACCATATATATTGCCAGTACGGTAGTACAAAGTGGGTCGCCTGTAGTAATAACACCTGTCCAATGCAGTTCTGAGACTCGCATTGCATCGTAGTGCTGCAGGTTCAACTGTTGTTGTCATGTACGTGCAACTCATAAATCGAGTCATTATGCATAGCCACATGGTAAGAAATATATCCCTGAAGATGCCCTCTTGGGCCAAAAAATTGGAAGGAATATGAAGTTAGTTTTTTGGAGAGATTTGGAGAGGTTTTCATTTGTGTAGCCAAGGACTGTGCGGACGTGGGCAGTAGAAATTTAAAAAATACTGGAGAAAGCCTGAATATCGGCACTTTTGAAATGCACTGTAGTAGGCTATTAGTTGATTGACTATCATTCCTGTGCAGCATTCGATGGTTACTAAGCAGAGGTGTGACTGCACATCTCTCACTCAGCCAATGTTGGGTTTCTCATGGCAGACTGAGAGAAGGTCTCAGGTTGATCACAATTAGGGCTGAAACAATTATACCGATAACTCGCATATCGATCGTTAAGAGTGCAATCGATAATCGTTAGTGTTCACAACGAGTGCTAACGATTTTTTTATGCATGCATATCAGTGAGAGTATTCTATCCCTTGCACTCCATCCGATAGTGAATACGAGTGCAATCATGTACATTTGTACTTTCAAGCACAGTAATATTGATTTGTGGCTTTGAACGAGATCGGGGAGGAGAATTTGTCTTTTCGGTTCATTTGTGGGGGAGGTCGAAGATAAGAGCAGTTGCCAGAGGATGATGACAAGATTCTTCGCTCTAGAAACAACGTGAAATTTTCTAGTTCATGTTGATAAACCAGCCAGATGTTATCAGTGCTGACTCTGCTGAGCCATACATTTCTAACGTAGCAAAGGTAGAGCCGACAAGAATCGATAAAACCAATATATCAACCGTTAATGATATCGGTTGATCGTTAGGAGTTATTGAATGATCGATTCAGCCCTAATCACAATGTTCATCAACTTCATGTATGTTTGGCATGCGTGTGTGTGTGTTTTGTGTGTGGTTTCCAGTAAACTGGCAACGTGTATGGCATCATACTTTGCATCTTCATTTGTCTTCCACTGGGCTGCACACTTTGAGGATGTACGCATGCAGTACCCGGTAACGTTTGATGGCCGTGCAGTGTGCTATCCGACGGTGGAGAACTTGCGTGATTACTTGTGCTGGCGGCAAGCTGATTGTGAGTGGTGCAAGCTGATTGCTTTGGCTTGAATGGGTGCAGTAGTGTCCCGGATACATGATCAGACATAGCCCTCAGCTATGACATGCTGTGTCATCATGACGTCATGAGTATGCTTTCCATACCCATGTTACTATTGTACATGACTGTCAGAGTGCAGAGTGGTACATTTGTGTACATGACTGTCAGAGTGCAGAGTCTGAGTGGTACATTTGTGTACATGACTGTCTGAGTGCAGAGGGGTACATTTGTGTACATGACTGTCTGAGTGCACAGGGGTACATTTGTATACATGACTGTCAGAGTGCAGAGGGGTACATTTGTGTACATGACTGGCATTATGTCCTCCTGACTGCTCTACATATACCACGGCACAACTTGCAACTACTTTACTTGTAGATTGGAAACACACAAGTGCCAGGTGTACCAAACATTCAGTCTTGTTCTGAATACCCAGGGGTAGAGCTGTGTAAAACGAAGATTAGCGAGTATCTATTGGAACACTACGTTCTGCGTACTGGGTGAACACCAGACACAAAGCCTTGATATCTGGTAGTGGTAGTAGCCATCATCATCTGTGTGGAACTGGGAGAAACAAGGATCAATCCCTGATAGTGTTCGTAGAGTACATTTACTTCAAAGTACTTACAGTCATGCAGTCACATAGATAATTCCACCTGTCATTACTGTCTATGGTGTCTAATTCCTACAGGTCATATCAACAACTTGTATAACACTGTGTTTTGGTCGCTGGTCAAGAAGGGTTTAACTGGAAAGGAAGCAGAGACTAAGCTTTGTGTAAGCCTCCGTTTCCTCTGCCTCTGTCTGCTGTGCATGTAGCTAGCTGAATGTTGTACATGAATGTGGAGCTCTACTGCCTTAGCTCTCTGGTGAGTGGTGGGTGTTGTTTTACCGGAAATCCTCTTTACACCTACCTCAAACTATTTTTATTGTTTTCTTTTCCTTCTTCTCCCATTTGTAGTTAGTACATGTGTGAATCGCAACACAGTACATGCAACAGCCAGAAACTCAGCATCATGTCCTTCTTCTCCTTTCTACAGGGCACGGTCAGCAGTGACAAGAATGAAATTCTCTTCACTGAGTGCAACATTAACTACAGCAAGGAGCCCGATGTTGCAAGGAAAGGAACAACATTCGTATGGGAGGAGGTGAGTGTCATCATATGTAGGAATTGTGGAATGGCCTGGACCGTGCCATAGTATGGAGGACGCTATGCCGAACACATCAACGTGTTGTCCTAGTTTCCTAAGATTAGCGTAATCAAAGTACAGTAATTTACCCTCAATTATATCCGACCCGAAGTGCTAAATTGGCGCCCTCAACCAGTTCCAATGGCATCACTGTACTGGTACATGTGTACATCCAGCTGCATTCGTACCACTTCCAGGGCGTCAAGGGCCGTGGACGTTGAGGGCGCCAAATATGCACTTTTGGTCGGATTTCACTGCAGGAAAGACCATTCTGAAATGCACTCTATTTCTTTGCTTGCGATTAGAATGTGCAACGTCTGCAATGTCCTTACAGTGGACTGGTAAAGCAGAGGTCAACACCTGACCCGTGTGCCTGCTTCTTTCCTTCTTTTTCTCCTTTGTCCAGGTGGTAGAGGAAGTACCGCTTCACGGCCCATCTGCATCGACCTCAGGGAGCAGTGAAGTTACCTGCCTGGATGCCGAGGTGTCCACAAAGCACAAGGAAGAAGGCAAGCCGGCAGTCACACAAAGAAAGCGGAAAAGAATTGCAGAGCTGCACTGCGATATTATCGGTGACCAGTTTTGGGCTGAACGACCGGCACTGTTGGCTCGTTAGGCTCCAACGAAATGCGCCATTAACGAGACAATGGCTATCCACATCCAGGCAAGTCCTGTTCCTACTGACACACTGGCACTGGTTCCTGTGAGGAGAGATGGATGTGATAGAATACAGCCTTGGTTGGGCCTTGTGTACACACCTCAGACCAAGTCACTAAGTCGGCTCATTCTGTCGCTGGAAGCTGACTGCCTGAATGGAGTCCAAAGCGAACCCACAGCGCTTCAAGGCATGGTAGCGGGAGTGCTTGTGAACGTGCAAGTCACTACATTTTAGACCCGAACTCACAGTGAGTATTGCACCTGGACGTAATGCTTTCGCTCTGCTTTCACCCAGAGTTGTCCGTTCTTCTTGCTTGAAGTAATTCTTGCTGGGAAGTGTGCCATGGTCAGACGTACATGGGCAATACAAACGTGCACATCGGCAACTACAAAAAGAGATCCCGCTCTCAGAGCGACTTACTCCTGCATTCTGTGTTCACATAACACAATGACCTGAAGAACACGCAGTCAAGCGTGGCGTATTCTTACTTTTGTTTGTGCAGTACATGTATTTGCGGGTGCAATGAGGCACTAACACGTACCAGTACATGTACCAGCATGTCAGATATTCGTAGCACCAAAGGGCAAATATCACACATTATCAAGAATATGATTGGAACTCGAGTTACTCGACCCACACGTTATTTTCTCTTGTCCAATATTTTTTATGTAGGGATAGCTGCTAGGACAGTCCTCAATGGCCTTGGTGCAATGCCTTCACACACAGAAAGTGAAAGGTCACCCTGGATAATACCGAGTTGTAACTACCAGGGACTTATACTCAGCCGTGTAGTACTAGTATGGCAATTTTCACTTTTCAGGCAACTTTTTACTCTACTGCTTTCCTGTGTTCTCTCAGCGTCGATGGTAATGACAATGTGTTACTGCTGTGCATGTATTTTTAGACAGCAGTATTATTCAAAGTTCGAATTGGCATTGCTGTAGTTCCTTTTATTGTTGAGACGCCTAATCCTGGCTGTTGCTTACGGAAGTCGAGAGGCAGAAATTTAGCATAGAATCAAGACACTTGATAGAATGAATCTGTTCGTTTTTCACAAAAAGCTGTGTTTGTCAGCCTTCTGACTCTGATGCTCTGTCGTTCATTGTTGATTGCGATCGGTTCAGCCAGTGACTCTGAGCTCTCCCCTGACAAGATCTAATAAGATCCAAACAGCTAGCCGTCCCGAGGGAGCTGTATACGAAATCTTACGAGTGTTGTGCCATGCAGCCAGACTGCACTACTTGTCTTTGTTTGACGGGACAACCACCACTCACCCACCGGGTTCATTGGATTGAGAAACAGAACGTTGGTTAGGTATGAAAGAAACCATCATAACTATTAATTTACTTGATCACCACCTAGGCATTGAGATGCTCAACACTACACATAGCCAAACCAACCGTATGTCGAGGCAGTAAATGACAAGGCTGATGAAACTACGACAGTACAGAAGTTCTCAAAATGGTTGCATGGCCTAAGGGCATGGTCGATTGGTTGGGTTCGGATCCAGATCAATCGGATCCATTCGATATGCGCACGGTCGTTTCAACGAATCCGGATCCAGATCCAACGGATTCGGATCAATCAACCGGTTAACCGGATCCACCAGATTCATTTTTTTGCCAAAAATCGTACTGTGTACTGTGTACATGATAATGGCGGGAGCAGAAGTGATGATGCGGAAATCGTTGCTTTCTCTCATGGAAAACCTCAAAAATCACAAAAATTCCAGGTTTGATCAAGGGCAGCGTTTTATTGGACTTTGGTGGCTCCAAAGGATCCACTTGATCCGGATCCAACCAATCGAACATGCCCTTAGGTTCACCAAAAAAATTAAAAATATTTAACAACCATACACAAAACAGTTCACTGTGAAGAAGTTCTCATCCAATCGTGAGACCCACACCAACACGGGCAGCATTCTGTTCATGGCTAAGCATAGCGCTGAGACTGAAGAGGAACGGGTAAGGAGCCAGGCGCTTCTCAAACACTGAACCGACCGTCCAGTTCGTGTCAACCATGCCGCGGAACGTCATGTTAGCAACGGGCACATCAAGCTTGTAGCCGACCATCAGAGCAGTGTGCTTCATAGTGTCGCCAAAGTTAGCGTTCAACTCGGCGCCCAACTAAGCCAAGAACACCAAGAAGCAAACACAAGAGGAAGGGACAAGGCTAGAAGACGTACCATGATCAGTTCTACGTCTCAAGTACGAGTACGCCTGTGCCAAGTGAAATGTGAATAGCCACGCCCGGCCCTGCATACATGACTGTAGCACTAGCGTGGACACCACACAAGGTGTACTCTGATCAGGGATCGGGTGGGGTCAGATTTCGCTTGCCACACCAGCTAGGAAGGGATGAAGGCAGAATACACTCAGTACCGTGTTTTCCGGAGTACAAGCCGCACTGGTGTATAAGCAGCACTCCTCATATATTTTGCCACGAAATACAGACATCTATCCTATTTATTGTGGTATGATATGGTATGATACAGTATTTAGTACACTAAAAGTCGGGCGCTGGTCGTGCAACGCACGTGGTTACTGTTTCCGGTGCAGTTTCTATGCAGAACTGACGGTGCATGGAAAACGGTCGCTCAAAATCAGGAGGCCGTTAATACCAGAGGACATTTAACCCAGGTTTTACTGTATGTGAATATGTCACCAAAATCGGCGCCACAAACGGGAATGAATAGGGAGTTAACTGCATGCACAGCTCAATAAAAATAGTCCGCAGAGTATGAACAAAGTGTAAGAAGAGGGAGAGGAGAGTCAGGATACTAACCTGTACGGTATCACTGTGCTTCAAGTAGTACGATGCGGTAAGCGATGAAGGATTAGCAGATGCAGCCAGCTGCCACCGAGGACCACGGAAAAGTCCTGCTAACGAGAGGCGAGCCTTTTCGCCCTGCGCCGATTTAGAGTAGAGCAGCTCAGTGCCAAGACCGACATTCGGCGTGATTCCCTGCATGAACTGGCCAACAAATGTGCCTGCTGCAGACAACGGATCGGGATTTGCAGCGACAGCTGTCAGCGAAAAATCGCGCCCAGAGTATGTAGCATCCATTTGTAGGTTCTCCCATGATGTACCTTCCGTCTGTACGCAAAGAGACAATTCGACAAGATAAAGGTAGGAAAAGTCACAGGAAAGCCAAGCCCAGAACAACGCAGGTACAATCGCAGTCAAGACGGGTGAGTCTGATTACTCGAGCAGAAACGACCATGCCTTTGTAAGGAGTGAGTGAGTAAAGATAGTAAATAGTAAATAGTGAGGTTTTGCATTCCGAATTTCGGTTCAGCGTTCTTCGGTCATTTGTCGAACATGAAAATGTCGAATTTTCGCACCAACGTTTGTTTTGCAAGTCGAAAATGATGTGTTTTCATTTCGTGAGCCCCAGCATCAGCAACGTCCTGCCCCGTGCTCCTTTTCTTGCTGATTCCTACGAACTTTGATCGCCCAAAGAGTCGAGGGCCAAACCTGCCTCCTCAGTCGCCTCAGAAAAACCAACTCCATGGCCAAGTCAAATTTTATGCGTGTCGGCATAGTCTTTTCAGCCACACAGATGACGGTGAGGACACTCCAGGCGAAAGAGAGTAGACAGGCAGTGGAGAGGAGCAATCAGAGGTAGCTGACGATGCTATGTCGCCAAAGACGCCTGCCAAGCGATGCCGAGATAAGAAACCTCTTTGAATAAATCACGCGCTAGCGCTCTTCTACAAGAAAATGCATCCGAAAAATATTTTCGGCAAAATGAGCTTTTTCCGAACAAACACGCCGAATCTTCGTGTGCATTTTCGACCTCGCTCCCGCGTGCCGAATCTTTTTGCCGAATTTCGGAATGCGAAACCTCGCTAATAGATCAGCAACATTCTTGATAGGAAAAAAAAGGTTTCAGAGCAGACTCGCTCTCTTCCCAGTCACTCTGCAAACTTGAACTCATTTCTCACCACTGCTACTAACATTCTTGATGTTTGCCAAACATGACAACAATTGTGACACCATAAAACATGTGTATTTCCTTGGCTCACCATGCAAGTTCATAATACAAGTACAGTCTGTATCGGCTATAGCGTACCCTTTTGATTTCCGTGATTTTATCACTATAACCGATGCATCACTATATGCGATACGATCGATTTTTCTTTTTCGATCAACACATGAAAGGCGAGGAAATACTTCCAGCATGGCGTTTGGACAAATGAGCATTCTGCATAGTTGACAGTGCCCACATTTCCATAAAAAAATTGTGTACATGTACCTGTATCACTATAAAAATAAGCAACGTGAAGAAAGTAAAAAAAAATAGGGCCTTTGATATTATTGCTACATGATTGTATTCTAAAGTTATCACTATAGCCGATAATAATAATTATAGTGTGTTATGCATGTTTTGATTCTTTGTTGCCACCATAATATCCGATATATCATTACATCCGATAATATTGGTTATACAGTAGTGATATTTTGACTGGATAAAATACGTTTTGCTTTTGATATTTCGTACCAATATCACTGTAGCCGATGTATTCTTATATCCGGTCACTCTATAGCCAATACAGACTGTACTCATATTTTTACACATGGTCAGAAATGTTGACATGAAGGTTCATGTTCAAGTATACAAAAAAAGACCACAATATATTGTCGAGTGATCAGTAGTGGAAGTTGAGACACCACCGCCGACGCCGCTGCTCATAGTGTATGACCAATCTGCTATAAAGGCATTACCTGTAGGATAAATCTGCCCCGCATCCTTTCTGTGAGTTGATGTATGACTTGCGCATTCAATGAGCCGGATGTGTCCATCTCACTGACTAAAACAGGAAATTGCTGGGAAAGAAGAACAAGAATAAAGCGAGAGAAAGGGAAAGGAAGAGAGAGAGAGAGAGAGAGAGAGAGAGAGAGAGAGAGAGAGAGAGAGAGGAGAGAGAGAGAGAGAGAGAGAGAGAGAGAGAGAGAGAGAGAGAGAGAGAGAGAGAGAGAGAGAGAGAGAGAGAGAGGGAGGGAGGGAGAGAGAGAGAGAGAAGTTCAAGCAATCAAAAACGGTATCTATGCAGTCAAACACCTCGAGGACAAACACTTCGAGGTTCCACCATAATTGCAAGCGCACAACATAAACCAGGGTGACACTGGTTCAAAAATTAGACTTCTACTGATGTTGTACATGTATTAGTATGAAAAGTCAGATGTTGTGAGTAACGAGTACAGTTCAGTCCAGTGGTACACATACAAAGAACAGCAGAAGACCAGTGTATACGTAGGTGCAGCTTACATCTCCAGGCTCAGGGCCTTGATTGTCGCCAACGTAGGTGGCACCAAATTTGTAAGAGGACGGCTGAGAGCCGGTAAGTGCTAGTGTATGTGACGCTTGGAAGTGTGGCGTTGATGCGGCGTTTGACGACAATTTAATTCCTTCAAAAGGCATCGGCATGATTTCTACAAAGAAAAACAAAGATACACACATGGCATGTCAGCCGCTAGCAACCATGGGTAATTACCGTATTACACATGCACGTGGAGCTGTGCATGCACTGCACTGTGTACTGGGCCTGTGCTTTCGCCCAAGGGCATTCACACGGAGGTGGGCTGGAAAACAGAACAAGAGCATTGCAACGTGGCAGCTGGGCGCGCACACTGGTAGTGGGTGTTATACTGGGTGGGCACACGCCTTTACGGCATGCAGTAGTTCTCAATTGATCAATGGATGACCAAAGCCTTCCAAGAGTCTGGCTATTCAGGAGCTGCGAAAGATTTCCAGCAAGTCGCTCTTATAGACAGTGCTGGTATATGCACGGTTGAAAGCAGCACTCTAGTAGTCCGGAATTTACGCCCTTATATTCGCAGGATCAGGAAATGCATAAGCCTTGTGATCGTCGCAGCGGTGGCATCCAGCTCTTATCACCCCCCTCGTAGGTCAGTACAAGCCCTCCCGCAATAGGAACAGCCAACGGACTCAGTCCATGTGCAATGCACATCACATAGCCTTCAGTGCACTTGTCACTGTGACTGTCTAGATAGAGTAAGCCCCTAGCAGCGGCAATCCAGACAGCTATCTTCTACTGAACAAAGCAATGGAACTTGGATATGTGTTTTGAACTGTGTTCACCGCACAGCATCATCATTGTTACTGTAGGCACTTTGACAGCAGTGGAGCTCACAAGTGTGTGTGTGGTGGTTCACGGCTGCTGGATACGGCTATGCCCACAGATAGCAACACACACGCTCTAGCTCTTTGTGAGATAACTGTTATGTCCAGACTGCATACTAATAACACCACCCACACCCACCCACGCGATTGAGTGAACAGTTTACTCAGATCGCTGTCGAAGTACTGTAACACCACATATTTCAACGCCATTTAAAATTAACGGTCTCCGGTTTTGGTAGCGACGTGAAATGGTAACAAATTCTGGCTGTATTACCCAGCAAATGACCGCACATACTAAAGATATGTATATCGCATTTTGCAGAAAATCAATTCAAATTAAATCTATAGAAAAGAAAAAGGACCAAGGAACTACAAGAACTACAAGTTACGCTATAATGTCTACTAACAACACCAGTTACTAAACAATCGGCTCATGCGATAACATTGCACGACATTGACCGATGGTACTGAAGTTCTACAACTAACTGGCTATCAGCTCTAGCACGCCTTGGATGGGGATGTGGTGCTAGTGGATATTATAGCGTAACTTGTAGTTCCTTGGTCTTTTTTCTTTTCTATATTATTTATTCTTCGCTCTCCATCCGAGTCCATTCAAATACTTAATTAAATCGTTAGATTTAAATGTTCATCAACAAAAATGGTCTTACAGTAAGCATTTCAAATTTTTGAATAAAAGTATAAGGGATACTGAACGCGACTGATGGGGTACCGGTAGATATCCAGCATGGTCCCACCTGTGCGCGAGTGCAATATTTTATTTTCCATTTATCGAATGTTACCCTTTGACTTCCTTGTTTGCTACTCCACGTATTGCCTTTTGAACTTGCAGGGTATGCCAATACTCAGCACGCTCACTCACATACACTATTTGGCAAACTGCACTCTTGCTAAGGCTGTTGTGCAATATTGTATTGGGAAACACTGCACACGTGCTAAGGCTGTTGACTGGCTTTCTTACTCTACGTGGTTGCAGTCACAAACATGCGCTGTCTTAAGCCTAGTTCACATTCGACGCAACGCCGACGGTACGGGACGTAAGGGCTTGCCGGAGGGCTGGGGTGAGCTGTAAAATCCTGTACGATAGTACGACACGACATGCAGCAGTCGTTGCGACGTTCAACGTCGAACGGCGCGAGTCATAAGGCACGGTCCATGACGGGGTGACTTTCGGACCTAATTTCTCGTTTTTCGGGACTTCTCTTCAATTATTTCTCCTTGAAAGAAGCGGAATCAAGTTCACAATACCAGTTTTTCATGAAGACCAAAAAATTAGCCCTGAAAGTTGTGGCATTCAAATAATAGCCCCAGGAAATGATAGAATAGTTCGTCTGTCACGCTTCTGAACTATCCCTAAATACAATAAGTGACATGAGATCTTATGTTGCTAAAATTCAACTCAAGTCGTGCTAGCCATTCTGTGAGTTATCATGGGAAGCACAGTGTTCGAAATGCTAAAAATTTCCAAGTACGAATCGGGAGTAGTCGACGCACGACGCCGTCTCCTGTTCACACTCGAATTGCAGCCGTTTTGTACGCTTGCGTCCCCGTCTACGCCCGTCTACGGTATGAAAAGTTGGATCGATCCAACTCTTCCTGTCGCTTCCCGATCTGTACGGTAGTACGGTTGCGTTCCCGTTCCTGGTGTTCACATTGGACGCCGTCAGTCCGTCCCGTCGCTTCCCGTCGATCCTTACGTCGCGTCCTGTCGAATGTGAACTAGGCTTAATGGCACGCCAAACTCCAATGCGGCAAGAGTACATACTTAGTAGGGCTGAGTTGGATAGCATTTTCTTCGGGTATCGGGTTCGGGTAGTTTTCCACGGGTAGCACGGGTACCCGATCGGGTAATGTTTCCATGGTAAAACCTCAATGCACCCCTTCCCTTACACACTCGGTAGGCATGCGGAGTATTACATGAATTTTTACATGTGCACTGTACATGATGTCATCTGCGACTTCAGGTTTTCAGGTACTATTCTGCACCCGTCTACCCGAGGTCCTCATGGGTAGCACGGGTACCCGACTACCCGTGCACACCACTAATAATTAGTAACATAAACCAACCAAAACCGATCCCACGGCGAAGTTTTTTTGTTTAGGTGATCACGAATCATAGAAAACCTGTGATACCGTAGGTTCAGTGCAAAAGCACCGTATCACTAAGGTGATAGCAGGAGACTCGTGTGTGTTTTCACCTTTGGTACGCCGAGCAGCAATGCGCAACAGAAATTACCTTGGTGGCACGGTAAAGTAATCATGTGAACCAGTGTGAGATGCAGCAAAGGTGAGTCACTACAAGCAAGAGTACATAACCCCAAGAGTATGCAACTCCAGCTATGGGGTCTGCGACGGCAGAACTTCACATCACGTGATGAACCCGTACACATTATTTGCACTCTGTGCATGATACATTGTAGATACAGGGTTGTACGCAGCCCAGCTTTGGGTACAACTCTCTTGTGGTCACTTTGCACTGTTTGCCAGCATAACCTTTTGAACCATGTCACGTGATGTGAAGTTCTGCCGTCGCAGCACAGCATAGAGGTTGTGCAGGCAGTTGCACACTCTTGGGGTTATGTACTCTTGCTACAAGCTAAAGGTGAGTCACTACAAGCTACAGATACCATGACCGGACTTGCACACTGTGACGAGTTGTGGATGCATGCATACTAGTACTGTGTGTGCCAGAGCATACATCCACTGTAGTCCCATTGCTCCATGTCTTTGTCCTCTCAGGTACATGTAACAATGGATATTGCTGCTCTGGCATCAGTACGCACACATGCAATCGATGGCTGCGTATGTCTACATGACTTGTGGATACTACACTAGTAGCTCCAGCTGCATCAACTCTCGTACAACACGTACCGACTGCTGTCTGCTATGAAGCTTGTAGCTTCACTCTGCATGTGAAAACTGACCCCATCCTTATGATCACATGCACGCCAGTGTCCAACAATTCTCCTAAAATCTAGCTGATAATAAAATTTAAAAATACAGAAACCAGAACTATTCCATTATGTCCTTTTAAATAGTAGGCAGGAAAATAAAATAAAAGTCAAACATTTCCCCTGAATGTGCATGAAATACCGTGAGTGAAATTCAATTTCGGAAACTTTGAATGACTAGGATTTTTAGCAATAACGAAAATATCAAGAAAATATGAAATTTAGAAATTGCCTCTTACCTCTAGCTGCCTTATGCAGTTCCTCGTAGGTGCCTGGAAAAATCCCATGCTCCTTCGGGGGAGGTGGAGATCCTGATGCCATCTTTTATTTCAGGTCAAAGCCTTGAGAACCTAGTTCTTCATCAAATCTCAAGGTCATTAACTTGCTCCACAACCCAAAGTCCTTAGCTCGGCCTTCGAGCTTCGCAAGGCTTGACGAAAAAATCCGTGAGTTCAGCTTGATCTTGAGCTGAGAAGCAGCGTGTGTCGCAATCGGAGCCGCTGAAGCTGATCGGCCGATCGGTCACTTTTCTCCAGCACAAGCGCTAGGCCGCACATGCAGTGCACGCAAAGTCGAGGTTGCCATCGAGGCCATTTTGTTACCCTAGACAACACGTGCACGTGCATGGAGCATGCATGCATGCAGTACATGCAGGCGAATTAATTATTTTTTCGATTATTATAATTTCAAAAAGTCACAACACAAAACTTCTCAAAAGCTCAGTAAGTCGTTTGACCAAAAAGTTGATGAGCCTCCTCTTTTTTTTCCTTCCTGTCTTGATTCCTCTGTACGATCTGTGTTGACTGTTGTCGAGTAGCTAGCAGTCAGTGGGCACAGAACGTTACGTTGACCGAATGGACCCCTTGGCCTAAACGTCCTGGATGGTTGTGAAACAAAATAGCAGGATGCTAAAGTCTTTTTTTAAATTTATGAGAAGAAATGGTCAGCCAGGTCTGGCAGCTTTGCCATCTCCTCCACCACAAGCTGGTCTCAGATTTAGAGATACACTGCCTGTTTTCCCGTCATCCAAAGGCAAATTATGGCACGCGACGTCTAATGTGACATTGTCCTTGGGCGGAGTGATTGGCCAGTTGCTTGTATGGAAATTGTCCGAAACGAAAGTGTACAATCAAGAATATTTTCAAGAATCAGTTCTGGACCGCGTTCCCGGCACGCCGATCATCTCGGCGAGCAATCACAAGGCCGTTACAGATGATTGGTTACTCTGCTCTATCCTGGGAACTCACAAGCAAGCCTTGACAGGTGATATGAGATATGTCATGGGTGCAGAGGAGGTCATGTTCTGGTCTTATAAGTTGGCACACATATGCGCCATTGCACACATCCTGCCCATAAGGCGTGGATTTGGTGTGTACCAGCCAGTTATGGATGAAGCAATTAATTTGTTGGGTCAAGGCCGCTGGCTACATATCTACCCTCAGGGCCGTATCCTTCACAAGCGAGAAGAAGATGCTACACAACGACTGAAATGGGGCATCGGACGCTTAGTTGCAGACTGCCCAACGTTCCCTGCTCCTAAAATCTTACCCATGTGGCATGTTGGCATGGATGATTTCATGCCCAACGTAAGGCCCTATCGCATGCACCTTGGCCAGAGGATCACACTAGTCCTAGGCAAAGCGATGGACTTCACAGATCAGCTGAAGGAGATGCGTGAGAGAAATTGTAGTCAAATGAGAATCCGAAAGCAGATTACTGATCAAGTTCAAGACCGCCTGTCAGAAATCCGTGAGGAAGCCTGGGCTTTGCATGATGCTCGTTCCTGAGCAAAGGTTGTATAGTACAAGAAGTACTCGAAAGTGTGTGTGTATATACAAACACTCGGGTAGTACGAACAATATATACAGTGTCACTGTTGTACAGATGGTACAGTGTAATGCAACGGTGGAACACGTCTCAATATGTACAGGGAGCTTGTCAGGAATGCATGCACTAGTGACTATGGCATGGATGATGTGTCATGCGGAGGCAGCTTGTGCAGTAGCTGGCGCTGATGCAGCAGCACTGCAATGATTCGTAACGAAGTCCACGAACGGCACGAGTCCTTGCGGCGTGTATTCCTTCATGGCAACTGACAGCAGCAGCGGCTTTGCCAGGCCCGTCTTGGACAGCGACTCGACAAGACTACGTGCATACACCAGCATACCCTGTGCAGGTAGTGCATGAGAGCAAGAAACCGAGCGGTGATGAGAACTCATACTAACATCACCCTTGAGGGATTTTTAAGATAGGAACAAACAGCTGGATAGTATAGCTGCAGTGACTTTTAGGCTACAGTCTGTGTGCGGTGTGTTCATCATGAAATTAGCAAACTTGCATTGCATAGCACTTGTCATAGTTATATTCTTTCCTGCTGCCAATGTTGATGCTGTAGCTGTGATTATGTCTGCTGCTGGACCTTAATTTTTATCATGGCTAAAATGCCATGTTTTATGATTTAACCAGACATGTCCTGTTATAGGGACTTGGTGTTCTATCTTTTCAAACTTTACTCTGTTTCTATGTACAATAGATTATATCCCTACTCAGTCCAGCACTTGTTCGGTAGGGAAAGTATTCCTTACAGTCTATGCACACTAGATTATATCCCTACTCAGTCCAGCACTTGTTCGGTAGGGAAAGTATTCCTTACAGTCATTTAAAAACTAGCCTCTTTTTACGGGCAAAATAAACACAATGGATTCTTGTGGCGAAGGAAATTATTATGAGTCATGCTCACCTGAAGATAACGTGAAGAATGTATTTCTTACGCAGAACTACGACCGATCAGTACACTACATGTACACATTCTATTCTGCTGGTTCTTATTCCTATGTTTTACACACTCACCTCGTTTTCTTCACCAAGAAGTGGCCGAACTGTGTATGTTTCAAGCTGATCTTGGTTTGTGGAGTCGGCTGCACCGTCGCGATAGCACAGAATCTAGTCATCAATGCACCAAAGAAGTAGAAAAAATCCATCCTGTAGTAAGATGACTCTGCAGACTGCACTACAAACAAACCTTTTTCTACTTCGACAAAGTTCTTTCAGTTATTTTTTGGACAGTATAGAAAGTCCATAATTATCAGCATTTAGTCAACACAAACAAGCCGAGAATTGATGGATAACTACAGAGAGATCTACCATGAGGCCTGACAACAGGCGGACGCAAAGGAGCCCATGCATTGGCACTGGGTTGTGCATTGGAGATCGAGATTAATAATATGCTGTGTACTGGTGTAGGTACTACAAGATAGGGGTGGTTGCTAGATGGAAGGAACCAGTAAATTGGTTTAATGACATGTATACTACTTCGAGTACAGTATAGACGATGCATCTAGCAGCAGTATACCAGTACAGTCAACTTCGCTAATAACGACTGCGGATATAACGACAATTCGCTAATAAGAACAGAATTTCCATGCCCGGAGCAAAGTCTCATCTCACTGTAATACACAAAATGAGACTTCGGGTATAAGGACATTTCGTGAATAAGGACACCTTTTTGATGCCCCGCCGAGTGTCGTTATAAGTGAAGTTGACTGTACATCATTATGCGCAAACGCTTCTCTGTCTTCGGCCAGTGGTGTGCGCACATGCCGTACATGTATTAGATGAACTCGTGCATTCTTTACACTCCAGCCATTTCCTTCATTGGTTGTCCACACATGACAGAAACAAGCTTCTGCTTACCATTGTTCCAAACTTCTCATACTGCGTAATGCCAATCATAACTTTGTTTGAGTAGTCACAGACATACAGATCAGTGTCAATACCATTCAGGGCACCACGGCTCTGCGCAAAACAGGAAATACAACGGAATAACACTTGTACTACACACACAGTACAGCGTAACAAGCAATCAATATAAATAATTATTCAATACACATCTCCATACAGACCCCTCTCCCCCCCCCCCCCCACACACACGCAGTGTAGACTTTCTCCTGCCTTGTTCCCCATGCATTATGTGCATTCATGGCTGCAGGTGGCTATTTGATAGTCCTCGTGCATCTTCCGAGCTTTGCTTAGATGTAACTGCGGCAGAGACCTGTTTCCTGTCTTCTACGCTTCAATTCACAGGCTACGTCACGTCACAGTCTTATTCAGTTTCTTGCCAACACACCACCAGTGCGGTTTCTGGTCGCAGCTGGCTAGCCCCCCCCCCCCCACACACACACACATAGCTTGCATCTGCCTGTTATACTTCATCCACGGACCGTTGTTACTTTGGACACTAACGAAGAAAAAGACCTATAACTAGTATGAGTTACGAGTTATGACTAACAGCCCACCAAGGTATACTTATACTTATATGTCCTTTTTCTTTCATCATCATCATCATCATCATCATCATCTGAACAGCCTCTTGTACGGGCAAGCAAAAACGCAATACATCAAAATTCAAATAGAATGAAAAAAGAGAGGAAAATGAACACAAAGTGCACTGGAACTCAATATAAAAAGGAACGCAAAGTGCAGTTGAACACAATGAGCATGGGGCATGGGGCCACCAATCGGAGAAGACCGGCTCATAATGGAAAATAAAAGAACAAACATAAGACACCCGTACACATCAACGTGCTCTAAGGGTATGGCAGCTTGTAAAAAGCTGTGGCGCTGGCGCTTGTATGATGCCCGCGAACCACGTATGCAGGTAATACACCAGCGGAGCAAACACAGCGACAATACAGATCGAAGTTGTCCCATGACTACAGAATAATGTAACTCAGGATTTTTCTCAACAAGCGATACCAAATTTTTCAAAAAACGAGACCCCTCTGGCCCACACATGCCTGAAGTTGAAAAAACTAACGGTGTAAATGATGCTCTCTCTACAATATTTACACGGGCACAATATTCTCTCTTTTTGGCCTGTTCATGGGTCTTCAGCTGACGCAGGACGTCTGTACGCGACAGCAGGCTTGCCTTCGGGTGTGTTACCCGTACATCAAAAAAGGCATCCTGCTGCCGGGTCCAGAAGCCCCGCGCCCTGATATCCAGACGCGCCTCCAAAGACCGGTTCGCAGTTCGATGTGGTAGTGTTTCTCCTTCGAACGGCATCATCATCATCATCATCATCATCATCATCTGCGCTGCCGAAAAAATAATAATACTAAAATAAAATAAAAAAAATAAAAAACGGCATTATGCAGCTGTGTAAGCAGTAGATGCACAGTGTGACTGCCAGGCATCTCTGTCAGATGCCTTTTTCTTTACATAATAATTATAATTATTACTATTGGCTCAACATCTGAGTTTTACTAATCCATTTCAAAACTATAGACGCGTACCTAGGCAAAAACCGTTATGCCAGCATCTATACCACATAAAATCTGTGATCACTTTGTGCATAATTTTTTCCAAATTGGGCGTCTGTTATCCAATCGTTTAGAAACTATATGACAGTAATTGTGGAGCGATCCTGAGCACATTCCGAAAACTATTCTCAAAAAGGTCCAGCCAAATTTGAAATATTTCAAAAACCCTACGCGTCTATAGTTTTGAAATGCACTGTAATGAAGAAGCTCGAAGATAGCCTGGATGACTGCATGGTATCATCGCAAGCTTCGATATCTGGTGAACATAGTCCACCCTCACCACATCTCCAATGAGAATATTTACGAAAAGACCAATCAAGCCCTGTAAAGAGCGCTGCCTCCTGTGGGCCACAGTGGTTGGGGCACGTTGCCCGGAAGGGACCAGACGCGGCCTCTTACAAGGCGCTGTATTTAGCTCTCAATACCTTAGAAATCAAGCGCCACCTGCACCGTGGACGACCCCACAAGCGATGGGTTGACAATAGCAAGGAAGACCCCAAGCCTCTGTATGCGCCGATTCAGGAATGCTTCAACCTCTCCACCAACAAGCAACTCCGGGTAATGAACATTGACAGATACATAACCCCATGATACATGACCCGATGATACAGAACCCCTGTATGATTTGTTTTACGTCGGCAATATGCCAGCAATACGCCAACTAAAAAAAAGGTGTTCGCTTCCCACACCGGAGCCCGTGCTTTCTTATAAAACCATTGCCTAAGTCGCTACCACTGCCGGTATCTAATACGCCACCTGTTTATTTTATTATAATTAATAGCAATTTGGGTATAGCAATAAGACTGGAATTCACCCAACAACTTTGACTTGATGTGAATAAGTGCCGTTTTATTTCTATAATTAAATATGGACTATTGTGCTTGAGTCTAGTATATCAAGGCCAAGGTACTAAGCATCAAAACTCTTTTAAAAGTACATTGTATGTTTAAAAAATTACTTGAATTTACTTTGAAGTAAAACTTTGAAGTTTAAAAAAAAACATCCAGTCGCGCGCTGATATGATGATATGAATGATGCATCAAAGGAAATTTACTTGATACTTTTGACTTGTATAAACAACTAGCAGCACCCCCGGCCAGCGTTGCCTGGCCGAATGTGGCATGCGGGTGAAGCAAGTACATGAACAGCACACGTCCTCAGCACGTGGTGGTGGTCAGACCGCTGAAGTCCTGGTGAGGGAGGTTCTTCATCGTTGGAAGGAGAAGGAGGGACGTCTGTTACGCCTTCGGGAGGCTGGTCAGGGTTGTCCATCACCTGGTGGCGGATGAAGCGGCTCAAAAAATTCATAAACTTTAATACGAACAAAAGTGCGATGCGCTCTTCACCGAGATCAGATGCAGAGTGCAGTCAGTGCAGATCTTTTGTATCCTTTTGTTGCAGATGTTTTTATTTGCAGAGAACGGTTCACGTGGTCCGCAGCGCTTGTGCGGCTGCTAGTAGTGCTACCTATGGCCTAGGCTAGGTGGCTACATGATTCGCACGCTTCGCGTGCTCAGTGCTTCTGCGCGCGGCTGCTACTCGTACTGATCGTGTCTGCTATGTATAAGTTACAGTATAAGCGCTACCACCGTACCTACACTGTTCGCACGCTTCGCGTGCTCAGCACGTGGTGGTGGCTACACGATTCGAACGCTTCGCGTGCTCAGTGCTTCTGTGGCTGCTTCCGCTAGCTATAGCTACACGATTCGCACACTTCGCGTGCTCAGTGCTTCTGCGGCCGCTAGCTAGCTACACTAGGGAGGTTCTGCTATACGTGAAACGTAGAGAAATCACGTAGAGAGCAGGTGTCTGGGTTAGAGTCTACGGCTTCGCGTGTTTTGGCTCCAGATTTCTACGCGGAGATGGGGTTCTCTACGTTGTGGAACACGCAGAGAAAATGCGTACGGATTTGCTGGGTATCGATCAGCTGCATGAAGAAAACTGCCAAATATGGAAGGGGAAATTCCCAGTACACGTTCCACGTGACTTCTCTAGGTGAAACGTAGAGCAGAACAGCATTTCTTTACGTTACGGGAACGCGAAGAAAGTTCGCGTGATTCTTTGCGTCGCGTTCCCAAAACGTAGAGCAGAACATCCCTACTGTGCTACACTGTTCGCACGCTTCGCGTGCTCAGGGCAGCGCTGCTCCGCAGCGCTTCAGCGTGACACAAAAACACACGTCACAGGTGCCTCTTCTTTATAAGGAGCGTGACACACACACACACACAGACACACGTCACAGGTGCCTCTCTTTTATAAGTAAAGATAACAGCAAAAAAGGCTTACTGTCGATGATGTGAGAGGAAATTTTTCGTCGCCCATGACTTCCTGACGTTTGAACAAAGGCTGACTCTTTTGTTCAGCACGCCTCTATTTCTGGTTGGCAATGAAGTTCCAAAGCGGCAAAGGTGTCGCAGTCGACGAGTGAGGAGGTGCACTGTATAGTATTTGTGACACACTCTTGGCCATTAAAATTTTAGATTCCTTACTCTGAACCACTCTGCTTCACTTCTTCGAGCTAGTTCTTGGTGAACACAAACCATGCAGTGCCAGTGGTCGTTACTACAACTGCAAGTACTTGACTCGAAGCACTCTCCATGTAACACCAAGACGGCAAGAGTACAATCATAAACACTGCTTTTCGCCTGAGGCAGATCTGTTTTGAAAATGTTTTTCAGTGTGGCTCTGGCTAGCTCGGAGAACGCATCCTCGGCCGCAATAAGCTCACTTCTGAACTGATGAATCATGGTAGAAAAATTACGTCATGACTGAATTTCACTTTCGAATGTACAAGATGAACTGCACATGAAAACACTTCTTTTACTTTGTTCTTGAGGGTTGTGTTCGCCGTTCACTGATTACTTCTTTCATCTTCCTATGATGGCGCTGTGATTTATCGCTGTGGCGTTTGTCGGATCTCCCGTATTCATTTAGTGGTATTGACTGAATGCCTCATTGGCAAGTCGGCATATCGATATCCAGCAGTACACTTCACTTCTTCCACCACGTTCGTATTTATTCTTCCAAAGAAAATCTTTAAGAAAATCTATTCTCATCCTCACTGCACCTCTCTCATTCGCATTCGCTCAGCTACAATGGTGAGTTTTGGTATGCTTCTTGAACATTTACGTGAAAGAGTCCTGAATTTGTGGTGCTGTGACATCTTTCTTTTGTCTACTTTGTACATGTAGGTAGTTGCTTGATTTGAACTCTAGCTTCTGCCTTGTCCTTCTTGATTTCTTGCCACACAGATCGTACGAGTGCAGTCAAGCGAGGGCACGAAGCGTGTGGAAGTTGACAACAGCTGTAATGTCACCGAACTTCTGTCAAAGGTGCGAATCAGCACAATTCTGTGTAGAATTATTTGTGAGCTTGTCTGTGTGTTTGTTTTTAGTTACAGTGAAATCCTGATGTAGGGAACATCATTGGGAAAAGGAAAGGTTCTTTGTATCCGGGGTACTTTATAGGCAGAGTCGGCCTCCCATTGACTCTCAAGCCTCGAATTTGGCTGATTTCTATATCTGTGAATGACATTATCGCATATACCGTAATGTCCCGTTGATCCGCCCCCTCTCTAATTCCCGCCCCCTGTCGATTTTCCACCTGTGAAGCGACTTCGGCGTATACAACGAAAATACGATGTTGAACCGACGCATGAACTGCTGTACACAATATTTGCCAATCCAGGATGAAAATGTGCACAATCCAGCACATCGAGTCTGAACTTCTACGTTGTTGTACATCGTACTGCACTTGACAGCCTTGATCTAATTCCCACCCCCTGCCGAAAACCCAGCTGGGAAGCGACATGGCGTGGGGGGCAGATCAACGGTACTTTACGGTACTTTGTATTGAGTGGCAATCCAGGTTGGGTCAATGGCGTGCCACAGTTTTGCCACTCTATCTTAGCCCTTCACGGTTCGACCATACAGCTATCGGACACGGGTGTTCGATTGATGCAACATTTTCAAACTATCATACGAGTGTAACTTGGTCGTAACTTGGTCAATTCTCAGTCTTTTGGAGAAAACGAAATAATTATATAGGTCAATGTAAAAAAAGACTCTCACATATTGTCTCGAACAATCACCGAAGCGATGCAATAAGTGATTTGTGAGTTACTGCGCTCGTAACTCTGGCCACGGTCGATTTGTGCTCAGGGCGTGATGTGTGACTCAACGGTGGGGATTTCCCCTGATCACGTGACTTCACGTCAGCTGTTGGCAAGGATACAGTCATTCAATTTCTAATTCAAACGAAGACTCTCACGAGCGAGTGCAAAACATTTGAGCTTCATACGAGGAAGGAGAGTGAAATGGTGGATGGAGATCGACCGAGAGTGCAAGTCCCGTGCTGCAACGCATTCACTTCATGCCAGCCGTAGCTGCAACCTCGCGCAGGTTGTCATGTACACATATACAGGGATGAATTTATTGTCATATTTTTGCATAGCAGTTTCTGCTATACAAAATCACAATAAATGTGTAGCAGTCTTTGATTTTGATTAGCATTTTTCTTTGAAGGTTGGGTGTTTACCACATTGTCCTTCTTGAGAGTGATGCCTGAAAGCCCATTTGCAAAAAAACCCACTGAATCATACATGTGCACGCAGATTGAGAGTGCCTGCAAGTCATACACCGCACTGTATGCATGTTTCTTGACTGCACCGGCTAGGTATGGATAGACTGTATGTATCGTAGTTTTCTGCGAGTCATGGTGACTTTTGAGTAGCAGTAGATCGATTTTGCATCGCAAACTGCGATGCGATACAGGATAAATTCATCCCTGCATATATCACACTGGTCCCTCCTTATTCGCCCCATTGGCTATATTTTTCAGGTTTGGTCAGCGAATCAAAATATAGTCAACATCCCATACATCACACTGCTGCACTTGCAACCGGAGAAAACCGCTGCCCGTATACATGTGCATTCTACATACAGTCAACTTCGCTAATAACGACTGTGGATATAACGACAATACGCGAATAACGACTCGATTTCCATGCCCAGAGCAAAGTCCCATCCAACTGTAACACATATAATGAGACTTCGGATATAACGATACTTCGCGAATAAGGACACTTTTCTGATGCCCCACCGAGTGTCGTTATAAGCGAAGTTGACTGTATCTATATTCTGTATTATGCTGTCTGATGAGGACTTGGGTGTGTGATTGCTGTGTGAGTAGTGTATTTATATTCTGAATTCCATAGAATTCCATAGAGCGTTGACCTACTGTTCACAGTTGTTGGTCACGTGAACACAGCCATTTTGCACTATAATAACTAGTGGTGTGCACGGTTAGTCGGGTACCCGTGCTACCCGTGAGGACCTCGGGTAGACGGGTGCAGAATAGTACCTGAAAACCCGAAGTCGCAGATGACATCATGTACAGTGCACGTGTGTAAATTCATGTGATACTCCGCATGTCTACCCAGTGTGTAAGGGAAGGGGTGCACTGTGGTGCTACCATGGAAACATTACCCAATCGGGTACCCGTGCTACCCGTGGAAAACTACTCGATACCCGAAGAAAATACTACCCGACTCAGCCATAATAATAACATCTGGTGAAGCATTCATGTTGCTGATCGCACTGTGCTTGATTGTGTTGTTTTGCGAATGGTGCAGGTTGCACTTGTGTTTGAGGTGCCCTCGACAGTCAGCTGGAGTTTATGTCGCTCACGCAATGGCGGTGATCCGTTGTACCATAGCGACGCCAGCATTGCCAGCCTGGGATTCAAGTAAGTGCTCCTGTGTCTAAAGCGGCGGCTGGTTCATACTTCATTCCGCGCACGGGAAATGTTTTGCTATGCGTACGGTGGCGGTCTTGTTGCGATGGGCCAGGCAAGTTGAGCCCAAGTCAACCTTTATGCCGGGAAAGTCGCTGTGACCCGTTTGCCCTGAAGTATGAATCAACCTTAATTTCTGATCGTTACTATGCTTGCGTTTTACTGCTGTATGGCTGTGCTAGGCTCACTGTGGGACAGAATCACATCGAGATCCATGTTGCAACACATGGACTACTGCGGTATTGCTATGGGCACACTATTGGACAGAATCACGTGCATCCATGTTGCAACCCATAGAGATGTGAAGTCTTTGTCACATGACCAGGCTGCAGTACTCCTATGGCAAGTGCATGCAGCTCTTATCTAGAACTCCCTCAAGCTTGTGACCATGACAACTAGTGCTCATGCTCATCACATTTGCTTGATAGTGCAAGGTAGAGGTGCATACAAGGTAATACGGTTGTGTTTGTTTGGTTTGCTTTGATGTTTGTGTGTCCGTTTGGCTGTTGATAATTCTGGTTGTTGTGCAGGAATGGTGAGATGATTTACTTGTCGGTATTCCCAAGTCATCCCGCCGCTAATGGCAATCGTGATGCCGCTGCCACCTCCGTGCAGCAAGGAACTAGTGCAACGGCTTCTGCAGCAGCAACGGCTGGAACATCTGTCAACGGTGCAACAGCAGCAGCATCATCCACAGGGGCCACAGCAGCCACATCGTCCAACGTGGTAGAAGAGGATGAGATCGACAAGACCCTGGCCAAAAGCAAGGGCACTATAGAGAGAGGTCGAGATGCACAGTTGTAAGTTGCTGTTGTTGCTGTTCATATCTTTATTCTCACGATAGCCAGTGGCCAATAAGAGATAATAGTGTAAGAGAGGAGAAAGAGTGAGGAAGAATTGAGTGGGCAGAGCCTAGGGTTGTTGTTGTTGTTGTTGTTGTTGTTGTTGTTGTTGTTGTTGTTGTTGTTGTTGTTGTTGTTTCAAATCTTTATTCTCACGATAGCCAGTGGCCAATAAGAGATAATAGTGAAAGAAAGGAGCAGGAGTGAGGAAGAATTGAGTGGGCAGAGCCAAGGGGTTAATGACTACTTACGTGTACGGGCAGGGGTGGTCGCTACACGAGCATACAGAGTTGTGCAACAGCAGGGATATCTGGGATTTGAAGAGAGTACGAGAAGGGATTTCGCGAAGCTGGGTGGGCAAGCAATTTGTTGTTGTTGTTTCAAATCTTTATTCTCACGATTGATTTTTGTTGTTGTTGTTGTTGTTGTTGTTGTTGTTGTTGTTGTTGTTGTTGTTGTTGTTTCAAATCTTTATTCTCACGTTGTTGTTGTTGTTGTTGTTGTTGTTTCAAATCTTTATTCTCACGTTGTTGTTGTTGTTGTTGTTGTTGTTTCAAATCTTTATTCTCACGTTGTTGTTGTTGTTGTTGTTGTTGTTGTTGTTGTTGTTGTTGTTGTTGTTGTTGTTGTTGTTGTTGTTGTTGTTGTTGTTGTTGTTGTTGTTGTTACATGTACATCTACATTGTATGTGTGGGTTTGTTACCACAGTTTCAAGGAAGGCTTGCTCAAACAAGTCTTGATTACTGTTTTTCGTGTTTTTGTTCGTAGAGCATGCATGCAAGCACTTCCTGCCATAATGTCATAACTGGTGGTTTTCATTTCATGCATCTCCTGTAATTTACATTATGACCTCCTGGTGCTAGTCTTACGTGCCTTCCTTGCTACTGTTTTACTTGGGAAGAAATCACGTAAACGCACACTCATCTAATCTTATGTGTACCATCTACTACTGATGCCCAGCTGTCGTCATGGTGATCAAGGGCGCTGCATTCACTGTACTCCTATACAGGTTAGTAATAAAATACTGTTTCTTTTCTTTTCCATGCTTTGGACTCTGCGTATGTGTGGTGTGTGTGTGGGGGGGGGGGGGGGGGGTGGTGCTTGTGTATGGGGGTGGGTGGGGGAGGGGGTTGTTGTGTGTGGGGGGGGGGGGGGGGAGAGGGGATGTTGGGTGGTTGTGGGGGGAGGGGGGGGGGGGGGGTATTTTAGATAGATAGTGTGTCTGTGCTAGGCAGGAGTCGGGGCTGAATTGAATCTCACTGTTCTTGTTCTTCACTTTGCCCATGTTTCTGCAGCCGTACGACCCACAATACTTAGCTAAACAAGAGATAAAGCATATGTCATTTCACTCATATGTTCGCAAACTTCACAGTGGCGTTGACAAGTAAGTCCAGTCTTTCTCCCTCTCAGATGGAATATTGCTGCCATTTTGTTCTGACACTACTCCTTGCACTGTCTCTGGCACTATCAGCATTAACAAGAGGAGAGTTATTGGACCATTCCACAAAGACACAGAACTGATCATGTATGACTTTCCCAACTGGGTGTGATCATGTATTGATACTGTGTTATGCTTAGAAACAGGGTTTAGTGGCTGGCCTAAGTGTTTCGTTTTTTGTTTGTCTGCTTCTGGCCATGTTGTTGCCAGGGGAAAATTTGTGTTTCTGGAAAACCTGAGCTGCAAGATTAAGCCAGGCTGCACAGAGCATTCGCCTTGGCCAAACGGTATTTGTACCAAATGTCAGCCGAATGCTGTCACACTAAAGCGACAAGTGAGTTCAAATCACTTTTTGTTCTATGTGATATTTTGCTGTGTTCCTGGAAGCATGCCAGTATTAGCTGTTCCATGTCACATATTTCCCTCGCTGGTATCACTGGTATCACTGGTATCACTGGTATCGCTGGTATCACTGGTATCACTGGTATCACTCATGGTATCACTCATGGTATCGCTGGTATCGCTAGTATCGCTGGTATCGCTGGTATCGCTGGTATCGCTGGTATCACTGGTATCACTGGTATGGTGTGTTACTGTTTGTGCAAGTGCTAACAGCTTGGCCACATATTGCCATTGCCTTGTTGATGGGGGGATTCCTGACCACCCTGTTGATCATTGACTTTGTGTTCCTCTAGAGTCGAGCCCGGTGGCCTGCATTGTACAATGTTACTCCAAAGGACGTGATGCTTGGCTTTTGTTCTTGGCCTCTTCTTCACCAGTATCGTCATGTTGTTTTGGTTGATTTTGTGTGTGACCTCTTGTTCAGGAGTACCGTCATGTTGATAACATTATGTTTGAGGATCCGTCCATCATGGACCGTTTCCTTCAGTTCTGGCGTACGAGTGGTCAGCAGGTGAGTCTACACACTACTTCACTTAGTCTGGTAGTCTGCTCTTGCATGGTCTGGTCTGCTCTTGCATGGTTAGTCTGGTCTGCTCTTGCATGGTGTTCACTTTCAGTGCGTGGAAATGCAGCTCCGATAAAGAAAACGACCGATTATGGGTAGTTGCTGAGCCTTCTTTCTTTTTCTTCTCTTTTCTTTGCTAGTGAAATGATGTGTTGTTGTCGTGTGTGTGGGTGTGGGCCTGGGTGTGAATGTGTGTGTGTGCACGTGTGTGTGCGTGTGTGTGTATGTGCATGGGTGTGTAACTCTTTGCAGCGCATGGGTATTCTCTATGGGAAGTACACTGAACATAAGGATGTACCACTTGGTATCAAGGCCGTCGTTTCCGCAATCTACGAGCCACCGCAGGTCAGTAGAATGGCTGGTGCTTGTTGGTATTGTAACAAATTACAGCATCTATTGTATTCCCTGATATCGTTTGGCCGTTTCATGGGGGAAATAAGCCTTGGTATTTGTGTGTGGTGGTGGGGGGGGGGGGGGGGGAGGGTTGAAGAGGGAATGCTCTGGATAGGCCCATCCCCTAACACCTTACTTGCTTGATATGCATCAGTGCTCGTTGGTTTGTGGCCAGCCTTCTGGAAATGAACCACACTGCATGTGTGTATTCTATGTTTTGGGACCCAACAGCGGGTAGATATCAGAATTAGTCTCTCTGGTTGTTGGTGTACTTGACTGTGTGCCCATTGTCGCCTCTCTACAGGTGGGGACAGCCAACGGAGTGCGTCTTCTTCCTGATGAAAACGATGAACGTATTCAACGCCTTGGCCAGCAGCTAGGCCTTAGACCGGTAAGTTCTCAGGCAATTGTTTCTCTTTATGATTTCGCTGTGTACTCTTTATGTACCTCACTTGCACTTAGGAAAGGTGCATGCATGGACATGGACAAACAACCACGGCATTGTACTAGTACTTTCGTTCCAATGCATGCCTTTCCTGGAGCTGGTGCAGCACGGCTTGTCTTCGCTGTTCGTTTCTCAGATTTTTGTACTCTATGTATGTCATGTTTTTTGCGGCTGTGATTGGTATGCGCATGTGTTTGTAGGTCGGCTGGGTATTCAGTGATTTGGAGAGTGAGGATCGCAGCCAGGGTACAGTCAAGTATTTCCGGCACATGGTTAGTTAGAGGTCATGGGCTGGCTGGTAGCCATGAAGTCTCTGTGCACATGGCCTATGCCTCACTCTATGCGCTGCTGGCTGGTAGCCATGAAGTCTCTGTGCACATGGCCTATGCCTCACTCTATGAGTGTAACTTACTGCACCTGTGTTCTGTGCGTGCATGTCTTTGGCACTCTGGTGCACTAGTAGCTTGATACTGGTGCAGTTGTGTTCTGGCATGTCTCTCCATGCTCCTTGTTTTCTAGCAAAGTCCAGCCAGGTATAGCTAAGTATAGCTAGCTCCTGGGGGTATTAGTGTAACCTGAAGCTTCTATCTTCTACATTTAAGGTTCTCGGAGTAGCTCTGTGTGTGTGTGTGTCTCTCTCTCTCTCTCTCTCTCTCTCTCTCTCTCTCTCTCTCTCTCTCTCTCTCTCTCTCTCTCTCTCTCTCTCTCTGTCTGTCTGTCTGTCTGTCTCTATCTCTCTCTCGCTCTTTCTCTCTCTCTCCCTCTCTCTCTCTCTCTCTCCCTCTATTTCTGTCTCTCTCTCTCTCTCTCTCGCTCTCTCTCTCTCTCGCTCTCTCTCTCTCGCTCTCTCTCGCTCTCTCTCTCTCTCTCGCTCGCTCTCTCTCTCTCTCTCTCTCTCTCTCTCTCTCTCTCTCTCTCTCTCTCTCTCTCTCTCTCTCTCTCTCTCTCTCTCTCTCTGATGAAAATAATTTCAAGTCTTGCTCCTTCTGATGGGTTTGGCTAGTTATCCACAGTTCTATTTTAGTGAAGAGTGTACTGCTGTGGAA
Source organism: Sycon ciliatum (assembly GCF_964019385.1). Taxonomy (NCBI): domain Eukaryota; kingdom Metazoa; phylum Porifera; class Calcarea; order Leucosolenida; family Sycettidae; genus Sycon; species Sycon ciliatum. Next base: position 95,010,826 of record NC_088643.1, read on the forward strand.
CTTGGACTCTGTTGTCAACTTATCACTGTTCTGGTTGATGTCTGTGATTTCTGCTGCTGCTGCTGCTGCTGACATCTACAGGACTCCTATTTTATCAGTGCTGAGGAGTGTATCATGGCTGCCGACTACCAGGCCCGGCATCCATCCCCATGCAAGTATTCCACGTCTGGCTACTTTGGATCGAAGTTCTCCACAGTTGTTGTGTCAGGTAAGCGACCAGAGTGGTATTGTTACAGTTTTGCTGCTATGGATTTTAGGAATATCACTGCTCTTCCTGCCATCAGTATTGGCGATGTTGTTGCTGCTGCTGATGCTGATGCTGATGCTGCCATCATACATCCTTTCATTAACTCTCTGGCTTGTTTTTTGTCCTGCTTTGAATTCTTCACTCACCTAGGTGGTGTTGATAATCAGATCTGCATGGAAGGTTATCAGGTATGGTGCCAGGATTTTACATAGTGTGTACTGCTTCTGCTTTAAATCACTACCAGTGCATTGTAGTTGCTGGCATGTAGTTTAAAAAGATATGGACTGCTGCTTGTAGCTAGTTGCTCGTAAAATTCAGGTTTGGCGCATCTTGCTCTACACCTTTTCCCAGAATGGCTGCTTTTCTTGCAAGTGAGGTTGACTGACTGAATGTCACATGCATGGTGAACTCTGTGCTAGAAATCGTTCGCTTTCTCTCTTGTTCACATCTGCATTGCTTAGGTTACTGACCAATGCATGGCATTGGTCAATGATGAATGCTTTGTACCGACTGTGGATGCTCCTGAGCTGGGATACATCAAGGAGTCTACAATTGAGCAGTATGTCCCTGATGTCTTTTATAAGGTAGGTAGCAGCATGCACTGTGCTCTGTGTTGCAGCAGATGGATGATAGATGGATTGCTGCGCTGCGGGAATACTTCCATGTCCTATTATTCCCAAGAAAAGTGAACTTCTCCCAATGCTAGGACAGTACAGTGTGCAATGCTGGTGCATATGACTGTTGATCAAGGACGCCTACGTTTCTAATGGTCAATTTTGCCAGAAAAAACCATGTCTCCGATAGTAGTACATGTACATGTGTGACCCGCTTTGACCAATTAACGAAACTGTTCATTTATTGGGGATTGTTGAATCGGGAAAAGGACGACTGACGACACATTATCCAGACATTACAACGGGAACAGGTAGGTTGGGGGAACGACATTTATTATAGACGACGAGACAAGAGATCAAGACGAACGAAACGACTACATTGAAGAGTGAGAAAAGAGAGGAAGAGATCAAGTCTGAACGGCAAGATAAAGGGCCTGGGTAGCTATGGCAAATATGGGCGCGCAAGTAGCTACCCAGGCCAACGGAACAAAAGGAGACAAAAGGTGAGTTCGCAAGTGTTTGCAGGCCAGCTAGAAAAGGTACGGGAGGAGGTACCTAACATACCACCCCTCCATGAGAAAAAATCCCGCGTCCTCGCGGAGAGAAATAAAAAGAGAGAAAAAGATTTTTAAAAAATGACTGAAGGAGAAAAAAAACACACACACACACACACACACAACGCACGGGCCTCACAAAAGTGTGTACTAAAAAGTGCACTACAGATCATTACAACCGTCAACGTTCCTGTACTACTCATACTATAGTGTGTACATTGCCAATAACAACGGGCCCAAACGCCCCTTCAAAACATGGCACAAAAAATAACTATTGGAGTTCGACGAGGGACTTGATTTGTATTCTGATGACTAGTATTTTGCACTTTAATATACGACATAAATAAGAGAGCGTGGCTCACCATGATCGGACCCCTAATATTAATGAAGGACACCCGCGCGCACACACACTACAAAAAAATTCACGAAAATATATTTGACGAAGAAGGAACGCATACAAAAAAAGAGAGAGAGAAAGGTAGCTGACCTGCATGGCTTGAACGACACGAGGTTGACATGACGAGACGAGGTTGGCGTAGGAGAGACGAGACTGACATGGACGAGACGAGGTTGACATAGACAAGACGAATGGCGGTTGAGGACGGCTGGGCCTGGGATGATCTCAGGGTCGTGGGTCGATCAAAAATCGGGCGCCAATGTTGAATCGGGAAAAGGACGACTGACGACACATTATCCAGACATTACAACGGGAACAGGTAGGTTGGGGGAACGACATTTATTATAGACGACGAGACAAGAGACCAAGACGAACGAAACGACTACATTGAAGAGTAAGAAAAGAGAGGAAGAGATCAAGTCTGAACGGCAAGATAAAGGGCCTGGGTAGCTATGGCAAATATGGGCGCGCAAGTAGCTACCCAGGCCAACGGAACAAAAGGAGACAAAAGGTGAGTACGCAAGTGCATGCAGGCCAGCTAGAAAAGGTACGGGAGGAGGTACCTAACAGGGATAATACACTATGTGAAATGCCCGTCATGGGGTTTTAGTCAGAATTCTTAGTGGCCTCCTTTAGATGCAGTTTATTGTGGATTGTGATCCTAGTGCATTCTTACTCTTTGTATTTGACTTACCTACTGTTACTGACTGAAGTATCTAGACGCATGCGACCGTGTTCTTGTTGTTGTTGTGTTGTTGTTTGACCCAGATCAAGGATGAATATAACAGTGAGGTCACAAAGATTGCTCGTCCTCTGCCAGTAGAGTATCTGCTTGTCCAGGTAATACCATGTGCTGCTGCTGCTGCTGTTCTGCTTATCATCTAGTATACACACATCACATAGCCCTCACCCAGAGATGGTCACACAGCAGTGGCGTGTCCAGGATTTGGCTGAGGGGGGGGGGGGGGGGGGGGGGGGGTTGCGGCCGGGATCAAGGCGGGATGGGGTGGGGGTAGATGACATCATGCTACTGTCCCAGGTCAGCCATTTTGAAAACCGATGTCAAGAAGCTCCTCCTGTAGCCCCCTTCTTCAACAGTTATTCACCCGAACGGCCCCAGAGACTGTTCCGGAGGATCAGCGCACCACACGGGGACAAGTGTCGAACTTGCTTCAAGTTCCCTTCCTTCGTGGGCCTGCGGGACGATTGACCATGATGTTTCGGGGAAGCATTCTCTGGAACGCTCTCCCCTCTGATTTTAGAGTGATACGTGTCCCTGGTCCCTTCCGAAAAGCTCTTTCTGCGATTGATATACTGGCTTACTTTGTGAATATCCTCGTTAAACTTTTATTATCTGCCATAAATTCCAACCTTCTCATCTATCACATTTGTGCATGCATGTCTATAAAATCAACGACGTGTTCCTGACTCCATGAGATTGTCTTTCTATTCTTTGACTCCATGAAATTATTGTCTTTCTATTTCTGACTCCATGAAATTGTCTTCATATAAATTTTTCCTTTTCTTCTTTTGGTCCTTTCTGTCTTATAATTATTATTATTATCATTTCTTGTTTTCCCTTGCCTATCATCCCTTCATCATTCTGTGAGAACCTGTCCTATGGGCAGGTGAGAAGGCATCTCTGCCTGCTCATTTGGTGAAGTAAAATAAACAACAACAACAAGCCGTAAATCTCACACACCACGAGCAGTATTTCTGTACACGCAGCAACAATGTACATTGTAAACTTCAAATTTGCCGTTAGGTGAGCGAATCAACTGCAATTATTTATGCGAGTCCAACAATTTCTCACCGCTCTCAAAGAGTCAAAGCATCCTTTACATAGGCAGCGGTACTTGTCACTGTGCGCTGTTCTTCATGTTCTGGCTACTCGCTGACAACAGATTCTTCCGCGTCTGGCGGAGTGTGACTGTCAGTCCGCTCCGAAAGTTCAACTGGAATAACAGCGACTTCATCACTCCCACTGTTTGCTGTTGGAGCGGCAGCAGGAGTTGCGCCGCCACAGGAACGCTTTACAAAAATTCCAGGCTCTGCTGGCTAGAGCTTGGCCTTTTGGGATGTCCCTGAGACATCGAAGAAAAGCCTTCGAGTCAACCAAAACACGATTCGAACGAGGATGATCGCCTGAGCCCTCGGCATTCGAATCGTGTTTTGGTTGACTCGTTCGAAGACTTTTCTTCGATGTTTGTACCGTTGAAGACGCGTCGAGCGCGTCCCAGCAGGGATCACACTGTACAATAGTACACAGTCAGGTCACCATGTTTCTGTAGCCGCGCCGTGCATGCTCACTGTACGTAGACTCTACTCTGTAGACTGTACTGTACTACTAGTCTGTAGTGTGTACAATCAACACCAGCTCGACCGTGCAACCGCTTTTGGACAATCGTTTCAGGCCGCGCGCGCCCCGAACGAGTCTAGCTCGATCGACCCGGCGCCCTAGCGCCCTGCCTATTATTTTTCGAAACCTAGGTCGAAATTTTTGAGGGGGGGGGGGGGCGCCCCCCCCCCTAAACCCGCCACTGCACAGCCCTCACCCAGAGATGGTTTGCTCATCATGTCCTATACACATCACACAGCCCTCACCCAGAGATGGTTTGCTCATCATGTCCTATACACATCACACAGCCCTCACCCAGAGATGGTGCTTGCTTTGGTGATGAATAAGTAACTGGGCTTGTAGCTAAAAACTTCTTTTAGGCACTACTTCCCCAAGTATGCCAGAAAGTGCAATAGTGTCTGTTGGCGTTGTGGCAGCAGCTGTTCCAGGGAACTGTGCGTATGTTAGGGAAGGTGAAGCCATGCTTCTTGTGCTAAACCCTTCACCCATTTCCAGCTGCTAGGTAGTGGAAGATTACTGCCATATGTGTGTGTGTGTGTGTGTGTGTGTGTGTGTGTGTGTGTGTGTGTGTGTGTGTGTGTGTGTGTGTGTGTGTGTGTGTGTGTGTGTGTGTGTGTGTGTGTGTGTGTGTGTGCGCGTGTGATGTGTGTGTGTGTGTGTGCGCGTGTGATGTGTGTGTGTGCGCACGCGCGCGTGTGTGTTTATGTGTGACATCGCTAGTAAGCCAGGTCAATATCTTGCTGTTCATGCCCTCTATCTTAAAGGTGCCAGTTGCTGCTCCAGTAAATCCCACTCCGATGTTTGCTGCCGACATTTCTGCCGCCAAGTTTCCTATTGAGAACAGAAGTGCTGTTGGTGAGGTTCAGGTAAGGGTCTCTATGTCTGCCTGCTGTTTGTGTGCTGTTATTGTGCAACATATTGTGCAGCATACCGCATGCCATGTGTTGCGTGTGTTGTGTACATTCTAAAGAGTAGGCCAGTGCCCAGTGCAGTAGTTCTTGCTGCTTCTGCCGTTGCAACATCCGACTTGAGTGTGGAAATCAGGAAATCCGGAGGCTTGAAGCATTTCCCTGACTAGTAAAGTAGGATGATGGAAGACGTATGATACAACCACATGATGCTCAGCTAGCAAATCTCCAAATCTTCTGTACATGCACTGTTTCTAAAGAGCTATGTACTAGTTCTCACATTTTTAGTTTGACAGCATATTACAAGGTGGTGGAACACCGTGTTCGGAAACAGTGCGCCGTACCACAACCATCCACGGTTGGTAGAGCCCCGGTCTTGCGACCATCTAAAAATTCTAAATATAACGTGTTTCTACGATGCCAGGTTTATCTAATAGTTCTCACATCTACATTTAGACTGACAGCCAACAAGAATCCATTGTTGTGTGTGTGCTTGTGTGCTGCACTGCGATGTTCTTGTTGTGTAACAGGAGTTCCCTGCTTTCCGCAAATTGGTGCACAGCAATGCATCATCGTTCCTTGACATTGTCAGCAGTTTCCACGTGCTTGCGTTCATGGCATGTTGTGACATGATGCCCATACGGGTAAGTGCACTGGCGCAGCCTTCAGTCTGCAGCCTCTGCAGAAACTACGGTGTTGGGTTTTTTAAAGTCGTGTAGACTGATCCCTAGAAACTGCCCATCTGGGTTTTTTCAGGGGGAGGGGGGGGGGGTACAATGTTGAATCAGTCTGAGCGATACACTGCGGCACATGAGCTATGAGCTGCACTGGCCAATGTAAACCATGCAGTTCTGGTCAGTGCATACTGGCCAATCAAACCATGCAGTTCTGTTCAGTGCATATTGTAGTGTCAAGACCAGGGTCTACACTGTAAAGTGCCCATCTCCGGTGCTTTTGAGCTGTTGATTCCATTCATCTTTTGCCCCTTTCTCACACTGTTCCCTATGCACATCGTACAGATGTACGAAACCCTGTAGGTAGTAGTAGTAGTAGTATTTATTAAATTTACCATCGGATGCCTCAACAGTGATATACACAACTCTTAAGAGGGCCGATAACGGGATAAGTGAAAAGGAAAAGAAAAAGAAAAGAAAAGAAGAAGAAAAAATAGGAATCCAGACATCAAGCAGTACAGTAATCGAACACCAAATCGACTTCAAGCTTAGTACAAGAACGATCAAGATCATCGAGAAACTCAACAGATTCCAAAAAGAAGGTCCAAATACTTCTTAAACACCACTGGGTCTTTAAAAAGATCCCTGAATTGGTTTGAAAATGTAGAGGTACAGTGGTGTCTGCGCCACTCGGCAGGCAGTGTATTAAAAGAAAATTGCGGCACGATTAGAAAAAGAATTTACTCCATCAGTTGTCCGGGGCTTAGATATGGCAATGGAAGCATTAGAGTGGCTTCTAGTTCTAGGGCCTGTTGTGATCGGTGAAAATAATTCCGTTTGGGTAGGCAGTGAGATGATGACATGATTTCTATGAATAAACTGGGCAAAGTCATAATCATAGTGTTCAAATGGATAAATCGACAATGTGGTCAATAATGGCATGATGTCGTCCTGTGACTTAGCACCACAGGCAGCTCGCACAGCATGGCGGAAAACAGTAGAGAGCCTTTGGCGGTCCTTAGCGGACAGCTTCGTTACAAAACACGAACAACAGTACAAAAGATCAGGTAGAATGACTGATACAATAAATTGCCTCTTTGCCTTCCTGCTCAGTTGCCGAAAGGACCGACAAAGAGAGCCGACCTTAGCACATGTCTTGCGAATTACAAGGTCAATGTGAGGCGACCACGTTAGGCGGTCATCAATGATGACCCCCAGGATTCGGGTGCTGGTAACGCGGGCCAATACCTGATCGTTAAGTATCACAGAAACAGACAGGTGCAGGGGAGTTTAGAAATGACCATGGCGACAGTTTTGGCAGAGTTGACTGACAACCATAGGCCCGCAAGATTTAGAGCAAGCACTGAAAGTACCTTGTTGACGGCGTCGACAGCTTCATTTGGCAACCTTCCACTGGCATACAACGTCATGTCATCCGCGAACATCGGCAGCTTGCAGGAAAGAGCATCAGCTGCGAGCGGCAGCTTCCGCACATATATATTGAAGAGCACAGGGCCCAGAATGGTGCCTTGAGGTACGCCACTAGTAACTGGTACCAGAGGAGACGTTCCGATGTAGGTAACCACGCGCTGCTAGGTGTGTACATATCCAGTTGCTTGTTCACTGTGTGCTATAGACATGTGCACTTGACCGTTTTAGCCCAACAGTCAATGGAAGACAGTTGCTCTTCCAGCTTCATCACTTTCGATAGAGATAATGACTAGATCTTTGTCCGAAAAAATTGTACTTCGAAGTATAAAATGCCTTCAGGGCACGTTTCGTAGTGGAAATACTATACTCGCCAAAAAATCCGGCCAATGCTGCATGCACCGTCGTCGACGACCATGTGCAGCATTGGCCGGATGTTTGTTGGCGAGTATAGTAGGCCCTGCACATCCGACACCTGCCTGGGTCTGCCTGGGTCTACGGGATTCTACGAGTTTCTTCCGTGTATCTGTGCAACGTGCATAAGGCTTATTTTAAAGTTATTAGACATGGGAGAAAGACCAAGGAACTACAAGTACATTATTAGACATGGTTTGCATGGTTTGCATTTTACCGTTTACGTTATTTTCGACGGTCGGCGTGTAGAGGGCGAGTCTACTGTTTTTTGTGTGTTTTCGAGACACGGTTAGCAGTTCGGCTTCTGAGTCCTGACTCCTGATGCAACGATTGACTTGTGACGTTGAACATAGTGTGAACGGTAAAAATGCTGACCATGTCTATTGTGGTTGTAGGCCATCATCTGTGCTGAAACCAGCCACACGAAGTCTGAACCGGTGGCCCTGCTTTTCCACATTCTGTATAATGCCGCACGCGATGGCGACATCATAGCTCTAAGCTGCTATGACTGCATTGTGGACTTCATGCCACTTTCACTTTTGGGGTCATCCGTAAATACCGATATTTATTTAGAAACGAAAACTACTGTAAAAGTCATTATTCTAACGAGGCGCATATATAACGATTTCCTAAAATTGACTGGTTTACGTGTACCAAAGGTAACGATTCTCACTTATATTTATGGCTTTTACAGGACTAGTAGTCATTTCTCTTCAACCCCCTCCCCGAGAAACGAACACATACAAACGGTACATCGTATCGATGTTATTTTATTTTCTTCTCGATGTGTCCACACATACAAATTGTGCATCGATATTTTTGGAGAAATAAACAGGCGCTCAACCCCCTCCCCTCCCCCCCCCCCCCCCCCTAAACGACTAGTTTTAGTTTCTAAATAAATATCTACAAGTATATTTACGGATGGCCCCTTTGCTGATTCTGTAATGGTATTGTGCAACCTGACGACAAGCATGAAGCATTGTTATTGATACCGGCATCGGGTTTAGCGGCGGCAGCACTATGCCAGCAGCAGCAGTACCAGCAGTACCAGCAGTATCAGCAGTACCAGAGCAGTATCAGCAGTATCAGAGCAGTATCAGAGCAGTATCAGAGCAGTACCAGCAGTACCAGCAGTACCAGCAGTATCAGAGCAGTATCAGAGCAGTATCAGAGCAGTATCAGCAGTACCAGCAGTACCAGCAGTACCAGAGCAGTATCAGCAGTATCAGCAGTACCAGCAGTATCAGAGCAGTATCAGAGCAGTATCAGCAGTACCAGCAGTACCAGCAGTACCAGAGCAGTATCAGAGCAGTATCAGCAGTACCAGCAGTACCAGCAGTATCAGAGCAGTATCAGCAGTACCAGCAGTACCAGCAGTATCAGAGCAGTATCAGAGCAGTATCAGCAGTACCAGCAGTACCAGCAGTACCAGCAGTATCAGAGCAGTATCAGCAGTATCAGCAGTATCAGCAGTACCAGCAGTACCAGCAGTATCTGCAGTATCAGAGCAGTATCAGAGCAGTATCAGCAGTACCAGCAGTATCAGAGCAGTATCAGCAGTATCAGCAGTACCAGCAGTATCCGCAGTATCAGAGCAGTATCCGCTTTGCTTTCAATAGTAGTAAAGCCTCTTGTACGGGCAACATGAATTGCACATTATCAAACAAATTCAAATTCAATAAACTACTGTAAATATACAAAATTTCGGCGCTGCAAAATTTCGTCACTTCACGATTTTTGACATTTCGGCGGCGATTTATTTTCGGCGTGGGGTAGAGGGCATGGTATAGTGCGACAGATGCTGTGAAAAATTTCATCAGCGTTTTAATTTAGGCGTTTTGGGTCGGTGCCGAATATAGCCGAAATTAAATAGCTGCCGAAAATTTGTATATTTACAGTACTTTGAAACACAATCATCTTCAATGAACAGAATAGTACTTCTCTTCAGGACCAGCAAACTTCAGATTGGGGGTTTAGCTCAGTGGTAGAGCGCTCGCTTCGCATGTGAGAGGCCGCGGGTTCAAATCCCGCATCCTCCAGATTTTTATCTTTTTCTTCAACGAAAACCCTTTTTCATGCCGCGCTTTTTCCTCATTTTCCTGTACTGTACGTGTAAAATTGTAATGCTCTTGCCCTCTGCACTGCCCACTGGTCTCTGTCAATATTACCGTACTACCGTAAAGTACCGCCAGAGCGCCCCACCATCTCATCCTTTCGTGGTCGTATTGTGGAGGTGGTCTGCTGTCTGTAGGTCATACGACATGAACCTTGTACACATATAGCACGTTTCGCAGTCAATCCGTACCTTCGAGCGGACACAAGCTCCACACAAAAACCTGCCAAGTGTGACCTTAGTACACTAAGCTTCTGACATCGTACAAACTTCGTTGCACTCTGCCATACGATTTTCCTTTCTCTGGCTGTAAAATCAAGGTGGGGCGCTCTCGCGAGACGGGGCGCTCTGGCGGTACTTTACGGTACTAGTATTTGTGTGGGTTTCTGTGATAGCATTTTTCTGTACTGCAAATTACTGGATATGAGAGAGAGAGGGGGGGGGGGGGGGAGAGAGTAGTGTAGAATGTTCACCCAGTGACTGCGAGTGTTGACTCACACTACCAGGTATGGTATATGCAAGCCTTGCCTGATAGGTTACTACAGTCCATTCATTGGAAACTGGCACCCTAACTTTTTGGTGTCTCCCGCACATAGTTGTAGATATAGTGAAAACAACAGTACAATCCTGCATTGTGTGACCCGTATAATTACTCCTTGCCACATTTGAGGGCAGAAAGGTCCAAGAACAAGGAAATAGAAATTCAGCCAGGTTTTACAAAATTAGGACAGGTATGCCATGGCAAATTGTGTGGAGAAGCAGATCCCAAATCCATATTTTGAAATTTAAAGTGGGTTTTGATCCTCAATTCGGCCCAAATCAGACTTTCAAAAGCCAGCGGGACTGTTTCCGATGAATGGACTGTAATATGTTTAGCTTTTTACGGTGACAGCATGAACAAGGAGAGGACGCACTGTATGGGAAACAGTGAGGGTCTGAACCGGGGCATTGCCCCATACGGTTGAAATGGTCGCAAGACCGAGACTCTACCAACCGGTGTATGGTTGTAGTCAGGAGCACTGTTTCCCATACAGTGTGTCCTCACCTTGTTCACGCTGTCACCGTGTAAAACCACCATGTGTGTACTCCTAAATGGTCAAGCCAAGCTGGTTCCATACGTCACATACCTACATCTCCGCTGGCTTTGTACGGGGCTGGGTTCCAGTTGTGGGGAATATGTTACGCTCCGAGTTTATTTACTTACTCTTGCCTTGGAAATATTCCATGTTCTGTGGGGTCATTTATTGCTCACTCTATCCATGGTGACATACCTTTTTTGTGCAGTCTTATGGGCCTTTGAGGATACCTTGCTTTGTGCTGTGTACTAGTACGGTGTTATGATGATTGTCTGTTCTCACGTGTAGGACACATTGATGACGCTGTGCCAGGCTGTGGTAAATCGTGACCATGATCAGGCTGCACGTTGGTGTCAATCACCAGAGTGGGCAACTGTCCAGCAGGTCATGGATGCCCTAGGTTAGTTATTGACTTACTGCCGTACTCTGCTGTGCTGTGTTCTCGTGATATGCTGTACTGCTGCTGTGATATGCTGTACGGCTGTGATATGCTGTACTGCTGCTGTGATATACTGTACTGCTGCTGTGATATACTGTACTGCTGCTGTGATATACTGTACTGCTGTGTTATTGTGATATACTGTACTGCTGTGATATACTGTACTGCTGTGTTATTGCAAGAGTACATGAAAACCAGAGTGTGCAGCTCGGATGGGTTGCTGTCACGGCGGAATTTCGTGATTACATCATTTTAGTGATGTGGTACGTACAAGCAGGATTCAAGCAGGTCTATTTCTGCACAACTGCAGCTCAGTTGTATGCACTATGCCACTTCCCGCCTGAGATCTGCGCCAAATATGGTGTAATCACGGAATTCCGCCGTGACAGACACCCATAGCAGAAAAGACCCCAAGCTGCACACTCTGGCTTTCATGTACTCTTGGTTATTGTGATATGCTGTACAACTGTGTTGTTGTGATGACTGCTATGCTATGCTGCTGTACTGCTGTACTGCTGTGTAGCTGTGTTACTGTGTTCCTGTGAAATGGGGTGCTCCTGTGTAGCTGTACGGTGTTGCTGTGCTGTGTTGTTGTGATATAATGCTGGACTCCTGTGATGCTGTGCTGTGTCGCTGTGTTGCTTTACTCTGGATGATTGCTTTGTACGTTTCAGACATTGTTCTGGCTTTGTTCTGTTGTTGCATATGCACGCAGGTGACGAACCTATGGCCGCCCAAGATGTTACTGACAGTGGTTTCAGCAAAGGTGGTGCTGGGGCAGGCGAGCAAGCAGCAGCTGGCAAGTGGGAATGTGCGCACTGCACCTATCGTAATTCCAGCTCAGTCCAGTCGTGTGAAATGTGCACCCTTCCACGTGAGGCGTGAGCCCATCATCCCTTGCCCGAATGCAAGCTGCGCTGGGAGACTGTAGTGTCTCCGAAGTGTTGTGTAGTGAGCAATGTACAGCTTTGTTCTTTTTCTTTCATCCTTGTATTATTCCCAGTGGCCCCACCTTGTACATGTACGTCTTGTAACTCTGTACACCTGTACACCAACTCGAGCAGGGTAATCATTGTTCTCCTTACTCTTTCTTTTTAGTGCCTCTCTTTCTGCCTGTACAAAAGCCTCCGTCTTGTATCTGTCCTTTGTGTACAAAAGCTATCGTCCGCGTCCCATTTGTTTTGTTTGTTTTTTTGGTTTACCCTCTTCTCCTTGGTCAGAAAAGAGACTGCCCTGTGTTTGATATTAAAATCTTACCAACCTGTTCGAACGTCTATTGTGATTACGATGTCATTTCTTTTTATCTCTTTCACCAGTCCTCAGTCCTGTTACTACACGCGATCCGTTAGGATTTTTAAGGCTCGATGATGCTCTTTTATAATGTTGCTCTAGAATCTTAGCTATTGCTGTTGACTTGAGTGGGCGTTGGATACTGTATGTGTGCGTGTGCGTGTGTACTACGTACATGCATGCATGCTTGCGTTGGGTGTGTGTGATCACGTGAGGAGGGCATTCATTTTTGTGCATGTGACATAATAATAATTATTATTATTATGACAAGTTCCCGGAAAACAAGTTACTTGTAAGTAATTTTCCAATCTACATACAGGTTTGCCGGCGCCAGAAGGCTGCATGTACCAGTGTATTGTGTAAACGTCAAAAAGCGCAGAAATTGCAAAAATCATCAAAAAGCGCGGAAAAATTAGCAATCGCGATTTTCCCAGTGGGGATCCCTGGTTCAGCGGTACGCGCCCGGCCCGGCGCCCATGGCGCACCTCTCACCATAGCAATGCATAATGATTGAAATGGTGGGATTTGCTGACCGTTCAAAAATTCGTACGTACATGCATGCGGATATCGAAACATCGCATGCAAAACGTTGATATAAAAATCATTCGCCAGCTTTCTGAAAAGTTCTCCTGAGCCCGTGTAGTCTGCGAAACTACCTCACAAACTTCAGACGACAATTGTATTTCCTCGCGGGCAGTTTGGTCAGTAACTCCTTTTCAGTGGGTGCCATGGCGTCCGTAGAGCAGCTGACGCTTTTGAAAGCTTTCACTGAGTTGTTGAAGAATACACCAGACCTCTTGCACAAACCTGAGTTGAGTTTCTTCAGGGAATACTTAGAAAGGTGAGGGTACCACAGTTCTGTATGCACTACAAGTATTTAGCACAGCAAGATCTTGTAAACAGTTTATTATTCTTGGTTGCACTGCATGCTTCATTTTAAAAGGGCATGTGACGTCGGAGCATTTTGTGCGTATTTGGAGCACTTGCACCGTGTTTGTGTGGGCTATATTTATATTCGTCACCATCCCTGACTTGCTCGAATGGAAAACTAAAACTGCTGAGACTTCCTAAGAGAATGAAGTCATGTACTGATAATAGTGATACAGTATGCATATAGCTCATGAAAACATCAAATGAGGGTCGTGCATTCTGCCTCAGGCAAGTTGCTCCGCTTCCAAAAGGGAAATGGAATACACAATAATCCCCTCGTGAATCATGTACATGAACACAGTATTTCAGCTACCACATATACATATACACCCGGCCCCGCTCCAAACGAACGTACTTCGTGAAGTAAAATAAAATTGATCTGATTGAGCTTCAAAATCAGAATTTTGATAAATTAAATTGCACCGAAAAATGTGTACATTTGGAACATGCTTACAGTGGCGGTGCAGGCTTGATACGTAGTTTATTTATTATTTTTGGTCAACAGAGGTCGCGTTGGCCCTGAACCTCAGACGGATGACCAGTCATACATAGGCCGTTACAAGGCACTGTAAAGGAAATAGGCTGTATCGCAGTATGCAGGAGAGAGAGACAGAGAGAGAGAGAGAGAGAGAGAGAGAGAGAGAGAGAGAGAGGCAGAGAGAGAGAGAGAGAGAGAGAGACAGAGAGAGAGAATGGCAATAACAGAGTGTGCACCTGTGTGCCTGTATCTGCCGTGCTAGGGAAGGTGGGAGGGCATGTCTATAGGGCTACAGGCTAGAAAAATCGTTAAAGTAAATACGATGGCACTTTTGTTGAACAGTCCTATGCGCGCGCTTGTGTGTGTGTGCATGTGTGTGGTTTTTTTGAATTTTTCTATTTTCATTTCAACATGTATTTTGGTGCTGTGTACTGGTTTGTAGCTTAGGGGCTACTATTCCTGCGGAATCATCTGATGAACCAGCTGCAGAGGAGCAGAAAGAAACACCACCAAAGCCTGCACCAACCAAGAGTGCTCCGCCACCAAAGGTGCAGAAAAGAAGAAGAGTGAGCTTCACTCCTCTTCTTCACAAGATTTACACTTGTGTGTGTCATGACCTATTGTATACGACTAGTCTTCTAGCCATAGTGCTTCTTCAATGTTGGCACTCCACTTTGCAAGTGGCAATTGTAGTCAGTGTAGATACTGTTTATATCCTGAATTTGTTTTACTCCTTGATGAGAGGGCAGAATCTGGGGGTTTGAACAATGATACTGAAGGCAATAGCTTCAATACGACGATCACTAGGACCAGCTGCTTTGTCAGCTCCTCACTGTATCTAATGAACACGTACTTGGTAACACGTGCTGTAATCCTGCGTATATAACAACATGGTCTCAGAAACAACAACAAAAACATGCTGCTGTTGCCCCTTTTTCACTTGCTTTTTTCTCTCGGCTGTAAGTGCATGTTTGTATGTGCATTGACTGCACCATGTCAGTATGTATGTACAGGAAGCAGTACACTGTCATGCTCCATCAGGACCGCCGGAAGCAGTTTTTGATTGGTCCGGTAGTATCATTGCCTTTCATACAGTTTGTGTATGATATGGCGGGTACACATGACCTCCATGGTAGGAAACATGTGTTGGTGGGCGAAAAGTTGGTCTGGTAATAACCTGACCAACCGGAGCGGTTCCGGCGGGCCTGACCATGCACATTGGCCTCGAAACTACAACTCGGTGTGTGACTTTGTGAGCTTCATTCTTTTATAGTAACACTGAACACAATCATTGAATGGGAGGCAGTCTTATGTTTGAAAACAAGACCATGAAGGGATACTGCCGTTTTCCTATCTACTCAACTTGAAAGAGTATACCGGGTATGTGTGTGGTCATGATATCGTTACAAGACCAGCGTGTTGTGTGTGTGTGTGTGTGTGTGTGTGTGTGTGTGTGTGTGTGTGTGTGTGTGTGTGTGTGTGTGTGTGTGTGTGTGTGTGTGTGTGTGTGTGTGTGACAGGTGTATTGCTGTTGACTCCCTCCCTGAGTGGTGTGTTGACCTGGTCTACTGTAGGCTTACTGTGTACTGTGCATGCATATTCATTCTACTTGCACTTATGTTTGTGTGACTTTATTGTTTGGTCTCTTCTCTGACAATTCAGGAGGATTCTTCAGCTGAGAGTGACATCGAGGAGCCAGAAGAGTTAGGTAAGAGCTTGGTCACTTCCCTCATTTCTACTTTGGGGTTGTGTGTTTGCGTGCGTGTGCGTGTGTGTGTGTGTGTGTGTGTGTGGTAGTGTCATTATTCCAACGGAATTGACCTCGGAATGATGGTACATGTACATGTATTTTTTGTGCAGGGAGGGGGGCAAGTCACAGTGCAGGGAGGGGGGGGGGGGGGGCAAGTCACAGTGCAGGGAGGGGGGGGGGGGGGGGCAAGTCACAGTGCAGAGTGGTGGAGCAGAGTAGTGAAATCAATACCGTAGCGCCTAAGTCTGTTGGAATTTTCTGCTTTTTGTCTTGGTTGATTTATGATTGGTATAGTAATTGAGAAAGATGACGAGTGTGTGGAAGCAGATGAGGACGAGCCCCAGTCGATGGGTAATCCAGATATTGAGGTGAGACTACAACAGTCACTTGCCTGCAAGTTGTCCATGATGAACATTCTCAGAACTCTCTTCTCATGGCGTAGACGTTCTTGCTGTCAGGACCCTTGATTCTGTTGTCCTGGCAACCCTTCGAATAGTGGGATTTGACACTACTGTACAAGCAGAGAATTTAGTCGTGAATAATGTCGTCAACTTCGAAGAAGGGTAGAACATCCGGTCAACAATTGTGTACATTGACCATGCAAAGGGCAACAACTCTTCCCAGTGTTTCGACTCCATTTGCTGGCGTGTTCGGTGTACGTGCTCGCACAGTTATTTGATCAGGTGTGTGTGTGTGTCTCTCTCTCTCTCTCAGTCTCTCTCTCAGTCTCTCTCTCTCAGTCTCTCTCTCTCTCTCTCTCTCTCTCAGTCTCTCTCTTTCTCTCTCTCTCTCTCAGTCTCTCTCTCTCTCTCTCTCTCTCTCTCTCTCTCTCTCTCTCTCTCAGTCTCTCTCTCTCAGTCTCTCTCTCTCTCTCTCAGTCTCTCTCTCTCTCTCAGTCTCTCTCTCTCTCTCTCTCTCTCTCTCTCTCTCTCTCTCTCTCTCTCTCTCTCTCTCTCTCTCCCTCTGATTTAGCCACCCACACTAGTAGCAAGTATTACCTTCACCGGGGCAGGGGTAACTGCAGTTGGATCCCGGGACGAATACCCTGATGCAGTCAATCCTTTTTTCTGCACCCTGTACTCACCCACTAACTGAGGTGTGGTGAGCCTATAAGTGGGATCATTTCCAAGTCCACCCATAGTTTGGGGATTTCAGGGGTAATGGCCGTTGGGCGGTTCAATAGCCAATTGTGTCATCTTTCCAAGATTCCTGTTGAGTCTCTCTCCCCTCTCCCGGGGAGACCCACATGACCAATTTTGGCAGTGATCAACTACAAGTTTGTGTGTGTGTGTGTGTGTGTGTGCGTGCTTTCTTGGGTTGTGCTAGGTGACAGATGAAATGCGAGATGCTGCACAAGAGGCCAGGAGTCAAGCTATGGCCGCCATGTCCAATGGTAACGTGATTCGTAACTCTGTTCATGATTATAGTGATCCTATTTTGCCTTCTTCTCTTGGCAATTGAGGAGGTAATGCTGGAGTAGGAAAGATTAATCCCATTTTGAAGCTGATAAAATCTACAGTAGTTGCTTTTGTCAATGGCAGTGTGTGCGTGTACATGTACCTGCAGAATTGAGGGTGCAGAGGAAAGTAGGGGAGATCCCCTTTGTACATTAGCACCAGGTAAACTGTACATGTACTAGCCAACTTGACCTTTTCTTCTACAGTACCAGCATGCATGCACAGCTTTCGACACTGTCCAGCTTCTAAGTGCACAGCGCTCAGAATGGCTCACACCAACGGCTGGATATCTTCTCTCGTATCTTGGCCCAAACTGGTTGTAGAGAAAAGAGAGGAGTATGATTTGAGGGTGCTACTCACTGCTCCGTGTGCATTGTTTTGTGATGTGTGCAGGTGAATTCTCTGAAGCCATTGAGCACTTCACTGCTGCCATTGAGAAGAACCCCCAGTCAGCACCTCTATTTGCCAAGCGTGGCCAGTAAGCCAAGAACATTACTGTTTTGATGCGTATACATGTACTGTGTTTGTAAGCATTTCCATTGGGGAAAGAGGTGGGTCTGTCAGCTTGTTCATGTGTAATGTGCTGTTTGCTGACGCCCCCTCGTGCAGCCCAATGTTTGGAGTGTGTTTGTTTGTATAGTCGGCATGCTGAGTTGTGTAAGCTTATAAGGAATGTCATTGGGTAGTAGGGTACCCATGCCACCCGTCATTAGATCAGGTAGCAGGGTGGCAACTGCTCCTGAGAACCCGATCGGGTAGTTGGAGTACGGTGTTTTCGCAACGGTGCATGTAAACAGCACGGCTACGCGCTTGCTGTACACTTTTTATGTAGCGCAAGTGCACACTCACTGTACAAATTAATTAAAAAAATCCCAATAGGGTACCCGTGCTATCCGGATTGAAAAAACCCGAACCCGTTACCCGACCAAACCCCTACCCGTTGCAGCCCTAATTATTATTGCTCGGTAAAATGATCCGTCGACCCGTACTGCAGGGTAGTAGACTTTTGCCAAACTGCTGGGCACAAAGTTTGTGTTGTCACTAGACTCGTGGAATACCCGGCATGTGTGATTTGCTTCAGGTCAAGTCGGAGAATACTCTAGTTACAGACATTTAATGTATTCACCTTGTTTTGTTCCTTGTCTTTCTGCTCATTTTCAGAGCTTACGTCAAGCTGAGAAAGCCCAACGCTGCTATCCGGGACACCACTCGTGCCATTCAGCTGAATCCTGACTCAGCACAGCCGTACAAGTGGAGAGGTATTGCTTACCGGTAAGTACCGGTATCTCCTCAACTCACTCTTCAGGCTATGGTGTGTGCAGTCTACATAGAGTTGCCATTCACTTCTCGTCTGAGTGTGCAACTGCTTTTGTGCGATCTCTATCCAGTGCTACTTGAATTACAATGGTAGAACTTCACATCACATGCCTTGGTTCATTAGGTTACGCTGGCAAAGAGTGCAAAGCGATCACCAGAGAGTTGAACCCAAAGCAGGCTTGCACACAGCGCTGTAGCTATCATGCACAAGGTGGGTATAATGTGAAAAAAGAAGAATCAGAGGTTTACAAGTTATCCATTGTTTGTGTCCAACACTAACAGACTTGAGCAAGATACCGGTTTGTAAACCTTTGGTATATTGTTTACGGGTTTGTCATGTGATGTGAAGTTCTGCCATCCCAGGTGGCCCCATAGACTGGAGTTAGAGACGCTTGGGGTGATGTACTCTTGATGACATGCATTGACATGAC
Organism: Sycon ciliatum; assembly: GCF_964019385.1. Taxonomy (NCBI): domain Eukaryota; kingdom Metazoa; phylum Porifera; class Calcarea; order Leucosolenida; family Sycettidae; genus Sycon; species Sycon ciliatum. Next base: position 95,029,702 of record NC_088643.1, read on the forward strand.
GCCCAGTTTTTTTGTGTTACGATTACTTGCAGGAAACTTGGTGAATGGTTGAAAGCAGTTCAAGACTTGGATATGTCTAATAAGCTTGACTTTGATGAGGATGTTTACATCATGGCCAAAGAGCTGCGCCCAAAGGTATTACGTGATGCTGTAGTGTGCTGTATCTTCTTTCATTCTCTCTCTCACTCTGTGTGTGTGTGTCTCTCTCTCACTCACTCTCTCTCTCTCTCTCTCTCTCTCTCTCTCTCTCTCTCTCTCTCTCTCTCTCTCTCTCTCTCTCTCTCTCTCTCTCTCTCACACACACACACACACACACACACACACTCTCTCTCTCTCTTTCTCTCTCTCTTGCAGCAAGAATAGTCCTGGCTTTATGCACGAATTACGGTACATCCTTGTCAGTTGGGGATGTGTTATCACTAGAAGCAGCTGTATAATAATGCTGATACTGATTTTTATTTAATTTATGTACAGTTTATATCCAGCCCACTGATTATGGTGCAGAGCCACTCTGTTTTATGTGTGTCTATCAGCACTGCTTGTTGTACTGTTGTGCATTATCATACTACCTACACATTCGTTCCTCGTGTTGTATTCACGTCAGCTAGCTGACGTCTGATGCGCGTAGTCGCGTACACGGCTTTCATTCCTCATATTGTACTCACGTCTGATGCGCGCAGTCGCGTGCACTGCTTTCATTCCGCAGTTGTATTCACGTCTGATGCGCGTAGTCGCGTACACTGCTTTCGCGCGATCTTTTGATTTGAATGTTTTTGAATCTCCGCAACATTCCTTTGTACTGGAAGATGATTTCGATTAGAGTCAGAGTAAAACATTATAATACAGTCTTCTAAAACAACAAGTCGTGTGTTTTCCGGAGACATGTTCGAGTAAGAACAATTAATATATCTACTATCTAGCCAGATTCATGTTGCGCCCTAATGTTCGATATTGTATCACTGTTGTTGTTGTTTTTTGTTGTCGTCGTTGTTGTGTGTCTGTGCGTGTCTGTGTGCGGGTGTGTGTGTGTGTGTGTGTGTGTGTGCGCGCACGTGGGTGTATGTGCGTACGTGTGTGTATGTGTATGTATGTGTGTGGGTGTGTCTGTCTGTGTCTGTGTGTCCAGGTACTGAAGATCCAAGAGCGTCAACGTGAAATTTCCCGTATCCGCGAGGAGAAGGAAAGGAAAGCACGCATCCGCCGTGTGTAAGTGAAGCATTGTGGGGTTTCATACTCTGACATGTACAGTATGCGAAGGACATCTGTTTGTTATTCTTTGTAATCCATGGTGCCGTTGAGTGGGCTATATGACAATGGTGTCTGCTGGGTTTGTGTTGTATGGGAGAATGGAGATAAGATCGTTCCACTTCAGGCCATATTATTGTGTTCTATGGAATGGAACTATGTTTGCTTGTTGCAGGTGAATATAGAATATGGGAATTGGTCAAAACTCAAAACAATCCATTTTCCGGGTTTGCCAGGATTAAGTTTGTTGCGGTGATTTTTGCGCGAAAGTCTGTCTGGCTCTATCAGGAAGTACAATGTATGTCTAGCCCTGTTAGGATTGTCAGGGAGTACAATGTATGTCTAGCCCTGTTAGGATTGTCAGGGAGTACAATGTCTAGCCCTGTTAGGATTGCGCTTTGGCAAGGGTACTGTGAACACAGGTTTTACTGCGTAGTATCCTGATACTGTCGTTGGCATGGAAATCCGGTCGCACGTCTAGCGGCCCCAGGGCGTTGGCCGTGCAGCCGTGGATAAGCGGCACACACATGCATTTATGCGCTGCAGCGCGCTGGTCGCATCGGATCAACATGTGCACTGCACGCAGCGTTCTGTACGCGCTGAGGGCTCTGTCCCCGGTCAATCGACTGGATTTCCGTGTCTGCTACAGTACTACACACTGACGCACTGAGTACATAGGAGTACAGTCATTAGGAGTATTTCACTGTCCAATGGCAGAAGCCAATGCAAAGGAGGGGGCGTTAGCCAGCCATGGCAAGAGAAGAAAAAAAAAGAATGAATGAAGGAAAGAAGATGATAATCGGAAGAAAAGAATGCATCAGCGGGGTGAAATGTATCACTATGTTGACCATGGTGGAGTCATGTATCCTGATACTACGCACTGAGTACAAAGGAATACAGTTATGTATCCTGATACTACGCAGAGACTACGTAGGAACGGTGTTTTCTCGCCATACCGGAGCTTCTGCTTTTCCGTTGACTTGACACTTGGCAAACAAACACCATTCCTATGAAATCATCGCCGAAGTCGCTACCACTATCTCGTGCTGAGTACATGTACAATGTATTTTATTGGGCTTGCGTGCAATCATTTGTTCGATAATTTCTCTCTCTTCCCCGTATCTGTGTTGTGACCGCCACAGGAAGAAGGCACAAGCAGCACAGGAGAAGGCACGCAAGGTTTGTCTTATACCCGGCTCTCATGGCAACCCTTGTATAGCAACTTAATTAGCAAGTCTACTGAAGTACTATGAAATTCGGCTTCGTCTTGAGCATATAGCTGTGATGATTTATAGCCAACTCACGTTGCTTTTCTTTTTCTTCTTTCCTTTGCTTCTGGTACTTTTCATCAGGAGGAAGAGGAACGTGCTGGTCGATTTTCAGGTGCCGGTGGCTTTCCAGGTGGTTTTCCTGGAGGCTTTCCAGGTGGCTTCCCTGGTGCAGGCGGTTTCCCCGGTGCTGGAGGCTTCCCTGGAGCTGGAGGTTTTCCTGGTGCTGGAGGCTTCCCTGGAGCTGGGGCTGGAGGCTTCCCTGGAGCTGGGGCTGGGGGCTTCCCTGGTGCTGGTGCTGGGGGCTTCCCTGGTGCAGGGGCTGGCGAACCAGACCTCTCTGCTCTATTTAGCGATCCCGAAATCATGGCAGCATTCCAGGTAAGAGCCACCATCATTATAATGTATGTTTAAACATATCAAACACATTCATCCACGCAAACCATATTCAGGCAAGGAGACAATTTGCTTACTTTCGCAGCAAACTGTTTTGTTCTCTGCTCATCTAGGCATACATGCACCTGGGTATAACTGTAAATTCAGAAAACAGAAGACTATAGAGGCAAATTTGTATTATTAATACCGCATAGAGGCAAAGCTCCTAGCAATTAGAAATTGGTAACAATCTTGCAATGGTAAGTGAAGAAAATGAGAGAATGCTTTCCATGGTGGTTTGATTTCTGTTTTGTTATTTTCACCATCATCACTATGCTCAGCTCCTTTTTTTTAAATCTATCTATTTTCTTCACCTGGTACGAGTTTCCTCGGAGACGAGAATGCGATAATACTGAGTGTGTCCTTTTCAGTGTTATCCTCGTATAAAGAGTGTTTATAAGAAGGAAAAATCACCAAAGAGCTACAAGTTACGCTATAATTAACCACTAACACCACCGGGTTACTTTACAATCAGCTCGTGCGATAACATGGCACGACCTGACCAACGGTACTGACGTTCTACACCTAATATTATAGCGTAACTTGTAGCTCTTTGGTTCTTTTTCTTCTTATAAATTAATCCTTGGCAATAGATGGGTAAATCTAGAATCTACTCTCACCAGCCAATGAATGACACAACTGGACTACTAGTATTATAGTGCTGCTCAATGAAATCCAATCACGCAGGTCCAGTACACGCAGGTCCAGTACACGCAGGACGTTGTGGAGCCGCAGACCTGCGAACACTGGGCTGTGCACTGGTGCAGGGCGCTGTGCAACCCCAGATCTGCTAACTGGATTGACGAACCTCACTGTTTCCTAGTAACTCCCAACATACACACTTATTGCATGCAAGATATCGTGACTCTAGATAGGTCAGAAAGGTGTGTTGTAGACATACCCGGATAAGGGGTACCACTGTACTGCATATACATACACCATGCACTGTGGGAGAGACATGTTTTCAGCCAATCTTGTTTTCACTTGCTGCCTTGTTTCGAATATTGAAGACCTTCTGCTGTTGTCTTGTGCATGCGTGTGTGTGCGTCCGTGTGTTTGTGTTTTCACACAAAGGATCCTGAAGTAATGGCTGCTTTTCAAGCTGTGAGCCAAGACCCAAGTAAGATTTCCATGTATGAGGGTAACCCAAAGGTCAAGCGTGTCATTGAGAAGCTAAGGACGAAGTTTGGCGGTGCAATGCCCGGAGGAATGCCTGGTGGAATGCCACCTACTGGAGAAGAACCCATGGATGATGATGGCCCAACAACAGATGCCAGCAGTGAGCCGAATACTGCTCAAATGCCGGCGTCTAATGATGATCTGGACTGAGTTAACTTAGTGAGTACATGTATATTGGAGCTATCCTTAGCTCTGTGTTGGTGTTGTTTATGCAACACACTCTGGAGGTTGCTGCTCTATACTCTGCGCCGCAAAATCTTCTCATCATTTCTTCTGCCCTGTGCACTGTGGTAGTACATGCCGATGTGCAGCAGCTTCTCCTGAGAGCACTGCCACCACTGCCGCACTGTCAAGCCAAGCGGATTTGGCCTTTGTGGCTCTACTCAAGGTTGTTTTTACCCTTTCACTATTCTCCATACAGTAGTAGCTCACCCCTGCTGCTGCTGCTTCTGCTGCTGCTTCTGCTGCTGCTGAATTTTCTACTCAGCTTTATGTTGCTTCGTTTCAACTTGTTTTCTGCTTGATATTTTTTGATACCGTGACATTTTGTTCGGTAGCAGAACTGCTATTTCTCTTCTTTTCAGATTCCTATTGTACACCGTTACGAACAGAAAAGACACATGAAGCTGGCTTTCGAAATTTTATAGAATTGTTTGATTGACACCACGAAATCCATGTATGCCTAACATGGAAGAGTAGCTAGCTGAGCAACAGGCATTTTTGAATTCAAGCGGGCTTTGAAGCACAAACCTTACAAGCGCACACAGTACACACAGTGCACACAGCGCACACAGTACATGTACTCGCAAACTGGTTCTAACTAAACAAAGAAAGGGTCTTCCGGTACATTGCTGACCAGGGAGTTGAATGGGGTGTATAGAACTCCCTGTTGCGGACACGCATTCCCTATGTTGTAATTTAATGATCAATAATACTGCCTGTAACCATGATAACAGTCACTAGTTAGTTAGTTAGTTAGTTGATTGTTACAAGTAGGGAATAAGGGAGTCAACCAGTGGTATCAAGAGTACATGTGCTCTGTTGGTAGTCAGTATAAATGTTTCGGCCGTACAAAAGTTACTAGACTAGTCACACCACGCGCAGTGTACGACACATCTGCTCTGCCCGTATACAGGACCACATAGCCAGTCATGGCAGTGGACGAAGGGCAGAAGGTGTGTGCGTGTGTGTGTGTGTGTGTGTGTGTGTGTACCAGAAGACAGAGCTGAGTGGAAGCAGGTGTGTGCTCTAGGTAGCAGCGGACACAGCGGTAGCAGAGGCTGAGTTTCCCTCCGACCCCACGGACGCACCATTTGTATGTGGTTGAACGTAGTGGCGACTTTGAAGTAACATTCCCATTCAGAGTCTGCAAGGCTTTATTCTGCTATCCGTCCACCTGTACTCGGTGGACATTCTTCCAAAGGTAGCTGCTGGATCCGTAGCAAAACCGTAGAACTATATAGAAAGTTTAAAAGTGTATGAATAAAGTTGAAAGGCTGTTGTTACTGAGCTGTGCCGCCGTATTGGTCTCCGTACACTGAACCAGCCTTACTAATCAACCATTCTACCTGGAAGACAAGTATTGGCAGCGGCTAGCAGGGACTGTACAAGCATGGTCAACGGTACCAGCGGGTCACGCGGTACTTCCTCTATTCCAGTGTCTAAACCTGTGTTTCCCTCACTACACTCACTGTGCATCATGAGTGTCTCAACCTGCATTTCAGTATCACCACTTTATTACTGCAATACCAGTACGAGCAGTACTATGCTGTGCAAGAAACAGTTCATACTTTTCCTTCTCCACCATTACCATTCCTGATGTTGCCGGTATCGAAATGTCTGTGTTCACACCTGGAGAGAAGCATAAGATACAGAAGCCATGCACTGTATCAGTTTGTCAGCTGTCAACTTGTCGTCCAGAACCTCTCAGATCTCAGTGCATGCTCAATAAGCTGAAACAGGGGCCGTGGGGAGTGTATAGTGCACAAACATCAGGGCTGGAGAGTGCAGATTAGCTGGGTCTATATTGTAATATCCTGTTTAGAATTCACCATCGTGCCCGCACACAGTATCAGCAGGTGATGGCCGGCCTAGTTTTGACAAGATGTCTTGCAGGATGTCAAAGTCCACGCGCGCGTGTACTCTCTAAAAGTGAATATCATCATGGGCCGTGTGTCATAGGCTGCTGCAATTCAATGTCTTGATTTATTTGACGTACATGCAAAACACTTAAAGAATACTCAGATGGGATATTTAATATTTTAAATCCACGGTGGGTTCAAAACATCAGTACCAGGCATTTAGCTGTCCCCGGGGAAAATCGCGGGAAAAATCGCAAAAAACGCGGGAAAAAACGCGGCATAAATATGGCATAATTTGCTGTGAATTTGCGGTAAATATGCGGTGAATATTATTGATATGCGGCGAATTTGCAGTTAATATGAGGCAATTTTCAGTGAGTATGTAGTGAAATCAATCAGTTACAAGTCTCTGGTGTAAGCACTCGTCATATTTGAGTAAAAAGCCGCCACGATGAGACGTTGCTGACCGAACAGTGCACTGTGTGTACGTGTAGTGCAACAAAAAAACTCAAAAAACGCGGGGAAAATCGCGGAAAACGCGGTCTTTTAAAAAATCGCAAAAAACGCGGAAAAAAACGCGGCCACGGAATCGCGATTTTCCCCGGGGACAAATTTAGGGCATGTTCGATTGGTAGGATCGGGATCTCGATCCACCGGATCCACTGGATTCGCACCCTTTCGATTGGTCGAATCCGGATCCGGATCCTTCGGATTTGGATCCAGTCAACCCACCTCGGGGAACAGGGTTGACCGGATCCAAATGTGACCTTTGTGCGTATATGGCGGGTAAAAATCGTTTTTGTACACATTGTGGTACGCACACGTGGATCGAGCGAGATAGAGCTTGTTGACTTTTTGTACAACTGGCGCGGTGAGTACGACTTTTTATTACTTCGTCAACATGCCGGCAACAGTCAAGGCCCAAAAAAGTGTCCAGTTGACTCTGAAGGATCCGACGGATCTGAGATCTGGATCCCGATCTTTACCAATCGAACATGCCCTTAGAGACCCTGTTCATGGGCGCTACTTTGAGGGTTGTTTCAACCTCTGCGGCACGGCAGAGATGTATCAGCAACGGCAGAGGAAACTTCAACGATGAGACGCCCCCAGGCTCAGTGGCTCATGCTCCCAAGTTGTCAGGAGTTGTCTCAAAAAGAGTCAAAAGCCAGCAATCAGTCTACCTTCATGCAGCCTACCACTTTCACGGCACAGCACCATTATGCACTGTATTCATACACCATTATGCACTGTATTCATACACCATTATGCACTGTATTCATACAGAACAACAAGGACGATCAAGGCTTCTTTGCTGCTACTTCAAGTTTCATGCTCTTGCAATCATCAGGCGACAACATGAAACATGAAGTAGCAGCAAACAAGCCTTGTTTGTCCTTGTTGTTCTGTATTATATTCTGCTATACGTGAAACGTACAGAAATCAAGTAGAGAGCAGGTGTCTGGGTTAGAGTCTACGGCTTCGCGTGTTTTGGCTCCAGATTTCTACGCGGAGATGAGGTTCTCTACGTTGTGGCACACGCAGAGAAAATGCGTACGGATTTGCTGGGTATCGATCAGCTGCATGCAGAAAACTGCCAAATATGGAAGGGGAAATTCCCAGTACACATTCCACGTGACTTCTCTACGTGAAGCGTAGAGCAGAACAGGATTTCTTTACGTTACGGGAATGCGAAGAGAGTTCGCGTGATTCTTTGCGTTGCGTTCCCGAAACGTAGAGCAGAACCTCCCTACTGCTGTTCTGTGTGTGTGCTGGTGTATGCGTGCGTGTGGGTGCGTGCGCGTGTGTGCGCGTGCACGTCTGAAACGAGTTTGTAGATGTAGTAGTAGTAGTAGTAGTAGTATTTTGATATACATTATGTACTCACCGACTTCGGCAGTCATAGCTTCTTGCACTGGTCCAAGCACCGTTAATGTGGTCGAGTGTCGCGGCGCTACTTCTGGCACAGTGCTGCGGCGGTGACCATGGTGACCGGCACTAGCACTAACAGTCTGCTGTTGATCCCGCCAACCGGACCGCTGCTTGAGCGGGTTCTCGCCGCCGTTGTAAAGATAGTTGTGATCGTGACGTACGGCCGCTTTCCTGCTGCGGGCCTCTAACCTGGCCTCCTCTTCTGTCGCAACCTTGTCCATGGTTTCAGGCGAATCTTGTGATAATTCGAGTAAGGGCAGCGCTGCCTCACTAGTAGCTGCAGTACTTGTTTTAGCCGCTGTTGTTCTCTGTTTCTTGGCCAATGAGGAGCGAGTACAGGACTTGGCCCTATGCATGGCGCGCTGCGACCGCGGTTTTCGAGGATGATCCGATGCGTTGAGTTTTTGATTCGGAATGTAATCCTCGTTTGCAGGATCCGTGGATGGTCGGCCAGAGCTGAAGTGATCGCCACAAACTCGATCACCAGACTTTGGTGCCCATGGCTCACCATTAGCCAGCTTACTTCGGTCCAGGGCTTTGATCCATAACTGTCGCCTCGCCAATGTCATGTTGGTCGGTATTCTGAAGAATCCTTTCCCACACTGTTTCGACTGCCGACTCCCGCACCCGGTCACGGAGCATGTTGTGACGGCTGTGCCAAGCAGCATCACCATCAAATCCATCCTCGGACTCGGAGCCTAGATCAGATAGGAAGGATAAGGCTGAGACGTGAGAGAGACAACAACGCGGCTAGGCTAGGCTAGGCTAGCTTCAGTCTAGTCGTAGCCTGTGCACGCTCGCTAGCCAGACGCTGCAGCAGTACGGCAGGACTCAGCACGAGGTAGTACAGAAACTGTCAAGATCCCCGCAGTTTGTCTTCGACAGGACAAGCGGTGAACATCACCTTCAGCTTTTGACAGAAAATGGAGAACGCAACACTACTCACTAGCACTGAATGCAAGGACAGAGAGAGAACATCCGGAGAAGCGCGCTGCAAGAAAATGCGCTTATTTTTTTTGCCTTGACCCCACTCGATCGACTCCCTGTGGTGGTAGTCTAGCCTGGTTGATACATCTACACTACATCTACAACCCAGTGCAGTCCAGTAGTCTGTACGTGTAAGCGCAGACCCCCCCCCCCCCCCCATCCGAGATTTTGCGCTGGAAAACTGTGGAAGGCTTAGTGACGTAACTCTGTAGTCCCGAGAAGTCTACACGTAGATCGATCTACATGATTGTACTGATGTACATGAAGCGAAGGCTAGTTTGTGTGTTTCTGAACATTCAAGCGATGCCAACGCGAATCCCGCGAATTATTATTATTATTATTACATGATTGTAGCCTAGTACAGAACTGACCTCTGTACATCAGTACATAGGCCCCTACTAGCCCTAGGCTAGGGCCCGGCCAAGGCAAGGCCAGGGGCTAGGGGTAGGGCCCTGTAGCCTAGGTAGAGCTAGCTAGACTCAGCTAGAGCTAGAAAAGGCTCGGTGATGATCAGGGAGTTGTCTACAACTCCCTGGTGATGATGTAGCGCAAGCAGTTAGCACTAGGGCCGGGGTGTGCGGATAATGTTCGAAAAGGTGGCAGATTCTGCTCGAAAAGCAGTGAAATTGGCAGAACCATACAAACCTTATGGCGGGCAATTCCTCGAATTCTGCTCCATTTCTTTATCCACATACCAAACATGTATGAAACTTACCAGAAAAAGTACCGAATTCTGCCAATTTTTCTGCAGGCATTATCCGCAAAGGCCTAGTTATAACGTTAGCACCTCACGCACCCCCCCCCCCCCCCCCCCCCCAGTCACCGGCGGTTTTGCTCTTTCCCTACTAGTACTGTAGTTGTAGCATATCCCTACAGGCTACACTCATAATAGTCATATCAGGCTACATGCTACAGTACAGCCTCCTACATACAATCATGTAGATCTACACTTGACTGTACGGAGTACTCCAATCTCCATAGTCGATCTGCACTACTATTGTATTGTATTGTATTTATTTAAAAGGATTCTCCAAAAGCAAATGGATGCTTATCACGGAAGTCTCCCACATAAATATCGCAAGAAAAATGGGGAAATGGGGGAGAGGAGAGTGGAAGATGAAGCATGGGAAGAAGGGAAACAAGTACCTAAATATCGAGGTATAAAAGCAGGAAAGAAATCGACGAGGGAAGAAATCACCTCTGCAGTTAAAGGGGAAGTTAAGGCAAAAATTAAAATTTCACCAGTTGTAGTCTTCGGGGTGCTGAGTCGAATGGTCTTGGTCCGAGAAAGCTGAGATGCTCCCTTCCTACTTGAATCCCAATCGAACTCGCGCACTTCCATCGAAACTGGGTGACTGCGCCCTACTAGATGGGGATTTGTATGCAAAATCTCACTAAAAGCGCCATTTCGTTCTTATAAAAGCACGGATGACCGCGATTGGCCCATATGTTGTAGTCTTTTGGACGCTGAGTCGACTGGTTTTGGTCCGAAAAGGCTGCGATGCAGCGTTCCTCCTTTATTCCCAATCGAACAGGGTTGAACAAGCGGTCACGTGCTCCTGGGTGCCCAAATCACCTGGTCACCACGCCAGCAGGGTACAACTTTGACACCAAGGTTCAACTCGAGTGACAGGACTGCACCCAAAAAAGGTCAAACACGCTAGTAAGTTGTACCCTGCAGGCACGGTGACCAGGTGACTGGTGTACGCAGGAGCACGTGACCCCTTGTTCAACCATGTTCGATTGGGAATAAAGGAGGAACTCTGCATCGCAGCCTTTTCGGACCAAAACCAATCGACTCAGCGTCCAAAAGACTACAACATATGGGCCAATCGCGGTCATCCATACTTTTATAAAAAGGCGACGAGGAGACAACAACTTTATTAATGCGATCAATAGTATAAGCGAAGCGGACATTACAAAATGATGAATGAGAATACATGTATCTAAAATGGTTGTTCCTAATCGATTTTCTTGAGACTATCATCAGGGAAAATCGTCTCACAATAGAGGCTATACGGAGAAACAAACTACGGGAAGAACCCTTCAGCACCTGAACGCACGCGTCAAACAACATGTACCATTGTACCTATTGTCAGATGGAGCCAAAGCCCAGCGACCTGGACGAGGCCGTCCCCGCAAACAGGTGCAAATTGCACAATTACAACAGAACCACACGGTACCGGTTGAACGGACTACAAGTACACAGGTACGTGAGACTGAAGGAAATGGCCAAACACAGGTACGGAGACCAGTAACTAGGAGCATGACTCGTGCGCTGGTAATAGCATCTGCAACCGGACATGGACTGGCAGCGAGCAGTAGCGTGGGATTGTCGCTGGGTGCAGAGGACGGGATGGAAGCGGAGGAGGATGAGGAAGGTGAGAGCAGTGATGAAGAGAGTGAGTTGGACAACCAAGATGAAGATGACCGGACTGAAGGTGAGAGCACAACGAAAGGGTCAGCCATTAAGAAACACCTCTTGTCTAGTAGCCAATGCCGCTCAGTGTATGATGATTCATGCTTCACTGTTTTGTGTTGACTTCAACAATTTTGACTTTGTCTTCAGACTCAGAGCACATCATCTGACTGAGTCGTGTCGTGTCATGATGTATCACGTAATGTGAGCGAAGTGTGAGAAACTGAGCTGTGTTCGAGTCAGCGAAGTGTGAACCACAGAGCTGAGTTAGAGTCTATGGCCTCTTTTACGGGCAAACAGAATACAATTGACAGTGGCATGGCGAATGATTAGAACACAACACCAAAAAATGAAAACAATTGTATGTGTGAAAAAACGCAAAAACGAGAAACAAAAAAAAACAAAAACAAAAAAACACCAAAAACAAAAACAAACAAAAAACTAAAACCAGGAAAATACAAGGGCACTGTCCTGCCCACCATCGTCTCCAAAACCTCACAGCCGGCCCTCCGAGATTGCCAACTCTCGCAATGCATTCACAGGACGGTGATATGACGATCGAGCACCGCGGATGCACATGATCGCCGACCGCAACAATGCAAACGCCAGTCGACACCGGACATATGTCATTGTCTGGGCATACAACTTCGTGTCCCCACTCGAAATGAGGCCACACAGGCGCTTAACAAATCTGGAGCACTCTGGCGCACAACAACCGGCCGTGGTGAAAACTAGTGGAGTAAATGTCCCACGGTCCACATTGATGATGCGCTCAGCATACTGCAGCTTCTTCTTCCTCTCATGCTCCGCCAACAGTTTGTCGAGAGGTTTGGTGGCATAGGACGGAGCATCGGGATGAAAAACCCGGACATCCAGGAAAGCATTCTGTGCCCTGGTCCACAGCCCTCGAGCCCGGATATCAGCGCGAGCATCGTTGGCGGTGATAGTTGAGGCTGCCAGAAACACCTCTCCCGAAACCGGAGCAAGCTGAGGCTCGACAGCGACATCCGAGCAAACTTCAGTAAGTAAATCGGCAAGAATATCGCGAACTTCATTGTGCCGAATGGTGGGGAAACCACCAGTAGGGCAACACATGGCATGGGCCGGACTAAACGGTTGGCCACAAGAGCAGGTAGTAGGCACATCAACCAATGCCCAGTCATACCGCAACGCCACCGCATCCCTGAAATCTCCCTTCGACAGATGATATCCGTGTTCTCTGATAGGCAGTGTGTTGAGCCAGCTAGAGACACCTCGGGAGGACAAATGCTCCAAACGACGCGACATATCCGCCGACGCCGACTGCCGCAGCTGGCGGAACTCAGCCTCACTTGCTGTGCCGCGTTGTCTGGCAAAATCCCTCTTGGCTGTCATAGCATCTTGCCGAACAAGTTCCGGTGCTTGCTTGGTCCATGATGTGTTGTTCTGTTGCAGAATTTCACTAACCTGGGCTGCTGTCATTGCTCTGGAAGCGTCGCGCTCTGTCCCGCTCATGCTGTGAAAGTGTGGAATGGCCATTCCCCCGAAACGAGTCGGCAGCCTGAGCATCACCAAATCCTCCGTGGTGAATGCATCTCGACCAGTTGCAGCCGGCAAGAACTCACTGTTTTGTGTCGTGCTCGTAGGTTTCGTGAACTTAAGGTATTAGAAGCTGTTTTCATCCGTAAACACAATCCTAATCTATGCATTCAGAAAGAAAATGTCACAAAACTGAGACTCTTCACCTAGCATTCACACACGTATTCATTCGCATACACCTACACCTCACAGTTCCTCACTCTATCACATTCACCTGCTTCCACGCCTTCATTTCACTCACCTTTTGTAGTAGCTCACACCGTCAGAACACTCTCACATCTTTTCTTCTAATTTCTTTCGTCTTCTCTCCCACTTTAGTTTTTTTTCACACCTCACCTTGTATACTTCCCACTATCCGATAACCTATAAGTAGTTTGTTTCTCCGTATAGCCTCTATTGTGAGACGATTTTCCCTGATGATAGTCTCAAGAAAATCGATTAGGAACAACCATTTTAGATACATGTATTCTCATTCATCATTTTGTAATGTCCGCTTCGCTTATACTATTGATCGCATTAATACTTTTATAAGAACGAAATGGCGCTTTTAGTGACATTTTGCATACAAATCCCCATCTAGTAGGGCGCAGTCACCCAGTTTCGGTGGAAGTGCGCGAGTTCGATTGGGATTCAAGTAGGAAGGGAGCGTCTCAGCTTCCTCGGACCACGACCATTCGACTCAGCACCCCGAAGACTACAACTGCATGGTGAAATTTTAATTTTTGCCTTAACTTCCCCTTTAATAGCGGGACATTTAGATGAAAAAAAAACCAGCAAGGATTAATTTCAAGGAAAAAAAATTTCTCAAACGGAAAAGTTCGGAATCCCTACTCACAGTGCAATGTCATCAGTGTACCAGGTGTACATGGCAGTCTAGTCCAGACTACAGCGCAGCTGAGTCTCGCAGGCGACCGACCTACAAAGTACAATGTAAGGGGTAAGTAATTAGTTATAAGTCCTCCACAAGCTACGTACCCAAATCCTTTTATCGGAAAGAACAAGAAAGTGGAATAGCAAAAGGTGCACAGCAAAGTAGAAAAGAAATCCAAATAAAAAAGGAAACAACGAGTCAATTGTAATTCCAAAGATGAGCGTCAAAATAAGTATTGGGTAGATAAGAAGAGGGGACAATCCGACATTCGTGATGAAGTTCAACTACAAAAACAGAAACAAAAAAACCGGAGATGCTATATGCAAACCCATCGTATCGTGCTTCTTGGCACGTTCATTCGCTTCCTTGTTATCGAGCACCTCTGCTCGTTTGGTCACTGCGAATTAAAATTAAAATAAGAACAACAACAACGACGACGACGACGACGACGACAACAACAGCAACAGCAGCAGCAGCAGCAACAGCAGCAGCAGCAACAACAACAACAACAACAACAACCCGAAATCTACAAGTCCACGTAGACACACGACAACACACGACATTCATGCACAAAACTAGCGGACCGCTTTGCGCGATACGATGCTCTGCAGCCCCTCCGACGAGTGATACATCAGCGAAGGAGACAGAACGATAAACGGCAACGCAAATGATTCATGACCACTGAATATGAAAGATCAAGGTTCTTCTCGATTTACAGAATTATAAAAGCTCACAAGCGATGTGAGGGAAATGGTGCATTCTTTGGCGGCAATGCCATTTGTTGCGAAAACAAGCGAGGTGAAGCTTCCTCTATCTGCTGTGTCGATTCGTCCATATTGACGCTTCTTTTCTCTCTCGTTGCATGTACTCATGACTTTGGAACGCGACAGCAGGCTGGCCTTAGGGCAGGGTGTGTCACCCGGATATCAAAGAATTAGAAGGCCTCTACTCCTGCTGCCACGTCCAAAAACCTTGAGAGCCCGTATGTCCAGCGTCGACAGCGCGATTTGCGGTTGCTTCCGTTACGCGTTAGCTGTTCTTCTCAGTATGGGAGGAGCGGCGGCGGTAGTAAGTCCTTGTAGCTAGCCTACCTACACCACAGACGTGGACGTACTCGGAGTCGGGATCTTTATTGCTCGTAGGTCTAGCCTTCTTCTTCTTCTAATCTGGGACTAGAAAGAGCTTGGAACAGGATCTACTGACAGGCCGTGCATAACAGTAACACCTTTCCTTATTATTATTATTATTATTATGATGAAATGACCCAAAGGCAATGTGCCTATCGAGGGGTTCATTTGATTGAAAGAACAGTAGATGTAGATGTATGTACAAAGACAAGTAGGGATTGATGAGGAGAGAAATGGGGAAAATCAACTGCAAGGTGGCGGAATTCCGTTGATTGCATAAGCATAGTCAGCTGTAAATTTCCTGAGGGCAGCTTTGAACTTATAGAGCGAGGCTTCCGATGTTAGACTGGGGGGTAAACAGTTCCATAGAATAGCAGTTCGGAACATGAAGAGAGACTTAGACAATGATTTAAATTTGGGAAGAATGATTTTATTTGGTCGTCGCTCACTATTCGTAATCTTGAAATGGAAATCAGCAAGGTAATCACGATGATGGAAAACATATCTGTGAAAAGTAGTGAGACTGATGATTTGACGACGATAGGCTAGTGACTCTAGGTAGCATTTAGAATTTAAGACAGATTTGGAAGAAGTGTAATCAAATGCAATTTTTTTCTTTTTCAGTAGAGCTCTAGCAAACCTCGCCTGTAATTGATCAAGAGTGGTCATGGGTTTCTTATTAGATCCAAACGACCACACCGTACAGCTATATTCGATCACAGGTCTTACGAACCCTTTGTACAGTATGATCATTGCCGAAGGCGTAAGTTGCTGGGACATTATTGACAGTAGGTGCACTCGATATCTGAACTTCGAAGTTATTGAGGCGACATGTTTGCGGAAATCCAGGTTGTCGGTCAAGGTGATGCCAAGATGTTGCAGTTCAGAAACCACCGTTAATGGCTCATTGTACATTTGGTATTGGATTCCTGCAGTAGGTGTATCATTGATAGCTCTATGGCACAGCACGGATGTCTTGCTTGCTGAGAATTCACCTCCATTGTTCCTGCTCCATGTTTGACATGCATCGAGATCAGACTGCATGTTCGCTCTACTGGCGAGGATGTCTTCAGGTTTGTAAGCCAGTAGGAGGGTGACATCATCTGCAAATAGATATTGCGTGCAATGTTGCATAGCGTTGGGCAGGTCATTTATATAGAGTAGGAATAGGAGTGGTGAAAGGTGGGAACCTTGAGACACTCCGCAGTTGATGCTCCGCTTCTTCGATTTAGTGCTATGTACCTTCACTTCAATTTGTCGATCCCCTAAGAAGCTCTTCAGCCATTTTACTGACGAAGCTGTAGCAATCTTACCGAATTTCTTTAGGAGTATAGAGTGGTCGACCCGGTCGAAAGCTTTCCTGAAATCTAGAGATATCAGGTCAAAATTAGTGCCATTATCAATATTTACAGCCATTGATTGGGTTAGCAAGATAAGTTGGTCCGTTACAGACTTGTTGCGTACATATGCGAATTGACCTTTACAAATTACACCATGGGTCATCAAGTATCGAAGTAGACGTTCCGAGAGAATCTTTTCCATTAGTTTCGCTATGCATGGGAGAAGGGATATAGGTCTGTAATTGGTAGGCTCTTTGGCGCAACCTCTATTCTTGTACACCGGTATTACAGTGGATGATTTTTGATTGATTGATTGATTTTATTTTACTTCGCAAGTTCAAACGGGTTCCTGGCCCAGTTATATGAAAGCGAAGGATAGAATTTGCCAAAATCCTAATGAGCAACAGCATAGGCAATATTATCATAGAAGTGGAGTACTATGCGAGCGAGAATACTGAGAAGAAAGGAACATGTCAAAACCTGACGAAACACAACCTATTTCAGGCATACATAAGGAAGGCAGGCTAGCTTAAAATCTTGCAATCTGGATACGGTGCGCACCTCTCTAGGCAAACTGTTCCACAGCAATGCTCCTGCGGTGGCGAATCTCGTTTGGCCACACCGACTGCGAGCTGGCTGGCTGAGCAGACCATTGGCATGCTGATGGCGCGTACTTCTGCCGCTTTCCAGGAGGACGGGAACACACCATCATCAGACATCAAGGCTGTAGTTGAACAACACTGATAGTGATTGGGAAAGGATGTCTGCGAATTGCTTTAGTATACGGTTTGTCAGGTTGATGTCTGATGATGATTTATGTTGTTGCAGCCTCTTTGCTGCATCGAAGACTTCAATAGGGCGTATGTTTCCGAATCCAAATTTGTTTCCATCGACGTCGGCTTCATTGATTGTTATACTAGTTGCTACAGTATTCGGCGGCGTTGACTGAGTGGTGCATTGGCGGGCAAAGAAGGTACACAGCGTTTCGGCCTTCGCTTGATCTGTTTTGTGAATTTCATTGCCGTTCTGCAGGTCTGGAATTGCCTTTTTATTTGTTTGGTCAATATTGCATATTGCTTTGGCACGTTTCCACCACGCATAGCCACCCTTTCTTTCCTTGCCAAGCATTGTGTATCCGAGCGTTGACAAGTATGTGTCCTTGGCGGCTCTTAATGACCGGTGGTACAGGTTGCGCGAGAGTTTGTATGCAGCTCGTAAGGAATCGTTGAGTGGCTCCTTTCGGTGGAGCACATAGAGGCGGTTAGTTCGCTGACGTTGCGTCTTAAGTTTTTTTGTGAACCATGGTTGGTTCGACTGGGTGTTTTTCCGGCGTGTGATGGTCGTTGCTGCCTGAATTGCCTGGTCCAGCAGTGCAGAGTAAGCCATGCATCTGAAACTGATGTGCACGTTGGTGCCCTGCATGCATTCGGTCAATGGTAGTGTGCTCAGTTTCTGCCTGAGGAGGTGCATGTCAACCTTTCTGGAGACTGCGGCTGCGTTGACAGTACTTCTAGAGTGGCGTTTCTCTGGTGGAGAAAATGCGCAAAATAGAGGACAGTGGTCTGCAATGGGCATGGATGTGTAACATGAAGTGACAAGATGGGGCATATTAGTTAAAATCAGGTCTAGGGACGGATTAGAATCTTTAGTTGGCCTCGTTCCATGGTTCTTGGAGACCATAGTGAAGCCATAGTCGTCAAAGGCGGACTGCATGTGTCTACCTGCAGTGTTCGTAGGGTCTGCGTTGTTCCACTCATTGTTCTTGGAGTTAAAATCTCCCACGACAATTACTGGACGGGTGTCAACGAGGGGGTGAAGAGGACTGAATGAGTTGCAGAATGCAAGACTATCGTGTCTTGGAGGACGGTACATACAGGAAATGATTGTAGCTCCTGTTTCGACAGTTATCATCTCTGAATTGTTGCACTCTAGATCCCGGCGGCGCATAGCACAAAGGGCGGACGAAGAGAAGACTGCTACCCCACCACCACCCAAGTCGCTCCATGTAGTGCTGCACTGGGACCGGTCACGACGGAACAGGTCGTAACCCGGTATCTTAATGATCTCGTCTGGGATACACGAATTTAGCCACGTTTCCGTTATACACAAAATGTCTACTTTATGGTGGTCAAGGAGGTCTGTAATATCAGCCAATTTATGTTTCATACTACGACAGTTCAGGGTACATATCCGAATGCAAGAATTATTGTTATTGTTGTGGGGGGATGCGTTTACTGGTGTGGTATCAGGTGGAGGTTGTTCTCTTACAAACGTTGAGTGGGGTTGGGCACGATAGGTGCGAGGCATGAAAACTGGTGCATGGGGATTGAGTGGGAACACGGTCGTGGCTGCTGTTGAGCGGGGTTGGGCACGATAGGTGCAAGGTATGAAGACTGGTGCATGGGGGTTGAGTGGGAACAAGGTCGTGGCTGCTGTTGAGCAGGGTTGGGCACGATAGATGCGAGGTAAGAAGACTGGTGCATGGGGATTGAGTGGGAACACGGTCGATTAGTTGGTGGCTGTGGGCCTATTTGCCTCGCTGAAGTCCCATGGCCGAACCTGAATGGGCGCTGGCCAAAACCCATCTGCCTCGATGGCTGCACATTGGTCTTCACGGACTGTAAGCCTTGCAGCTTTTGTGCCTACATGCTTGCGAGAAGGAAAGGTGCGGCAAGCTGTGGGTGTGATGCCATTCTGGACACAGTGGGACGTTATGGAGTCTGCGTCGCAACTGTCATCAATATTGCCAACAAAGTATACTTTTCGCAGGGAGCCAAGAGAACCTCTCAGTTTGCGGCTGGTAACTGTAGTCCATTGCTCGTCGTGTTGCTGGTATTGGTGGTGTTGCTGGTGCTGTTGTTGCTGCTGCTGCTGCTTCTGGCGCTGTGGTTGTTGTTGTGGTTGTTGTTGTTGTTGTTGTCGCTGTTATCACACTCCCTTCACACTCCCTTCACACTCCCTTCACACTCCCTTCACACTCCCTTCACACTCCCTTCACACTCCCTTCACACTCCTTTCACACTCCCTTCACACTCCCTTCACACTCCCTTCACACTCCTTTCACACTCCCTTCACACTCCCTTCACACTCCCTTCACACCTTGCCCTACTCAAGTTGTTAACTTCTATCAATTCCCTGCTATTTCTCGCACCATTACTGCATTAGTTCTAGTCCTTCCGTATACAGTAGCAGTTTGCTTGCTGACCAACAAGACCGTGTCTTATTCTTCAGCCAGCGTTTACACCGTGCTACTCTCGCTTGCATGCTTGCACTCGCCCAGGGATAAGGGGCAGCACGTGCATGAGGGAGTCGTGAAACTGAACCACCACCCCCTTTTTTCTTTTCTCTTTTTCTTGAAGACTCTCGGCACTAGCGGCAAAGCCCACCCATACACGCCGGGGCCCGGCAAGCCACAGGGTCCGGGCTCCGATCTGTGGTGCACCGTTGGTGTATTTTTCTTTTTGTATTTACCGGTATGTGTCCGTGTGTTCATGCCTGTCTACACTGGGTAGACTATCATGATTACTACGTGACCATTCCTAAGGATTTGCAAATTCTATTGCAGCCCATTATGATCGGAGTTGCAATCAGCCCCATGCTGAGTATGAGCAACTCACCACCCCCCTCTCCCTCCCTCCCTCTGCCTCTCTCCATCTGTCTCTCTTTGTCTCTGTCTGTCTGTCTGTCTGTCTGTCTGTCTGTCTGTCTGTCTGTCTGTCTGTCTGTCTGTCTGTCTCTCCTCTGTCTGTCTGTCTGTCTG
Source organism: Sycon ciliatum (assembly GCF_964019385.1). NCBI lineage: Eukaryota > Metazoa > Porifera > Calcarea > Leucosolenida > Sycettidae > Sycon > Sycon ciliatum. Next base: position 95,049,921 of record NC_088643.1, read on the forward strand.
TCTGTCTGTCTGTCTGTCTGTCTGTCTGTCTGTCTGTCTGTTTGTCTGTCTGTCTGTCTGTCTGTCTGTCTGTCTGTCTGTCTGTCTCTCCTCTGTCTCTCTTTCTCTACCGTCTTGTCCTCTTTTCTCACTCACACTTCACAGCTACAGTCAATGCATCCGGCACAGCTATGCTTCAAGTTTACTCTACATATTATTTTGAATGCCATCAAAATCAATTTGCGGTGCTAAAACTAAATAAAAAAGAGTGCCGTACTGGTCTGGACAGCACCCGCCACAACTGTAATTCGTTATGGGAGTAAAGAGCCAAAAACTTGCTAGGAAATTGTTTTAGTTCACAATCAAAACACTACAAACCTGGGCCTGGGTCATGTGCACAAGAGCAGCAATAGCTACAATCATCAGCATCACTGATTAATTTATGATCAGCGTCATCATCCGATCATCAATAGCAGCAACAACAGCAACAGCATTCATAAAAGCAGAAGCAATGGCAACATTGCCAAATGTACATGATCCACACTGACTACCCTTCAACCTGCCCTTGCTCAAATAAAAGCAAACATTCTACTATGATGCTGGTTTCAGGCACCAGGGTATGGGCACAGCCATACAACACACCAGGGTATGGGCACAGCCATACAACACAAGCATGTATTTTAAAATGACATAATGCTTGTAGCAATACTATGCACCGTGTATGCGCGTTCATGCATGTACGAATACTAGTAGACCGAAGCATAAATTACATACAAGTACATAACAGTATTCTTACACAAAATATGATAATTTGATAAGCACGGCAGATTGACACTATTTACAATATACGATGTTGACAAGTACAACGGAGACATTACTCATTAGAGTACGGCAAGTGACAGTGTGTTTGAGGAGGCAGTGAAGCAACACAGCAAGAACAACGGGCCTGTTCTTGCAGCAGCACACTGGGTACTGCCATGCTCTTACTCTCATGGAGAAGGAAGGACAATGGAAGACAATGAAGGATAGAGGTTTCGATTACCTTGTCCGCAGAGACAGAGCCAAGTCTTTGGCCCAGTGCAAGATGCCACGGTGGCGGTATGCTTATGACATGGTGTTGACGGCTGAAACACACTTTGCCATGGTGGGAGATGAACGACTGATCACGTCAGTCATGTAGAAATCAGCCAGCGTCTGCAGCTCTGGAGCAAGTGGTTGAGTGGAAGAGGCGGCGGCAGATGAGGACTTGGCCTACAATACGGCACACAGCGGGGGAGCATGGGATAAAACCGACACATCATGAGAACACACTTAGACGTTGTGCAGTTCTGCTCAATGAAATCTGATGTGCAGCAGCCCCAGACCTACCAACACTGCCGGGCTGTGCACGTGTAAGTTCATCACACATCACCCACCTGCACACCGACTGTCGCCATGTTATCTACACATCTTACATTCTGCCTATTTTTGATTACTGCTGCATAATTTGGGCTGGCATTTCTAAAACACTGATTGCTCGACTCGAAGTTATGCATAGGCGTCTTTTGAAAATATTATTTCGGCTTCCTCGCCTGACTCCAAGCGCAGACTTATACCGCCTTGCTTCTGCTGTGCCGCTCTCGGTCCGCGTGCGTTTTTTGGCATGCCAGACAATTCATAAAATTAAGCTGGGCATTGCTCCTCTTCATGCTCTCTCCTGCCTAAGCTGGTTTGCTCAATCTCAAGACATGCGCACCAGAAACTCTCTCCGCTTCCCTATTGCGCGGTCTGCCTCTATGCAAACATCTCCTCTCTTCCTTGCTTACCGCCATTGGTCTCTCCTCCCACAACATCTAAAATCCTGCCAATGTTACAATACATTCACACAGCTACTGCAGAATGCAACATACTAGTTGATATCCAGCCCTGCCCTAGCTTCTTTTGCTTTTCAGTTCCCCTTTCATTCTTTTTCTTTCCCCCCCTCTAGCTGTATTACCGCCATGGCTGGCTATCGCCCACATCACCATTTCATTGGCTAGTGCCACGTGATTGTGAATAAATAATAATAATAATAAATAAAAAGTTATAGGGTGAAAATGTATTTCATCATTTCATTGAGCAAGACTACTCGGCTGTGTGTATAGAGTACACATCACCAGTATGATATACAATACTAGTAGCACCTAGTACTGGTAAGCACAAGCAAGCATATAGAAACCCTACAAAACATACACACATAAACATGCATAAACAAACACAAACACACATGAACACATATGACCCATTTGAGTGAGTTCTTCAGTACAAACTCTGCTGCAGACCGATCACAAGAATATACCCCCACCCCCACCCTACCCGGAGAGAGCAACTCCTACACAAAGTTCTGTCCTGATACATTTTAACATAACAATGTCATGGTTACAACACAGCGCTCCTTGTAAGCGTGATTTCAAACGTCTTTTTCTATAAAAGTGTTAGAGGGTTCTATGTGTCTACTTGCACACGTTGTACAGGATGAGACTTCAGAATGTTTACCAGTGCCGGTTCCACAGAGACAGCTGTGAAACACAAACTGCACTGACTGTTTAAGCTGTGTGTTGCCTGGATACAGACAGCAGCAGCACTACAGCAGCGGCGGCAAAGGCAAGCATGGAACCGCAGTGTGGGGACAGCAGCAGTACTACAGCAGCGACTAGCCAAGCATGGAATAGTGTGAGCTGTGTGAGGACAGCAGCAGCAGCACGTACCGAGGAGACAAGTGAGCTGGCCAGCGAGAAGAAGTTAGCCAGCTCCACATCACCATAGCGCAGCAAGCTGGGAGAGATCTCATTGAGGCGTGCTCGCATCTCATTCAAATCACTGTACTTCAGCGTCACACCACTGATCTGCAACCACGGCCAAGAAGAGCATCATATAAATTATCGCCACCATAGAGAGGCCACATCATACAGCAGAAGGGGTTGAAGTCACGGAGCACTCTGCTGGGATTTTACTCAATTTACTGTCATACCAACAGACTTGATAAAAAGAAGAGTTCAGTACACATTCATGGTATGTATGCACCATACACGCTCTAAACACATAGTTAGGCTTACTGGGTCACAGATGTTTCTTTCCAATGCCTCCACCAAGCAACCAAATACTTCAAAAGTAGATGATTAAACCTACGCAACGGTAAACAATGTATAAGTATACGATGCAACAGGAAGCCATGCAGCCATGTGGCTTGAGGCACACCGCTGTACATCTACATGTACTTACTTCTGAAAGTGCTCGCACAATTTCCCAATCTTCACGAGCCAGGCCCGGTGGAGTTACAGCAGTTCTGAGATGGCACAGGAGCACAGAGCCCGGCACAGTACAGAGCACAGAGCCTATTGCGTTGGGATTTCGAGTATTTCATCACTAAAAGCGATATTACAATGGCCGATACTGCATGCAATGTATGCAAGTGGGGTATGAAAAGATTCAGTGCGTCGTACACAGATGCGCTGCATACTTGGTTACGGAGTGGGTCTAAGTTAGGTGCAGTGTACACCTGCATGTGTACACTGACGTCCGTGGTACATGCTCTTTTGCATGAATGGACATGGTATTCTAAATTGTATGCGACATGGATGCAGTTCACTTCGTTGCAAAACCTATGTAACTACTTGAAATCACAACAATAACTATATCCGATGCAAAAATGATGTAATATGGTCTTTTGAACAATGACTGCGTAGGTACACTGAGAGGGCTGTGCCCCACCAGCCTGTGCAGTGTCACAGGAAGTGTGAGTTTCCAAGTCTGAGGAAAATGTTTAGCGGTCTCTGCTGGGATGACAGCTACACCATAACTCAGTGGTTGGAGCATCGCTGGCCTCAAGCCAAGGTCCCGGGTTCAAGTCCTGGTGGTGACAGTCAATTGTTTTCTTCAGTTTTTTCCCTTTTCCATCCCCTCACCAAAAGAATTTTGATCACTATATCTAGGCGATATTTATTTGTTATAAATGCTAACAGCGCGTTGCAGCTCAAATGGCCGGTGAACAAACACCTAGTCATTGCAAAAAAAACGCACACATATTCCTCGCAAAATCTGCGCAGATGTAAAGACTCCGCATCGCTGGAGAATTGTGCCTGCCTGCCTACATGGAGCTAAGCAAAGGTCGAGATAGACTACCTCGAGGAGCTATGGAGACGTTGCAGCAGCGATTCCCTCACCTAAATCTCACAGCGTGGACAGTTCAGAGGATCGTCACGCAGTACAAGAAGCAAGCCCGTGACAATGAAACTGCAGAAAACGTTCGACTCACCAGACGACGTGCAAGCCTTTGTGGCGGCCGGGGAATGATTCTGCTAGCCAGCAAGCTCATCGAAATAAATGATTGCGACTAAGAACGGCTCCCCTGCAAGATGCAACCTTTTGAGGAGGCAGCAGTGTACGAGTTGTTTATTTGGTGTGTGTATGTGTGTGTGTGTGTGTGTGTGTGTGTGTGTGTGTGTGCGTGCGTGCGTGCGTGCGTGCGTGCGTGCGTGCGTGCGTGTGTGTGTGTGTGTGTGTGTGTGTGTGCTATACATTTATGCAGTTGTTGCATGCATGTTCGTGTATACATGTAACTAGTAGTGAGTCAGTCTTGGTCTTCAGCTTTTTGATGTGCTGCATAGTTTGCTACGTAGTTTTTGTTTCATTATAATTATTTTGCTGCTTGAGCTTAGTTTAGGTTTATATTAATTTTTGTGTTATGTTCTTGTTTGTTTTCCGAGGACGGAAAATTATTTGAGGGGGGGGGGGGGGGGGAACAGTGTAGTAGACGGACTTTCCACCGTATCATACCGTATGTACCGTATATCGATAGACTTACCATACCGTATATAGTACGTTATTTTGTGTACGTATAATAAACACCGATGTCGTAGTGTTTATGGGAATATAAACACTGCTATAAAAACTGAGGCGTAGCCGAGGCAGTAATGAGTAATGAGTACAGTAATGAGCAGTAATGAGTACCAGCGCTGAAGCGCTACCGTGGTCTCCGCCGAGATGTTGGAGAAGGCATTCAGGTAACAGCGAAGACGATCAGGGACGCGGAGAAGCTTCTCCGTGACATACGACATCACGCGTCGATCGACCTGCCACTTGGTACGGTTTCAGCGGTGATGAGTCGAGCGATGGCGACCCAGACTGAGACTCTACTCCCACTAATCGATCCTGTAGATATTGTTGATATGTCGATTGAATGTGTTGAAGTGTTTCTCTTCCAAAAGAACACATTCCTTGAAAACTCATGTGAAAAAGCCACGAAGTTTTTGTTTCCGCAGGAAGTAGCTCTGCACTGCGCGTATTGCACAGTCACATGCACAGCACGCTTCTGCACGCTGCACTGATTCGAATGACACCATACACGCATTTGTCAGGCATACCTATAGTCAGTTTCAAAAAGATTAGCAATCCTGGCGATCGCCCGGGGAGTTTGCCGTCTTACCGTATGAGCGCTCGAGCGCTGCCTGGAAAAACCCACTGTGAACTCGAAGAAATATTCCGCGCGAAACCATGAAGATGACAACTCACTGACGTCGGTACTCGTACAATACATGTTCGTCTGGTTTACAACAAACGAGTTCTTCCTCGTATCGATATGGAGTCAGAGAGGACATGTCGAAAGTGTGGTAAATTTTGACGAGCGGGATGCGTCCCAATTCGTTTTGTGACCATGCCGCGGATGCAATTTACTCTCACGATGTGACGAAAACGGCATCGACACAGACTCATTCCCATGTGGCAAAGCTATCCGTGTGACTTCGACGACATTTTGAGAAAAGCAGACGCCTGTGAAAGCAGATAGAAGACGGCGTTGACTCCTAAATTCAAATAAATTGGCGATCTTCAACTACTAAAATAATTCTCAAACAGAAATCGATCGATTGATGTGCCAGGGTATTCAACAACACGTAGCTACAGCGCAATGACTTCCGTGTTCACACACACGGTTTCAGTGTTGTGTGTGTTCACAACTTCACATGGCGTGAGCCAGTCAAGTGTCAGTTCGGCAGGAAACGCGAGCTCCAACAACAAGTCGTTTGGCGCAGCCACCTTCTTTGTCAACACCAGCGTGATCACCAAAACAATGAAAAAATGAAGAAAAAAGGTTTGACTTGAAGATTTGTTGGGATTTGAACTCACAACTGTCTTCATTGTCAGCAGACAGCATTCATAACCACAAGGCCAAAAAGGAAGGGATAAATCGTGGGTTTTGATAACAAATCGATACTGGCTTCCAGGGCAAATTATAAACCATGGGAAAAGGCCAGAAACCTGGCCGAAATTCTAACTCCTTAACGGTTGGTCCAATTGTTCCGAAACCTTCACAGAACAATTTGCCGTGCCCTAACAAGCCATTTTATGTACTTTGTTGTTCAAATTTCACTTATCTTCATACTTTTTAAGACCCAAACTTGATTGCTAATCTTTTTGAAACAGACTGTAAGTATGCATATCGCCTATTGTAATAATATCGCCTATAGTGATATTTTCACGAAAATCAAACACCAACGCTATAGCCGATCCGTACTGTACTGTAAATCATGAATATGTAACGAACAAGTAAATCTAACGAGTTAACGAGCAAAGATTTGTCGTCATTTTAAAATTCGTTTAAAAGTATGATTTGGGCCTCGCACGATTGAAATCGATCATTTCACATTATGGCATGCAGCGCGTGTTCAACGGATCGTAACTCGGTCAAGTCTCAACGGAATTCAACAATCGAAAGATCTAGATGATAGCAGAGACGCTCAGCAGTCGGCTCGAACAACTCCGAAGTCTTTCAGATGAATTTTGACGAAGCGGCAGGAGATCGAAAAATTTGAATTTTGTTACGCTCTTTACGGGTCGTCTGTAATTTTTGAAAAATTAAAAAATCCGTCTTCGTGCAAAATTGTCTCTGACCCACCCACCCCCATTTTTCCGCCATTAATTTTTCGATTTTTACCGGTGCCCAGCTCGAAAATCAGAACTCCTGACCCCATGTTTTCTGACTGCACCTACAGTGTAGATGTATGTCAAGTACTAGTAGCTAGTAGCTATGTACAGTGAGTAGTAGGTCTACCAACGGCCATGCACGTCCCAACATGAAAAGTCTGAAAAGTCATGTATATCATAGTAGATTCTGGTGTTTGCGACAATCGATCCTACACTACGTCTACAGTACACTACACAGTCAGTGCAACAAGTGTATGAAAGTCCGGGCCTGGAGCAAAAAAAAAAAAGTACGAAAAATCAAAAAATTAAATTCCGCCAGCACTCTTGACGTCCCACCCCCTTTCTGCCTGAGGACGGATTTTTTAATTTTTCGAAAAATACGGACGACCCCTTACGCTGGATAAATTTCATTTTCTTTATTCTCCTGACATCGAGGTATACTGTGATGGACAACAATGAATGTTCTTGACGAGCATTCCTAGTATTATTGCATCTGTCTGAGAAAATCGTTAACTTTTCAAACAGTTAACCTTCGAAAATCAGAAAATCGTTAACTTTGCGGGTCGTTCAAATAATATGATTTACAGTACCCCAAGTTAAAGTGGTGAATACGGAGATATATTCCCCAGTTATAGATCACAGGAATTAGTGGGGGTTAATATGAGCTGGGTATAACTCGTGTGTACGTCATGTTGGTGCATGCGCGTGTTGCTGTGGTGTGAAAAGCAGTCTTCGTCTTGAGTTCGTCATGTCTAGTTGTGTTTCCGTAGTCGTCTTGCAATAAACAGTCTTTTCAAATGTAGTTATCATCGCCCCTTTGTATAAGGGGCGACGGAACTGGGAGCTGGGCTGGGAGCAGGTGGAGAAAAGGCAGTTACAACAGCTTGCGTGACTCTTGCTCCGTCTTTTCAAACTCCAGAGTTTTTTCAGTTCTCTTCAGACTTCCTTGTCCTACGTGACATCGTCGTTTCAGTTCTCTCTTGTTGCCTAGTTGTGGTGTCCAGTCCCTGGGCGGGCTGGAATTCTGAGTGCAGTATACAGATCCGTCGAGTGATTTTCTCAAAATTTCCCACGCCTAGGCAAGAGATGTCGCGCAGGTCCGCCAGGGCGTCTTCTAGCCCCTACGCTAGAGCAACATCCTCCTCTGCTCCTGGACAGGTGGTACCCATACCTGGCATCACCCAAGCAGGAGCCCACGCCCAAAACCTCACACCGCCTGGTGTTCCATCTGTACCTGGCCAAGTACCTCCGCCTTCGATGCCGGCCGGCCAACTACCCCAGCCCATGCTGGCAAGCCAGATCTCTACCGCCGTTGCTGTTGCTATTCAGCCTCTGGCCGACAACGCCGTCGGTATATCAAGCTGAAAGCTGTAACTGAAGCATCGCCGCCGTGACCGCCTGTCATAGGCAATCAGCAAGTAGGACAAGGAGAAAGACGATGTTCGGAGACAATAGCAATGTTGCACACAGTGAGGAGAAGTGGTGGTACTTGATGATCGACACGGTGTAGTGTGCCTGCAGACCACCCACACACTGTGCTGAATGAGAAAGGAGAGACTAAATGCGGTGTCATCATCAACATGCCTGCAGACACACGCCGCGTGTATCACAAAGGCCGGATGCCAAAGGTGATGCTTTTAGCAGTCATGGCAAAGTCGCGTGCAGAGTACGGCTTTGATGGAAAAGTTATATTTCTCGGAGCGAGTGAGGCGAGAAATGATTTCTCGTGCAACAAAATTATTTTTCTTGCGAATATGGAATCTGATGTTTTCTCTTTTTGTTGCCGTTCTTTTTGCCTGACTCCTTCAGTCAGTTTTTTGTGTCTCACCAGTGTCCCCACCCTCCCACCCTTCATGTCTGCCCATCTTCTTCCATTTCTTTCCTGGCTGCAGATATGTTGTGCCTGTTTTTATGCTGCCATGTTGCCACTTGGGGTTATACACCCGGTTTTTTCCCTCATTCGTGCGTCCGTCGGCGCGAGGGTTTTTTCCCGGCTAGCTCAGTCCAGAGAAATTAATCTGACGGTCCCAAGTGGTGCTTGTCCTGGCTTATTTATGTTAGATGAATGTACTAATTCTTTCCTCCTGGGGTCTGTCCCCCTGTTGTTGCTCCTAGTTTTCTTCTGCATTCCGGTTCACATCTGGCTGCGGCCTACTACCCTCACTCTGTCAGCTCCTGCCTCTATCGTCTGGGTCCATGTCGTTATGTCGGTGTATGTGGAGCGAGAAGTAGGCATCTGGCCTGTCAAATCTGTACGAAAGGCCAAATGCAGTTATGCCAAAACCGGCACAGTGGCTGGTGAAACTGACATCATAGATAGCGTAACGGTAGCTGCTGAGGAGTACAGGCGTGTTCTGCAAACTACGCGGAAAGAGATGTGGTGGTTTGGAAAGAATGTTGGCGGCACTCCAGAGGCTGGATCGACTCTGTAGTCTGTACATGTACTATCAACACGACAGAGTCAGGTTGCCACATACAGCTAAAGGAAATGGAGTGCACTGGTCGCGACATGGAAAGAAGTCTGGATTCTCCATCGAGGTTGTCATCCAGTCTGCACATTCACTCGACCTGAATGTGAGAACAACCTTGCCTTCTTCTCCACGGAGCACTGCGGGCTGCTTAGTCACCTAAATCCTGGTGATCAGGTCCTGGCTGACGGTGGTTTCACTGTTGAAGACAGGGTTGGTATGTTCTGTGCAGAGTTGGCGATGCCCACAATTACGAAGGGGAAGAAGCAACTCTCAAGGCTGAAATTGGACAGTGTCCGCGACAAGTATCACGCGTCCGTATCCATGTGGAGCGAGTAATTGGAATGCTTCGCCAGAAATACACAACATTCTCTGGTACTCTGCCCATTGCTTTCCTCATGCAAGACGAAAAAGTTACATCTTGTGCACTTATTGACAAGGTTGTCATCGTGTGCTGTGCTCTGTGCAACTGTTGTGAGTCTGTCGTACCTTTCGAGTCGACAATGAGACTATTGTCATGCCCTATTGTCAGGTGATGAGTAAATAATTCGAGAGAGCATAATGTCCGCGATCGATGTCGCTAATTCTCTGATCTTCACCAGTTTCTCGATTCTCTGAACCTGTAAAGCTCACACGTTTCCATACCCTGTCCATCACTATTGAGCGCATGAACCGCCTTTAATTTCATTTCTGGTTCCATTTATTCAGTGGGAATATAGACAAGAATAGCCCGGGGAAACGGACCAAGTGCCCATACCGGGTACCGGATGATGGTACAGATGTTGACTTTCTCATGTTTACTTGGACCGTTTCAGGCTTTATGAGCTAAGTGGCAAATATGACCGCAATCAAATACCCCACCCCACACACACCCAAGCTTTGGATGGATGGCTTTTAAAAAGTTTTAACAAGCCCAAAGACACAAACCTAGTTTGCTGAGCGCGGCCTTCAGTATTTACAAACGTAGCTGTTTTCTCCGTGTACGCCGCACCCGGCAGAATGACGTCAGCGATTGCTGCACCGGCATCTCCATGGTGACCTGAAGAAGAAAAAATAAGTATCACAAACAGAGATTTAGGAGAAGACCACATTTTACCACACAAAGCAACAGCACTACTAGTTCAATAGTCAACCAACTCTCAACAAAATTGTATTGCAGACTCTTCGCAATCTCATCTTCGTCTGCACTTCTACCATCTAGTAGAGGTGAATTGTTGAACCAAACTGGAAACAAGTCTTACCCTGGTAGACGATCATGCAGTCTTTAGAAACACGTTCTCTCAACTTGTCGGGCAGTTCATCCTACAGCACACACACAGAGAAATAAAATGAAGGAAATAGTATTGGAGCTCGTGTTGTCTTCACTGCGAGTCTTGTGCTGTCGTTATCAGTCATGATGCACTTCCACACCGGATCAACGGTCAGACGTTTCGCAAAAGCATACACCTCCATTCACTCCACTCTACTCCGTGCTATTCAGCCGAAAACATCCTAGAAGACACGTGCTGTTGCAGGGGCATGCCCAAACAATATACGAGGCAGATTGTATTGAAATTCTAGTGCACATGTGCTACAGCCGTAGAGGTCAAGTGATGATCTGTGTGCAGCATGATCCCCTACTGTATAATATCAGTGCATGTCACGGTTACATGTCCTCACTGATGTTAGCATGGGCTGCTGCTATGCAGTGGTTGAGTGGCCGTTGTAAAGAAGCGACTCCCCAGGCTTGTCGTTCTCATGATGTCTCCTCCTCTGAGGCATGCATCATCCTTAGTGTGTATTACCACCACACTACGCACCCAGTGCCCACCACACTACACACCACACTACACACATGCACACCACACACCACACTACACACATGCACACCACACTACGCACCCAGTGCCCACCACACTACACACCACACCACACAGTGTATACCTGGACTTGCTGATGTCAAGCAGCACAGTGTGTGGGCTACAGCATGGAACATGCGGTCTGTGTCGCGCATTAAGTTATCACACAACAAGCATGCACAAAAACATAAATAACAAACAAACACACACACACACACACAGATCATAACAAACTTGTATGTAGTCATGAGCACTCACAGCACCCAGCAGGTAGAGCAGCTTGACGCTCTTCAGGTTCTCAGGTATAAGTGTGCGATAACCAATGTCTAAAGCAGCCACCTGACTTGCAACCTAAACACATACACACACGCACGCACGCACAAACACACAAATGCACACACGCACACAAATACATGCACACAAACACACGCACACACACATGCGCGCGCGTGCGCGAAGAAACGTGAACACACACAACAATTCTGTCGGCCACTGTACTTGCTCACTGCTAATTTCTCAAAGTGTTCCGTGCTTGAGAAGACGGGAGAAAAGTAAATTTTGAACTTACAACTCACTCCAACATAGGTATCTAAGATCCTCAGGCTGCGCATCGTCAAGTGGACAGAGCCAGTAATCCGTCTGACAAGTGTTGTTTTCTTCTTTCAGACACGAAACTCCGAGTAACGGCAAGGAAGGATTTGGTTGCACCGTTGCTGTTTGTGAATTGTACGTGTGTACACTATACACACAGTGCCAGCAGCAAAGTACATACCCGCAATCAGGTAATACAACACTGCTAAACACTATACACACAGTGCCAGCAGCAAAGTACATACCCGGAATCAGGTAATACAACACTGCTAAACACTATACACACAGTGCCAGCAGCAAAGTACATACCCGCAATCAGGTAATACAACACTGCTAAACACTATACACACAGTGCCAGCAGCAAAGTACATACCCGGAATCAGGTAATACAACACTGCTAAACACTATACACACAGTGCCAGCAGCAAAGTACATACCCGCAATCAGGTAATACAACACTGCTAAACACTATACACACAGTGCCAGCAGCAAAGTACATACCCGCAATCAGGTAATACAACACTGCTAAACACTATACACACAGTGCCAGCAGCAAAGTACATACCCGCAATCAGGTAATACAACACTGCTAAACACTATACACACAGTGCCAGCAGCAAAGTACATACCCGCAATCAGGTAATACAACACTGCTAAACACTATACACACAGTGCCAGCAGCAAAGTACATACCCGGAATCAGGTAATACAACACTGCTAAACACTATACACACAGTGCCAGCAGCAAAGTACATACCCGGAATCAGGTAATACAACACTGCTAAACACTATACACACAGTGCCAGCAGCAAAGTACATACCCGCAATCAGGTAATACAACACTGCTAAACACTATACACACAGTGCCAGCAGCAAAGTACATACCCGCAATTGTTGAGTCGGGCTCGCTCGTTCGCAGACTGTTAGACAACAACTGGATGGGTTCTGAGATATCTCTTACTTAGACTATCATGATCTCAGACAATACTACAAGACAAAAGCAAAAGGGAAAACCACTCGAAAAACCATGTCCGCCATTCCAACTCTCTCTCTCTCGAACTCCCTCAGCACAAACTCACCACTCACTCGAAGTATGGACAAGCCCGCGCAAAGCAATAAACACGTGACACGCAGATACAGCGCGACACTAAAACACAGCTAACAGTGCACTACATGTAGGTAGTGACAACAATGCAAAGTCAGATACATGGCGACTGATATCATGCAGATCAGTAGCAGTTCAGTTAGTTGAGGTCGAACCTCAACATACCTCCCCTTCTTTCAAAGCAGGAGGGACTAGCAGTTTACAGGTTGAGCCTATCAGGCTGCTTCTTGGCTCGGTCGGATCGACGCGTTGTGACATCGGTCGCTTCCTGGACCGGCATGGGAACTTCGGTGTCCGCTGAGGCGGGCGTAGCGCGGCACGGCTTCACCTGATCAAGATGACGGCGCTGAACGGCACCACCCTCGGTCTCGACGGTGGCTTCATGAGCATTAGCCTCTAACACTGTGGCTCTCTCTGTCGCGCCGGAGGCTTGCTGTACAAAGACTGCGTCACCTTCTGCCAAGTGACGTGGAGCGGTGTGATGCCGTGTGTCATACCTGTCCTTGACAGAGGCCTTCACTGCAGCTTCTCGCACTCTAACGGCTTCATCCAGTTCGTCATCGTCCTCTTCCTCAGATTCTGAACCGGGGCAGCGCAGAGCTTTCAACTGCGTGCGGAATCCACCGCGCAGGAACAGATCTGCCGGAGCATGCCCTGTGGTGGCATTCACCGTGGAGCGGAGGGTACCGAGCGACTCTTGCATCGCTCGCTTGAGGGACGCCTGCGATGACTTTCTGAGATGGCGCTTGAGTGTCTGGTGCAAACGCTCTACCGGGTTTTGCCTTGGGGTGTACGGGACAATACGCTCGTGCTGGATGCCCCAGTCACGAAGCTGGGCTGCGGTCTCTGCACTGACGAACTGGGGACCGTTGTCCGAGATGACGCGCACTGGATACCCGAACATGGTGAACATAGCGCGAAGCGCTGTCACCACCCGCGAGGACGTCTCGCCGGTTAGTTCTGCAACGAGTGGATAGCGGGAGTACAAATCCATCACACTCAGAAACGCCTTTCCACCATAGTAGAAGATGTCAATGGCAACCGTGTGCCAGGGCCGTGGTGGTAGCTCTCTGGGCTGCAGAGGTACCTTTGTCGGTCGAGCTTCGAGCGCACATGGCTCGCAGCTTTGCACGTGCCGCTTCGCTGCGTTGGCCCAACCAGGCCACCACACTGACTCCTGCAGGCGTGCCTTGGTTTTCGGGATGCCGGGATGCCCATCATGTGCCAGCTCGAGTACCTCCGGCACACAACACTCTGGGATGACTAACCTCTCCCCTCGCAAGATGACAAAGTCGTCAGTCTTAGGGTACGGCCATACACTCAACTCGTGGCGAAGACCACGGTACGGTGCCACTGCGGAGGTCGACGGCCATTTGTCAGTCAGGAGAGCTTGGCGCACTGCACATAGCGTCTCGTCCTGGGCTGTCTTGGCGGCTATCTTGCGTCGTTGATCAGGTAGTAGACCGTCAGCACAGGAGATCGCTTGCACGACCAGGAAACTGGTGTCTGCCGGCTCGGTCGGGAAACGTGACAGAGCATCGGCTAGCACGTTGAACTTGCCAGGGCGGAACTGGACTTGGTAGTGAAGGTCTTGCACCTTCAGGATGAGCCGTTGCACCCGTACACTGGCGGCTGACAAGTTGTATGCACGGTCGAACACTTGCAGAAGTGGCTTGTGATCCGACAACACTGTCACGGAAAGGCCGGTGATGAAACTGCGGAAACGCTGCAGGCCCCAGACTATCGCCAGTGCCTCTCTCTCGATCGTAGCGTAGCGGGTTTCTGGTCCAGTCAGTTTACGACTAGCATAGTACACGGGACGCCACTCGTCACCGTCGTGCTTCTGCATGAGGACGGCTCCTAGACCCGTACCAGAGGCGTCGACTTCAACGCGCGTCGGCAGGGTAGGGTTGAAGAGTGCCAGCACGGGCTCGGTTGCAAGGTGTTGTCGCACAGCGGCGGCTGCCTGTGTACATGCTGGAGTCCAGTCCCAGTTTCCAGCGAGCAGAGCTGTCAACGGAGCGAGCAGGTCAGCCAGGTTAGGCACGAACTTAGCTAGGTACGTGGTGAGGCCAAGAAAAGAGCGCAGTTGCGAGACGTTCTCCGGATCAGCCATCTCGTGGAGTGACTTGACCTTGTCCTCACCTGGTCGGACGCCGGAAGCTGAAACTCGATGGCCCAAGAAGGTCAGCTCCGTGACGCTGAATGCACACTTCTTGCCGTTGAGCGTGACACAGTTCGCCTTGAGTGCTGCTTTCACCGCTGCTAGTCGCTTGTCATGCTCCTGTTGAGAAGGAGCGAAGACGAGGATGTCATCCAGGTAAATGAGCACACCCTCAATCGAGCCCAGGATCTGCTCCATCTTCCTCTGGAAGAGCTCAGGACCGCTTGACACGCCAAATGGTAATCGGCGGAACCGGTAGTGCCCCAATGGGGAGGCGATGACAAATGCATGGTGGCAGTCTGGAGTTAGTTCCAGCTGCGAGTAGCCAGACTTCAAATCTAACTTCGAGAATACCGTTGCACCGGACACCTGCGCCAGGAGGTCGTCAGTGGTTGGCAACTGCACACCAGGCCGGCGTACGGCGGAGTTGACTTGTCGCAAGTCGACACACCACCGGACCGTCTTGTCCGGCTTCATCACCGGGACAAGGGGAGAAACGAAATCAGTGGCCTGCACTTCACTAACGGTCTCGACCACACCCTGTTCCGTCCATGCCTGCAGTTGTTCTCGTAATGAGTGGAGCAAGGCCGGAGCCACTCGCCGAGCTGACTGCTGGATCGCTGGTTGACTGGAATCCAAGTGAATCGTCACCGGTCCACGCATAGCTGGGAGCGACGCCAACTCCTCGGTGTCGGCATGAATGCTGATGCCAGCGACAGGTGGTGCCAACAGTCCTAATGCAAGTGACACACCTTCGCCCAGGAGTGCCGGCACTGGCTGCTTGGAGTCGTCAACAACAAAGATAGTCTCTTGTACAGTGAACTGGTTGTACGTGATGCACGCCTCGAAAACACCAACAGGTTTGAGCTGAGACGTTCCTACCGGCCGTAATGGGCAGGGCGATGACGATAGCCGATACTCGCTCGGTACTTGTGACTGAGGCAGGACCGTCACCATGCTGGCCGAATCCACGCGCATAGCCCTTTGGTGCTTGCCATCTAGCACTACCGATCGTAGTGGAAGCACAAATCCAGTTTTCCCGGACCAGACGCTGAAACATTCCGCATCGTCGTCGTCATTGCTGTCATCCATTTCAGCAAGTTTCGGTGAAGACACCTGACTTCTGGACGATGGCGTTGCTGCTGGTCGGGAATCATTTGCCATGGCCAGGCTGGCCGTCATCCCTGGCTTCGTGCTCAGGTACTGGCCTTTCGGCTTGGGCTTCGCTGCGCCGGAACGGCAGACTTGCCCGAAATGCCCTTTCCGTCCACACTGGTGGCACACGGCGTCGGCCGCCGGACAGTGCCGCTTTCCCGGTGGGTGCGTCGCTCCGCAGTACCCACAAGCGGGGTTACTGGTGTATGGAAGGCTGGGTCGGCCTTGTGTCTGGGGAGCGGCGTAGCTGACCTCGACTTCCTTGGCTGGCGTCTCGCGCGCCAACACAACTGCTTGAGCTCGCTTGGCTGCAGCCGTCAGGTCCTTGCCTCCCTCTTGTAACACACTCTTCCGGGCCGCTTTCACAGACAAGCCACGTGCAAACAAATGTACGGCGACTGTGCCGAGTACATCTTTTAGGTCAGCTCCTGGAGTGAGATTGCATACTCTCATCTCTTTCTCGATTCGGACCCGAAACGCCTGAATCGATTCCCCAGGCTGCTGCTCAATGGAGAACAGCTCAGCAAGCCTGGCATCCGTGCTGCGCTGGCTTCCAAAATACTCATCGAAGAGCCCAATTAGTTCCGCGAACGGGTCGTCTGCCTCAGGGATCGTGGGAAATTTCTGCCACAAATAGTAGCTTGCATTTTCTCCTAGATTCGCCGCCGCGGCCAGGTATTGCTTCTTCTTGTTGGTCACCTCGTGGAGCTGGAAGCCGATGTCCAGTTGACTTCTCCACGTCTGGTAATGGTCATGGCCGAGTTCGTGATCTAAGTCCAGCTTGACAGATACGCGGACTTTCGATGCCATTGTTGTCGCCGTCGTCAGTCAGATTTTCGGAACGAGTGCCAAATCCTGTTCACTGCGCCAATGTTGAGTCGGGCTCGCTCGTTCGCAGACTGTTAGACAACAACTGGATGGGTTCTGAGATATCTCTTACTTAGACTATCATGATCTCAGACAATACTACAAGACAAAAGCAAAAGGGAAAACCACTCGAAAAACCATGTCCGCCATTCCAACTCTCTCTCTCTCGAACTCCCTCAGCACAAACTCACCACTCACTCGAAGTATGGACAAGCCCGCGCAAAGCAATAAACACGTGACACGCAGATACAGCGCGACACTAAAACACAGCTAACAGTGCACTACATGTAGGTAGTGACAACAATGCAAAGTCAGATACATGGCGACTGATATCATGCAGATCAGTAGCAGTTCAGTTAGTTGAGGTCGAACCTCAACAGCAATCAGGTAATACAACACTGCTAAACACTATACACACAGTGCCAGCAGCAAAGTACATACCCGCAATCAGGTAATACAACACTGCTAAACACTATACACACAGTGCCAGCAGCAAAGTACATACCCGGAATCAGGTAATACAACACTGCTAAACACTATACACACAGTGCCAGCAGCAAAGTACATACCCGGAATCAGGTAATACAACACTGCTAAACACTATACACACAGTGCCAGCAGCAAAGTACATACCCGGAATCAGGTAATACAACACTGCTAAACACTATACACACAGTGCCAGCAGCAAAGTACATACCCGCAATCAGGTAATACAACACTGCTAAACACTATACACACAGTGCCAGCAGCAAAGTACATACCCAGAATCAGGTAATACAACACTGCTAAACACTATACACACAGTGCCAGCAGCAAAGTACATACCCGCAATCAGGTAATACAACACTGCTAAACACTATACACACAGTGCCAGCAGCAAAGTACATACCCGCAATCAGGTAATACAACACTGCTAAACACTATACACACAGTGCCAGCAGCAAAGTACATACCCGGAATCAGGTAATACAACACTGCTAAACACTATACACACAGTGCCATCAGCAAAGTACATACCCGGAATCAGGTAACACAACACTGCTAAACACTATACACACAGTGCCAGCAGCAAAGTACATACCCGGAATCAGGTAATACAACACTGCTAAACACTATACACACAGTGCCAGCAGCAAAGTACATACCCGGAATCAGGTAATACAACACTGCTAAACACTATACACACAGTGCCAGCAGCAAAGTACATACCCGCAATCAGGTAATACAACACTGCTAAACACTATACACAAAGTACCAGCAGCAAAGTACATACCCGCAATCAGGTAATACAACACTGCTAAACACTATACACACAGTGCCAGCAGCAAAGTACATACCCGGAATCAGGTAATACAACACTGCGAAACACTATACACACAGTGCCAGCAGCAAAGTACATACCCGGAATCAGGTAATACAACACTGCTAAACACTATACACACAGTGCCAGCAGCAAAGTACATACCCGCAATCAGGTAATACAACACTGCTGAACACTATACACACAGTGCCAGCAGCAAAGTACATACCCAGAATCAGGTAATACAACACTGCTAAACACTATACACACAGTGCCAGCAGCAAAGTACATACCCAGAATCAGGTAATACAACACTGCTAAACATACCCGATGCAAGACGTTGAGCACTCGCCAGCCCGAATCAGCACCCTGACGTCCCAGTGCAGCAACTTGGTTAACCAGCGAAAAGACAGAGTCAGCATCAGAGCGCTGAAACGGTACACTTCCCACCACGACCATCGGCCGTTTAGCATCACGCAACACCTAAGGCAGATGCAGGCATAACAACACAGACACACGTGCACGCACACATACATAATCAATGTACTTGATCCGAAGTTTACATAATTATATTTTCCAAGTATAAAAGCTAAGCATCCAATCACTGAAAGACAAGCTAATGATCACTATGCAATGAAGTAAAGATTGCACCACATCAACTGAGGCTGCAGGGGAGGACATCTAGCAACTCTACATGCAGAACATAACTCCAAGGGCATAGCGGCTGCAAGTAGTCCTCAAGAAAAGTGCAATGCCAGAAAGCAACACAAATCAAGAGGTCTATCACTGCACTATGATCAATACATATCATCCAAGTGGTTTGGCAGTTAGATTTGTCTATACCCTGTAGCAGTTGTCACCCCATTTATATTGCCTTGTCTGAATGAGTGCATGCAATCAACTTCTCTCTTGTCACCATCAACACAGCGTCATGTACTTGTAAACGACTAGTCGTACATAACGTCATGTCATACCGGCGGCGGCCATCACAACTGTCAACACACTCACCTTGGAAAAGGGATGCTTGCCTTGTGCTAGATCACGAAGCACGGTGGCACTGTCACCGAGATGCTATTCCACGCATTGCACAAACACACACACACACACACACACACACACACACACACACACACGCACGCACACACACGCACGCACGCACGCACGCACGCACACACACACACACCACAGCAGAAGGGGTTCGGGGGAACCAAGCAGAGCAAAAAGAACTCAGTGAGAAACTACAGGACTGTATAAGCCATCCCAACAGCACCACAATCTGACACAAACCTAAAGAACAGATCACTACTACTACTTAGTAGTTGCACACCACATTACCACATTACCACATTACCACATTACCACATTACCACATTGTGACATTACCACATTACCACATTACCACATTGTGACATTACCACATTACCACATTACCACATTGTGACATTACCACATTACCACATTACCACATTACCACATTACCACATTGTGACATTACCACATTACCACATTACCACATTACCACATTGTGACATTACCACATTACCACATTGTGACATTACCACATTACCACATTACCACATTGTGACATTACCACATTACCACATTACCACATTACCACATTGTGACATTACCACATTACCACATTACCACATTGTGACATTACCACATTACCACATTACCACATTACCACATTACCACATTGTGACATTACCACATTACCACATTATACAACTGATGACCGGAAGCAGCTAAGTAAAAGCATACATTATTGCTGCCTGGCCACAAAGTAGT
The DNA here is from genome assembly GCF_964019385.1 of Sycon ciliatum. Lineage (NCBI taxonomy): Eukaryota > Metazoa > Porifera > Calcarea > Leucosolenida > Sycettidae > Sycon > Sycon ciliatum. Next base: position 95,070,118 of record NC_088643.1, read on the forward strand.
CAACACGTGTAATTACTGACAGTTGTGGAAGAAGACCAAAAGAATGCATGTGTGCATGAGTGCATGCATGGGCGAGTGAATGCGCGATGGTTGCGCAATGAGTGCGTACACATGCACAGTGCATAGCAGATGTGCAAGGTCAGCAATCAACCATACAACTACAGTCCTAACTAACCTCAACGTCATAGGTCAAGTCCACCTTTGACCCAATCATGGCTACATTCAGGTCATTGTGTATCCAGCTGTAAGCCAACACACCAATCACAGTACCATACATTAGCACAGCAGCACAGCAACACAGCAGCACAGGAACACAGCAGCACAGCAACACAGCAGCACAGGAACACAGCATCACATGAACACACTGGTCACCACAGCTCCTATCGCAGCAAAAGTCACAGCAAGAGGACAAGCTACACACGAACGTGAACAGGACAGAGTTTCACATAAGTAAGACTAGGGGCTCCACTGGTGAGCACCATGCACAGGCATTTTCTCCAGGGTTTGTACAGGAACACTTGGCTGTGTGACTTGGGGTCCCGTTGGGGGCTTTGTGCTGGCACGCAGATCGCTTTTTGAGTGTTTTAAGTCGGTTTGCCTACATTTTGTTTGCGTCGAATAAGAATTCTCAGACTTTTATGCGGCCAAAATCGGGTATTCCACAACGAACTTGAAGATTTCAGCATCAATTTTCAAAGTGATTCTGCGATCTTTTTTGTTCTTTCTTGCTGTTTTTTTTTGTTGTGCGGAAAGGAGCGTAGTTTTGATGGCTCCTTCACATTTGCTCTTATTCATTGTATAAACCTGCTATGCAGTGTAGTTATTATATTATGACTACACGTTCACATGTCATATTGCGCATGCGTAAGGAAAACATGGTCTTTCTTCTTGGTGAACTTGAAGAGTACTTTGTGTGAGCGTTGACACAACAATGGCGACGAAGATATAATTATTAATAGAGTTGTTCTTGTACTACAGTCGTGATAGTTACGAATTGTTTCCATTGCCATGGCCAAGGCCACGTAGAGCCGTTTGACGGCGGAGATTTTGATGAATAGCGGGAGAGACTGTATTTTTCTTTTGTGCAAACGAAATCGGAGTTGTGGCGGTGAATGCCAGTACGGCTGAAAAGACTCGTGAAAAACGGGTATCAGCTTATCTTATCTCTCTTCTGAGTAAAACGGTTTACTCCACACTGAAGACTCTTTGTTTACCTAAAGCTCTGAGTGATTTGAAGTATCAGGAGATCGTGAGGAAACTGACGGATCATTACAAGGTTCAAACATCACGATTGAGCGCGGCGCACGCTTTCAGGAACTGTAATCAACTTCCGACCGAGTCAGTGACTGACTTTTTCGCATCGACTGCAACGCAGTGCTGTAGACTGCAAGTTTGAGAACCATTCGGATAGAGCGCTGTCGGACCAGTTCATCAGTGGTTTGCGGAGTGTTGCAGTGAAACGATTAATTCTGGCGAAGCCAGACGGAGATGTCGACACATTTCAGAAAATCAGTAAGATTGCTCTGAATGAGGAGAGTGCGGCAAAGTTTGCTGCAGAGATGCGTCCTGACACTACGTCTCTAAATGCTGTCAAGTCGTCAGACTCGAGGTCGAGGCGTACCTCTACTGCCACTGGTACTCGAAACCGCACACCAGCAAGGTCGACAAGTCATGGCAAGTCTGGTGTAAAGAAAACGTGTTACCGGTGTGGTTCAGAGAGTCACTTGGCGGACGGGTGTACCCACAAGTCGACGAAGTGCCGTTTCTGCAATCGCATGGGACACCTGGATCGCGTTTGCCGGTCGAAGAAACGCCAACAAGATTGCCATCAGTTGGATGACGACACGACGTACGATGATGATGATGATACTGGTGAGAGTGTACCGTTGTTTCACGTGTGCAATTTATCTCAGTCTACTGAAAAGGGTCCTAATGGTCCACTGTTTGTACCGGTTACTATGAATGGTTTTGTTGTGGAAATGGAATTAGACACAGGCATCAGTATGTAATAATAATAGTCTAATTCTCACACAAAGTGATACCAAAACCCGGCTTAGAGTAGTGTTAGTGTCGCTTGCTGAGAATGTCGTCTTCTGTCGGTCTGTCGTTGTTGAAAGCTTTTGGCGGTGGCCGGAGCGAAGACCTTGAAATTTTCGGGCAAAATTTAGAGTTGTTGCCGAAATACAAGGATGGCAGCAGCAAGAGAAGCGAGCTGAATACTTACCACTATTCTTGGACAAGGATGTTCTTAAAGTATGGTATCTTTTACAGTATGGTCTCAGTTAGATGTTGCAGTATGGTCTCAGTTAGAGGATTCGTCGCAGAAGGACGATACATTGATTTATGACCAGTTGCGTTCTGCATTTGGCAGCACGAAAGAGGAAGCATATGTCAAATTTGTGTGTCGTCAGCTTAGAACAGACGAGACTGTCAACGTTTATATGGCGGATTTGCAACACGTGTTGCGGTGCAGTGGCCATGCAGAGGTCAGTGAGGACCCTGTGCTAAAGCAGCAGCTCTTGTCCGGATTACCTGTGGAGTTTGCCGGAGAGATTCGTTTGCAGAATGCGGCGAGCTCGATGACGATTCGCCAGTGTGCGGATCAGGTGAAGGCATTACGGTCTGCGCAACGAGTGACGCGCCAGTTTTCAAGTTCCGTATCAGCACCTGCCAGCAGTAGTAACAACACGGGATCCTCGTCTGCTGCTGTTCCCTCTAGTGTATCGTGTTTTCACTGCAAGCAGTCAGGGCACAAACGTAGTTTATGTCCCCAATTGAAGGGCAAGTGCTTTCATTGTAAAGAGAAGGGACACATGCAGGCTAACTGCCTCAAGCGCAGCAAGCAATCGACCAGTGTGGCCAAGTCAGGAGCTGACACTGGTGTTTATTTAGCCGTGACTGCCACATCGTCCCCGTGTAGCTTGCCACGCATTTATGTGGACGCACGGCAGAGTGATGCTGATGATGTGCATCGGTTGTCGGCAGCTATAGACTCCTGCTCCAGCAACTCTTTGATTGCGGCGTCAGCAGCGTCGGCCATGGACCTGTACATCGTGTCTGATGCCACTCAGATTGTGGATGTTAGTGGCAAGGCAGTGCGAATACTAGGACGTGTTTGTGTCGATGTCGAGCGTAGTGATGAAGCTGCTGAGCTGCCGCTGACGAAGTCCGACCTTCTCGTAGTTGAGCACCTGTCGTCAGTCATGGCAGACATGATAATCGGCAGTGAGCAGCTGCATCAGAATTTGCTGTCCTTGCTGCTGTATCCTGCTGCTGAGACAGTCTGATCAACCTCCAGCTCCCACAAATTCCTTCAGCCTCTCTCTCTCCCTCTGCCCTCTTTCCACCACCAACAATCTCAGCATCATAATGTTTGCTCCACGATACTCTCATCCCATATTCATCCCATATTCATCCCATATTCATCCCATATTCATCCCATATTCATCCCATATTCATCCCATACTCATCCCATATTCATCCCATACTCATCCCATATTCATCCCATACTCATCCCATACTCATCCCATATTCATCCCATATTCATCCCATACTCATCCCATACTCATCCCATACTCATCTATCACCCATCTACCACCCCTCTTCACTCCACATCCAACTATGGAGGACAAGAGCAGAGCATAAGGCAATGGTACTAATACCTTTTTCGGATGCGTGCATTGAACAGAGGTGCTTCAAACCGGGGGTTGGTTCCAATCAGCAGCAAGACATCAGCTTCCTGCACGCAAAACATCACATCAAAATTGCAAAACAACAACAGCAATATGACAACCTGAAACACCAGCCTCATTAAAAGCACACACACACACACGCACGCACGCACACACTCACACACACACACACACACACACACACACACACACACACACACACACACACACACACACACACACACACACACACACACACACGCCCGTGCTTCCATCTATTGGTCCATTTGCCCATCCGTCCGCCTACTTGCACGCATACACAGATAAATACATACCGGCATTTCGGACACTAACCTCCACACCAGAAATTCCTGAATTGAGCAGATAATTGGATCGCAGGTCCGATCTATCCGTCAAAACAAACAGAAAATCACAACAAACACATGAGCACATGTACAGCCTGTCATTTCTGTGACATGTTGCTCAATATACCGTGTGAATACATTTTTGGCTGGAGGAAAACAAATTACCGGTAACACACGGACGCACAGAAGCCACTGGAAATTTTAACGAGGCCTTTTGTACCATTACTCAAAGTCTTTACAATGGAGATATTACTGATATACCATGTGCGAACTATATGTATAATGCACAGCCATATCAGATACTTCCTCCGCGTCATTAAAATTGTCGCTTCCCAGATCGATTTTTCAAATTTATTTTGTCCACTCGAAGGGCAAAGAAATCAGCTAGAAATTGAGCCAGAGCATTGTCGATGGACCGAGCTTTAGTTTGTGGCCTCCCGCTTCACTGCACTTGCAGCTAAGGTCGACGTCTTCATCAGAGTTTGAGGCAGACCCTTCAGCACTCCACAATACGCTGAAGGAGACTTGCGTTCAAATTCAGGTCAAGAAACTTCGTTTTCAAGCGATCCATGCCTCCAGGTGGCAGGTGATGACGGCAAACTAGCATTTTTCAAGTACACTGTAACGACTTTCCAGCGGGATAGGGTAAGCAGTTCCGCACCCTCTTTCCTTGGCAAGCGCTTCGCTGATTTTGTTGGTGTTTTCAGACCTGCTACCTTTGCATAGTAATAGGTGCATTTATAATAGGGACGTACATACTCACTATTCGTATTTCCCGCTCGTTCCCCTTGGCAGTGAGAGCCACCCACGTATAGAAGAGCGCATGCTCCAGTGGATCTCTAGTCTTGAGTTGTTCTTGTCGTTCCGTTCTCCAAGTCTTTTCTTGTCTACACTCTTGTCGAAATACTTATTCCATATTCAATACTATAAAACCCCTGTGTTCTGGAAGTGTGAGGGGACTTCGTTTAGCCGGGAGCTAACACTGGTGGCAGCGGAAAACGTCCACGTCTACATCGCTGGCGGAGTGTGTACGCCTTCGGAGATTGTCTGCTATGAAGAACCACGGAGGCCCACACAAGTGAACTAACTACCATATCCTCATCCACTCTCTTCGTCGATTTTTTCCTTTCTGTATTGTGTTTCTTTCTGCTCGTCGTTTTCTTGTTGCATGCATTGTTTACAGTCCATAGGTCACACATTGGCGCCAACCTGTCTGGCGAAACATTTTTCAGAACATTTTCTGTGTCCGTGTTTTGTGCATGATTGCATACTGACTGCTGTCTGTTGTTAGGATACTAGTAGCTGCTAGCTGGGTAGTAATAGTACCGTACTAGTAGAGTCTACACTGTGTCCGTAGATACGAGCCGTAGTTGCCTATTTGGAATCTCTGCCAAATTTGGTTGTTTGCCGCTACACACGATAGGTTACGTAGATTTAGATCGATAGTTGATCAACTCGTCGATCGAGTCCACGGGAAATTTTGCAGATTTTTTTCGAAAATTCAAAAATACAAAAACAATTTTGTTCACAATGGGCCGTTCAGCGAAATCCAAGAGACAAGAAAAGCTAGATCGTAGCTTCGCTGAAGCTGGCTGCGACATGAGCATTGCTGAAGAGCGCGAGAGTTCGCTGGTACAAGGGTTGTCCCATCGTTTTCGCTTGCCGGACACAGACACACCACATGCACATGCGCGTCCACTGCCGAAGCCAGTCTAGCTTCCCGAGACATTCGGAAATCAGCCAGGCCAAGATTTCAGCACATACATGAGGCATTTCGTCCACACATGCGAGCTGAGTGGGTACGACGACGACCAAAAGCTACGGCTACTCGCCTTGTTGGTACAGCTCACGAGATGTTTACCGAAATCCTAACCCACACGGCTGACATGAACGTTTCCGACGCAGTCGAGGCACTTCATGTCTGTCTTGAGCCGCCCCAGCAAGCCCTGATGCACGAGGCCAGTCTTCGCCAGCGAGTGAAGCTGGCGAGTGAAACTCAACACGGATATGCCACAGAACTTCGTCGGCTCGCTCGTCGAGCCTATCCAGTACAGGAAGGCCCACTGCTTGATTCGATGCTGTTGCAATTATTGATGGGCAGGCATCAAAGGATTTGCGCTTGGCGTTGGCGTCACCTTGCCCAACTAATTTGGATGCGGCAGTCCAAAAGGCCATCGAGGTAGGTGCTATCTATGCTTGCGAGCAGGCCCGAGCCTACCCAGTACACACAGCCGTATTTGCTGCTGCTGCCATGGCTCCGGAAGGGAAGCTCGGTCGCACTTCTCGTGGTCGTGACCCCTACACAGCAGTCGGTCCACTGAATTTGAAATCGGAATCTGAGCGAAACCAGTTGGCTTCGCTTTTGTCGAAATTCGATTCGCGTCTCTGCTTTGGAGGCAAAGATGGAGAGCGTGAGCCTGTATCGCCCCACCCGACCCCAGCAAGACCATGTCCGTTTTGTTGCCCGTGGTGCTGGTGCGCCTCGCCGTAGTCGTGGCCAGAGTTTTGCCAGGCCTGTCCGTGGAGCGTGCCATGGATGTGGTGAAGAGGGCCACTTCATTGCATCTTGCCCACACTCAAAAAACTAGGTTTGACTGGTGACACGGGGCCGCCGTCAGTCGTCCGAGTGGAGCCCCTCGAGGAGGTATGTGGTGCTATCTCACCCATTATTGTGCACGTTGATGTTTGTCTTTCGCCTTCGCCTGCCTGTTGATCTGGTCTTTCCTCCTCCCGATCCTCCCGAGCTCTCCCCATTTGCCTATGTTCAGCTAGTACGTGACCGTTTAGCTCTGGCTCATTCTCTTGCTCGTGATCAATTAGCTGCTGCCCATCGTCACCAGAAGTCAGTATATGATGCTCACTGCAGTGGTGCTTCGTTTGTTGTTGGCGATTTAGTCTGGCTGCATGATAAGGTAATTCACGCCGGAGAGTCTGCCAAGTTCCACCGTTATTGGTCCGGTCCATTTCGTGTTGTTCGTGTTAATGGTCCTACGTCGTATACCTTGTCCATGCCTGGGTGTGAACGTACCGTCCATTTCAATCGCCTCAAGAAAGCTGTAACTGTGTCCGGTCCTGTTACATTGCCGCTGCCTGATGATGATTTGCCGCGCTGCGTTCCGCCGCTACAGCCGCCGTCGTCTGATCCGGTTCGTACTTCTTCTCCTGTTCCTCGTCATTCTGGCCGTGTTCGCACTGCACCTGCTCGACTAGCTGACTATGTCCTGGACTGAGTTTATTATTTGGTTTGTTTTCTTTTGTTTGTTTCCTAGATATTTCGTTCATTTCCGTGGACGTGAATTTTTGCTAGGGGGGCACAGTGTAATAGGTGCATTTATAATAGGGATGTACATACTGTAAGACATGTTATTATAACGAGTCGCAAATTTAACGATTGTCCAAAATTCATAGGTTAACGAGAAGATATGTTAACGATCTTGCAGTATTCTGCCATATCCACACACAGCATATATGAAGCAGTACCGCCTCAACGGATCTTATTGTAACGAAGAAATGTCATCCGTTAAAACGTTAGATTTGCTTCCTCGTTATATATACATGTCTTACAGTACTCACTATTCGTATTTCCCGCTCGTTTCCCTTAGCAATGAGAGCCACTCACGTGAAGAAGAGCGCATGCTCCAGTGGTTCTCTAGTCCTGAGTTGTTCTTGTCGTTCCGTTCTCCAAGTCTTTTCTTGTCTACTCTCTTGTCGAAATACTTATTCCATATTCAATACTATAAAACCCCTGTGTTCTGGAAGTGTGAGGGGACTTCGTTTAGCCGGGAGCTAACAGCAGCACCTTCATAGCGCATTTTAGGAATCGGAGAACACTCTGTTCTTGCTATCGTCAACTTCAGCATTTCGTATTCAGGAGAGATACCAGGATTCTTATACCCGAGCTTCCCATCTTGATAAATGCCCACGCGAACGATGTGGGACGGCACGAACTCCAGAAAACGATGTGCGCTCTCGCATGGAATAGTGCGGAGCGAGATGAATTTGTCTGGTGTGGAAGAGAGCTCCGACAAAGTCGTAGACCACCACGGCTTCAGAAACACGTATATATTGCGCAGGAAGGGTCGGACCAATGTTCGAACACAGAAAACAGCAATTCCAACAGTCTGACTAAGACGAGCAATTCACAAACATTGCGGTGTGCGAAGCAACAATTTTAATGACGCGGAGGAAGTACCCAATACTCGCACATGTACAGTGTGGTCAGCTTCTTCCAGAAACACACTAGATGTACTTAGAATGTCCGGCAGAAAGGATTGAAACCTAGGAAATAAAACCTACCCGCCAGCAGCCACTGGGAATGGCTCCTCCGTATACAGACATTCAGAGTCGAATCGGTGCAGGAGATCTTTAGCTGCCACCAAGCACTGAGAGTGGACACGCATTGGCAAAACACACAGAGCTAATGCAAACAAGGTCAGGCCGTTACCAGCTAGGGCATCTCTAGACTGCCACAGAGCTGTCAACGACGGTAACATGCATACCCATACGGAGAAGGACATGTTTTCAGTCTCCCCGCAAAATGCAAACGACAAAACACGTAACAAAACGCAAAATCAGGCTCATTTCAATCCACAAAACAAACTGCTTAGCACTTCACCTGAACTCTAAAGATCAAAATGCACTGCAAAACAGAGAAGTCCACACGCGTGGACTTGACTTGTTTGATATCATTTTTACTTCACCAGATATACAGGCGTTTCTGCCTTCTCCTCTAAGCGGTATGGCCCGACTCTCAATTAAAGACGAAGAGCGTGTGACACTACTAACCTCAGCATCCATCATAGCACCGGCAACAGCAGCCACTTCATTACCACTTAGAGTGGAAAGCTACAAGCACAGGTATTTCAACAAACAGAAGCGCACATGTCAACTACAGAAATATTATAGCTGGTGTCTATGAGATTCAAGGAGCATTGTCCACCACCTTTCGGGCGTGTCTTCCAGTTTCATGCAGTCAGGTTTCAAGTTTCAGCACCGTCCTCTTCGCAATGACATAGTTAGTACCACTCTAACACCTCACACTATCACCTGGGTATGGTTGTGTAGGGTGTTGAACAGTGCATTGCTGAGCCCAGCGTACTCATATACACTACTCATATCTTCCGTATTGGCAAAGTATTGACAGTGGTCCAATCACGAATCAAGAAAACAACAGACCTGAGCGCTACCATTCACACCCGTACCTGGCTGGAAATCTGATGTAAGGCTTCCGCCCATCCAACCACGGCCAGCTGTCCATTGTCATCCTTGGCCATAGGAGTGGTCAGGCGCTGACGCTTCAAGCCATCAAAAGCAAATCTACACATAACATACATGCATATGTCCAGTGGTACAAGGTAAGTACCAGGGGGATTTCCCACATACAAGGTAAGTACCAGGGGGATTTCCCACATACAAGGTAAGTACCGGTGGGAAACACATACAAGGTAAGTACCAGGGGGATTTCCCACATACAAGGTAAGTACCAGTGGGAAACACATACTTAGTCACAATCCAACAGTGGAACACGTCCAAGCAATACAACAGAATAAGCCTTTTGCACGTTGTACAGATGCACGAAATCCCGTAGAACCTAATGGGTGTTGAATGCGCAGGACCCTATTGTGTTTTCTGCTATTTCCACTAAGAAATGGGCCCTGAAGGCATTTCAAACGAAAACCTTTTCTGACAAAGATCTAGCTAGTCATTAGTTCTAACCAAAGTGAAGAAGCTGGAAAAGGGATTGTTTGCCATTAATTATGAGGCTAAAATTGGTCAAATGCGCATGCATAGCACACAATGAACACCCAATCGGGTCTGTACACACCTACGCCCTAGTACTGAACTTCGTACATCTGTACAACGCGCAAAAGGCTTATCACAGGGTTCACACGGAGGAAGAACTCGTCAAGTGGACTTTCACTGCTAAGATTTCTGTCGGAATGGTGCAGTCAAGAGAGAGGCTTTAAAAAGGAAATATTTCAGGTTGCCCTATATATTGTACGTGCAGCTCCACACCAAATTTCTTGCCAAAACAATCATGAGCTGATATTGTTTATAAGTGAAGCAAAATACAACACACTGTTCAACTCAAGTCAAGTCCTGTCAGCCAAGACGGGAAACGTCCATTCATTCATGACAGAACATGACGACAGCAGCAGCAGGGACGACAGCAGCAGCAGCAGTGGCAGCAGCAGCAGGAGCAGCAGCAGGAGCAGTGACGACAGCAGCAACAGCAGTGGACGTGGCGGCAGCAGCAGCAGAAGAGTACAAAACTATAGCTTCCTCTGCATGAGCTGTGAAAGCACAAATCTATCCATTCCCACCTTGATTTGTCGGAGATCCACTCTTCATTGATATCCTTAAACAGAGCACACACGACCAGCAATGTCGAGTAAATGAATCACACCGTCAACATTTCGAATTCAGCGTTAGATATTACCATGATTTCTTTTCACTGTGTTGGTGCTAGTTGCAGGTTCTGGAGTCCATTCCTGGCAACATCTAGATAGATAATTTACCACCCAATGACCTTTGAGTAGAGATGTCAGAGTACTTACGCCATCGCCCTAAACCTGTGTTGCATGATTCCATAGCAACAAGGTCAAGGGTCATCCGTGGCACACGATCATAATCCTACACTGGGCTGAAAAGTCATGTGGGCCAGCGAGCATCATACTTGATGCCATTATTCCGTAGTGTTATGCTTGCACAACTTCATTTTATTTCCTTCTCTCAATATTTATTTACTTTCAAAGCTTCGCGCTGCGATTCAAATTCACTTCACTCTTTTCTGTTTTCTTGTTTTGTCCTTTTCTTTATGCCACGTCTGCGCTCGATCACGCGATTGATGTGAGCTGAGCTGCAGCTGTGACGGTATATGCCACTAAGTGCACTCTTATTTTTGTCTGCGTGCACAAGGTGTTTCTTGTGCGTGCATTGCACCGTGTTCTAAAAGAGTTCTTGAGAAGACGAGCAAGTTGTCGTTTGATTGTCTGATATGCGGTGGAAAGCGTCTCCACGCATACACTACACTATTACTAGCGTTGCGATAGATAAACAAAATTAATATACTTGATTCCGACAAGGAGTTGGCCATGACCGAGAGCTAAACAGACACGAGCTACTATTATTTGTTGCTTGGAGAAAACAGATCTGTTTTTCTTTTCGGCACACCTCTTAATTTTGCACTTCCCCTCAGCGCTGCACTTTGTTACCCATGGCAACGGCGCATGATGCACTGCGCGAGCGGAATTTCTTTGTGCTGTCTCAGCATGCAGTTAGTGTGCATTGATGCATCTTCACATGCAACAATGGCGGGTGCCTGTCATCCAACTTCGAGTGCGTATAAAGACCACTTCTATTGTCTGGAATGGATTCACCTAACATTTGATCAGTACCAAGCGTTTTGGCACTACATTGTAAATCGATAGGTGCATCACTTATTCCACAGGTTTCAAGATGGAAATTTCGTCTGATATTGCTACTTTTTAAGCATTATTAGCTTGTAATGCACTTACTTGAATTGACTAAGCTAAATTACTGCTGACAAGTACATGGTACACTGTATGCCGCATCACCCCCATGCTCAGTGAATGAATTCAGCAACCACAACATGCCCAACACTACCCAGGGGCCAAACAGTCTTGATCAACTAAAGATGCAAGCCATGAATTACCAATCCCTTGGCCTCGGAGTCGGTCGCTGTGAGACCAGATGTGCCACTCGCTGGATATCATGAGGGGTTGAACTAGCACCAGGCTAGATAGCTGTACTGGTTGACTCCTGGGTAATGCATAAACTAGCCTACCTTCTCTCATCTGATATCTCCCCTCTCGACCCCCAGCCCCACTAGCCTTAGGCATCCCATGTAGATGCTGGTACTGACCTCATGGAGACGTGGCAGGACACGCATGACTTCACCGGTGCGTGTATTAACACTGATGTTACATCCCACTGCATCAAACACATCCACTGAGTCCACGCGCCTGGTCAATAACAAGAAACAGAACAGGAACAAGAAACAGTGACAGCATGGTTTCACCAGCCAGGCGACTTTGTACAAGATGCCCCCCCCCCCCTTCAGGGCTGACAGCAACATACTGTATAGCAGGAAATTTTCGGACAGAATTTATTTTCGTACGATTTCGTACACGCCCTCTTTTGTACTAAAATTAATTCCGTACTAAAATTTGTTCCTGTGAAGTTATGTACACTATACATGCGTACCGCAAGCAAACAAGTGCATTTAGCATGCACCACTGTACGAAAATAAAATCCGTACGAAATGTCGAAATTCGGCTTTGTCCGAAAATATTTCCGTCCGAAAATTTCCTGCTATACAGTAGGGTGAATATATTCTTCCATGGGAAGACATGTTGAAAACTGATCACCATAGAAACAACCACACACTGCAGCGCAGAGCGTGTACAGTGTACCAGGTGTACTGTCAGAGTTTAAAACCTAACGATTTGCAATTTTTTCCACCAAGCGGGCACAAAGTTCAACAATCCCAGCCATCACACATAGGTCTATTATTTCTCTACTACAAAGCGTCAAAGAAGAGAAAGAAGAGATTTCCTAGCTTGAGATCCTACTACTACAGTACTCTAAGTCTCTAGTCAGGTGTCACATTGTGGGAAGGCGGTGGCGGTATGTGACCTGCATGTACATGTAGTAGTGACCAGTGCCTCCGAGCTCTGGTTCTGCATCAGCAGCTAATGTACATCATGCTGGGCGGGAAGGATTGAAAATCAAAATCAAGTTTGAAAGCATTTTAGTTCGTAGTAGAGCATTGCTTTCGATGAGTTTGTCCATTTACCCAAAATACCTTGCCAAGCAATTAACTAACATGGCAATGTTGATGATGGCCAGTCATCGGTGCCTGCCCTGCTTGCCGCGCTCTATTCCTTGCTGAAAGATCTTGCTAAGGGATCTCTAAATGCAATCAAACAGTTTAATTTCTCAGAAGAGTCACTTCTTGCTCTGGAAATTCTGGTCTAAAGTACACCGCCAAGAAGCAGTAAAGCAGAAGGACATCGTGGAGAGACTGCTAAGCATGGGTGAGATAGATGTCAGACACAGCTTGACTCCCTTACAATGCCCGGATGGAGTTCGTACTTGACTTTTTGAGCTGCCAAACTTCCAGGACATTTCACTCTAGACGAAGTTTGAGTGTGTCGTCAGACTGCCTTGTTTCAAAAGCAACACAGTGTTTATCGGGCGCTATGCCCACGTTCTCAGCATTGCCCTCCGTAACGCTATGGCTGAAAGGTTTCGATAGAGAGTCCAGCACAATTCTAGCTGCAGTATTTTTACCTTAGTTCCCATGGTCTGGCCATGAACGCATAGGGCTTGGATGTGAGGGCGCCAACTGGACACAAGTCTGCAGTAAGTACAAACCAAACAAACAGAGAAATCAATCAGAAATAGTTTTCGTACGAATAGTCACAATATGTCAGAGGATACATACGGACCGTGGTTGTTACTGTGTGTGTGTGTGTGTGTGTGTGTGTGTGTGTGTGTGTGTGTGTGTGTGTGTGTGTGTGTGTGTGCGTGTGTGCGTATGCGGCTGGAGACGAGTTGCGAGTAGCACCCCACCGCCACGGCCCGCTCCTGATCCTCTTCTATGTGTCTGTGGACGCCCATTTCGTCGACCAGGAGATCTGAAACGACATGCCAAGTTCTGCGCTCGTGTTCTCACTTGAACTTTCCGACATTCGCTATCATTGCGTACGCAATGGGCAAGATCAAGGTCAAGGTGTGTGTGTGTGTGTGTGTGTGTGTGTGTGTGTGTGTGTGTGTGTGTGTGTGTGCGTGTGTGCGTATATGCATGTGCGCTATAGAGAGACATACTTGTACTTGCTTACTGCCAAAACTGGTCACGTGGGTCTCCCCCGGAGAGGAAGAGAGATTCAAAAGGAATCTTGGAAAGATGACTCATTTGGCTATTGAACCGCCCCCAACGGCCGACACCTCCTAAAATCCCCAAACTCTGTGTGGACTTGGAAATGGTCCCACATATGGGCTCACCACACTTCAGTAAGTGGGTGAGGACAAGGTGCAGAAAAAGGACTTACTTGTACACACATGCACAAAGTATCAAATTAAATGAGCAAAATGTTCGTGTTAGCTTACCGATTACATTCCCTGACAGCTCTGACTTGAACATACGCTCAATGTACGTTCCAACCTGTGCACCCAAAACAAATTGAGATGGAGGGTGTGTGTAAGGACTGAAGTTAACTGGCCAAGTCTGGAGGGAAGTCTAACTACATGTAATGTCAACAAGCAAGGAGTACATTGAACACAATCACAGTACTGCATAAGAACAAGCAGTAGTGCCAACTCTATGGCTAGGAACCGCTGGGTTACATGTATTTGCAGTCGTAAAATCAGAATAGTAGTTAACTACTTCAGGTTGAACTTCTTGATCTGTCCAACATGAGAAACTGTGAATGCTTCTTCATGTGCTTTAGTACATCCATGTGAGTAGCAGATATACTAGACTGTAGGTATGGTGTGTGTGTGTGTGTGTGTGTGTGTGTGTGTGTGTGTGTGTGTGTGTGTGTGTGTGTGTGTGTGTGTGTGTGTGTGTGTGTGTGTGTGTGTGTGTGTGTGTGTGTGTGTGTGTGTAAGTGCAGCATAAGCAGCCTACCTGCATATCACCACCTCGGCCTGTAGTGCCCAGCTGCTCAACACCAGCAATCTCGTTACCGAATCTGCTCACCAGCCAACACCAACACACCAACCCCAACCCCAACAGCAGAAGCAGAAGTGGTCGCCACACCAGCACCAAGTTAGTACAACACAAATGCAAAAAAACATCACCAGCCATTACGCAGTGTTGCTATGATGACACAGAGCACACACAGGACAGCCATGTGCATGTAGCATCATCGGTTTACTGTAGCTCAAGTGACAATACTGTTGGATACCCAAACATGAACATGAGTGTATTACTACAGCATAGCAAACTCATAAACACTCAAAACAAACAAACACCACATGTACACATTATCTAGCCGACAGTCATAAGGAGACATTCTGACACTTCTGACTTCTATCAACACACATGTAACATTTACACTACATGATTGCGTAGTGATCTGCGTAGTTAGCTACATTGGCTTTCAAAGCACACAGCAGCAGCAGCAGCAGCGGTGAAGGTACTAACTCACCGAATACATCTGGTACAGTGGATACAGCGTGTCATGATCGTCTTGATCAATGGACCAATCTCCTTGTCCTCCACCGCACTGCAGTATTTCATTCACCAAGACAAAGCAAGCACAGAAAGAAATGAGATGAGGCTGCAGCCAGAATATACTTGTAGGCGCCTTTCACTCTACTTGCATAACAGTACATTTGCGGTTCGAACCCCAGTTGAGGTACCTTTTTTGGACCCTTTTTCAAGTTTCGAATCTCGCGGCACTGCACAGGGTACAACAGAATCGCCAAATACGGGAGCTCTCCAAAGCCAGCGCTCATCTTTTTCTGAATGGACTGTAAACACGTTGGGGAACATTCACAAAGTCTTTGCTTTAGGTGTTGCATTTAGGCCTTGCACAGTGTTTTCATGTAGAGGGAAGGCTAACGAAACGACATGCGATCTCCACGGAGCGGATGGGCCTAAGAGCTAAACTTTCATTTACTTACAGTCAACAGCATAAGAACACATACACACACACACACACACATACACACACATACACACACACACATACACGCACACATACACGCACACATACACGCACACACACACACATACACACACACACACACACACACACACACACACACACACACATACCTCAGACATGCCCATCGCGGAAGCGATGATAGCGAACAGCTATGTTAGACATAGCAACTTGTGCTGGGATTACACCATTCAACAGCTTGCAAGGCTGATGAATTGACCACCACTATTTTTAGCCTGGTATCCACCACACAGCTGTTTGAAGTGACTTTTTCTGGCCAGTGAATCCCTATTTTTCACACACATACACACACACACACACACACACACACACACACACACACACACACACACACACACACACATACACACGCACACGCATCTTTAGCTTACCGTTTCCCCTCAAAAGCAATATCGGTGAAGCGAGAGCGATCACTTCCAAACGCCATCGACTGATCCTACACCGTCAGCATAAAAGACATACAGAACGTTTTAGAAATACAGTGTACCTTCAATAATCAAGTCAATATACTGTAGTGACGCGCATATAAGCACATGTGCCCATACCCGGGCATAAGCGCACCCTCACAAATAAGCGCATGGGCTTATAAGTCAACCCAAATGCAATTCCATCCGCGACACACAGACACCACAAAAACACCATGTTCACATAGTTCAATGTGCATTGCGGTATTGCACTATGTGCATAATTACGCAAGGTACTGATACGCTAGCAACGCAAGCGCATGCGCTTATGTGTGAGACAAAACGACCCGCAAAAAATAGCAAATAAGGCAAAAACTCACTCATAGGGGCATGTGCCTTTATGTGCGTCACTACGGTATGTATCGGCAAACACACAACACAACAGTAATATTATAAGTTTATAACGTTGAAGGGGTCAAAGAGTAAAAATAGACAGCTCACTATAAGCTTACCTGAAGGTCACATTCACCTCCTTGATCACAGATTGGACAATCCAGAGGATGATTGACAAGAAGAAACTCCATCACTCCCTCCCTAGATAGCGTTAACACAGTGCATGATGAAACAGGAAAGGGAGCGTTGAAGAAGAGAACCACAAGCAAACGAGGCAGGCATACCAATTCAAGCCACAATGCTAGTGCTCTTCTACGCATACACGACGCCCAGACACCTGCAGTGGAAACATACCGAGCTTTCTTTGTTGCTGGCGAATTGGTTTTTATACGCCAGCCCTTCATCACCGGCATGGCACATGCTGCAACAGGCTGCAGACACAAAGGCAAAAAAAGAGGAGATAACAGCTAATTTACATCAGAATACAGCCGAGAGCGTTAAACGCACTGGAAAGAGTGCATAAAGCTACAAGATGCTGTGTTCAACAGGGTTGCACATGACATCACCAATGAATGACTAGTTCTACAAGCTGATATTGGACATTGGTGTGCAGCGGGACTGTTCTCGGGTACCTTTGGTGACTTTTCAACCTCCACCAGACACATTCGGCAATTGCCGGCCACTGAGAGACGGTCATGATAGCAGAAACGTGGAATCTCCACACCAACCCTTTCACAGGCCTACTCAAAAGAACACGCACACCGACGCGAGTACACACACACACACACGCACACACACACGCGCGCACATACACACACACACACACACACACACACACACACACACACACACAAGAAAACCAAGTTAGGCAAACGCATGGCTATTGGTAAAGAGTAGCACAAGTACTACTTTCCCTGTACAACGGTATGCTAGGGAGCAAGCATTGTCGACTTTGACGTACACATTCACACAGTACAACACTGGCCCAATGTAATGAATGGTGTTGCAGCTCTGAGCTACATGTCATAGCATAATAATCAGGCAACATAGGGATCGTGTTGGTCATGCCGGTATGTATCTACACAGAACTGGAGGTGCTAGCAGCGGAGATGCTGAGGTGTTAGTGGTCCTGGACGTGGTGCTATGCTTTGGGTGTTGGATTGTCATTACACATTACACTGAATTAGAGCCGTGTGGAAAATCAGTGTATGTCTAACAGGGTGCATGTGAGCTTCATGACCTTCCTATTGGGATTTCGTAGTGTGGTGTTTACACAGAGTGCGTGGCTTGGCTGGTGCGCGATCGGGATGCTGTGATGGTAAAGTTGATTAGGTGACACAATGGTGGCTTAGAGCAGGTACAGTGCTGCTGCTGCTCAGTAAAATCCAGTCGAGTTTCTCAAGTACGCACCGGGCGTTGCGCAGCCCTAGACCTGCGAATGCTGCGCTG
>NC_088643.1:95093316-95245816 GCF_964019385.1 Sycon ciliatum
TTTTGTGAGGCCAGTCCTAGAGTATGCGCCATTGGTATGGATGGGAGCAGCTCCAAGCCATCTGCGCCTTCTCGATCGAGTGCAGAGACGCACCCTCCACATTCTTGGCCCTGATGTCCTCCTCCAGAGTTTGCCAGCAAGGAGATTAGTCGCCGCCCTCAGCTATATGTATAAACTAGGGCTCAAACGGTTAGTCCGATTAACCGGTTGCAGACCGGTTACGAAGAATTAACGGTTAACCGATAAAGATAACGGTTACGCAGTAACTTTTCAGTCAATTTTATTAAGTATCAGGTCGTTGCAAAGTATGCACTTTCGCAGGCTGTCGCACGCGTACGCAATTTCTGGGCTGTCAACTCGGTCATATCTGGTCTCTTCGTGTGAGAGTATGTATGAATGAGCATGCAAGAGAATATACATGTGTGCGTTGTACTGAATAGGGTACATTTTTTGAATAAGTATAGCCAAATATACGGTTAAAAAAGAGTCCGCAGGATTGCCGTGGCTTATAGGTTATAACCGTTAAACCGACCGTTAGCTTAGCAGTTAACCGTTGGGGGTAAAACCGTGACCGTTTGAGCCCTAGTATAAACTGATGTGTCTGGCAGGGCCACCGCAACTAACGTCGCTGGTCCTCCCACAGCTTCCTCCACCAACATGTCCTCGAACTCGGTCCGACCACTCGGTGCGCCACGAGTCTCAGCTACAGAACGTCCTCCTGGCTTCCTCTCCTGATTACGTGCGACGCTGCTTCCCCTACAGCATCATTGACGAGTGGAACAGCTTGCCCCCAACTGTGCTGCAGTCTCCGCCACACCTGACGTCCCTCCAGTCGTTCAAGGGCAAGGTGCATCAGCACCTACGACAAAGCCGCTGGTATTGGGCTACAGACTCGCTGTAACACCCCATATACCGTATTTCCGCAAATAAAAGACCGTCCTCGTATACAACGCCTTCCTTGAATACAAGGCCGGGGCAGGGGGCGATTGAAGAAATACAAGACCGTGTCCGATTAGAAGACCGGGCCTACTAAAAAATAGAAGACCGTGCTCAAACTGTGGGAAAAAAATAGAAGACCGGGGTCAAACTGGGTTGAAAGAATAAAAGACCGTCCTCGAATACAAGACCGTCCTCAATTATAAGGCCGGGTTAGGACGAGTTTGAAAAAAATAGTAGACCGGCCTACTATTTGCGGAAATACGGTATCCAAAATCAGCTCCCTCCCCCTCACTTATCTATTTACATGTGTTTCGTAATCCCGTCCATGGTGCACTGGATAGCGCTAACGCCGAGACCCTAGGTCGGCGTTGCTAGTCCCACCTCACAGGCATAGGCTCCCTGAGAGCTCCTACTAGTACATTGTCCGTCTTTCTCCTTTGTTGTCTCGATCATTATTTTCTTTTTGTCTTCTTCTTCTCCTCCCTTTGTTATGGTCTATCAGTAGGAGGTGCATTCTGTAAAAAAAACTTTAAAAACAAAACAACAACCCACAGCCTAGACATAGCCTCAGGTTACTTAGGATATCACTAGCCCCTCCTTAGTCTTACCAAGAGTACATAACCCCATGTACTCTTGGTCTTACTCAGCTACTGTCCTAAAATACATGTACTATCTTGGACATGGAAATTCCGGGTAGGGGAAAGCGGATTATGCCGGCATAATTTTTGGCATAATCAGGTCCTTTTTGAGAAGGAGCATAAAATGGCATCCGAATAACAAGGGCAGATGCCCAATGAGGCTGCTATACAGACCTGCTATTGAAGGACCATACATAGCACTTCTTGTCGATTTGTAATAATATTTTAGCAGCCACTATAGGAAATTTCCCAAAAGTTCAGCGTTTGCTTGTGAATTTGGATTTCTCTTGCATATTATTGTCTTATACTTCCACAAATCTCCCAGAGAACATCAGGACAATGGTCTGAGTCCTTTTTTTATGACGATTATCTGTTCTTTTGGTCTTCTTGGTGAAGCAAATAGAAGCATATTTGGCTGTTTCCTCGAGCATCCTGCCAGCATCCTGGTCATTTTCCGAGCATAATCCGCTTACCCCTAATCCCGGGTCGAATGACCGGGGACAGCATCCTCAGTGCGTACAGAACGTTGCATGCAGTGCACATGTTGATCCGATGCAAACACACATAAATGAATTTGTGTACCGTATGCGTACTCACTGTGACAAGGCTGTATGGCCCGCCGTGGAGCCGCTTGAACCGTCCGACCGGATTTCCATGTGGACGACAGTAGCTCCTGTTGTCTTGTGTGATTCCGCTCTTTGCCTGCCCTCTCCAGTTGTAAAATTTCCAAAATACTTCAGCGGACTGCCCCCCCCCCCCCCCCAGCACTTCAGATGGTTGACCGTACCGCCCTAAAATAGCTTCCGACGCCCCTGTTGGGTGTATGTTAAACTGTCACTCTTATGCGGTTCATGACACTGACTCACATGCTACACCAGCCAGCAAGGCACTACGTTCAGTTAGCCTGTTAGCAGAACTATGCCGTCTTATACGAGGTGATTCGTCATTATTTAACACGAAAGTAAAAAAGCCTTCTGTAGGGTTCGAGGTGCGAATCTTTCCATTTCTTCCTCAGAGAATGGAATACGGATATCCCTAGATTGCAATGGTGGGTTGTTCATTCACATTCTCCATCGTGTTGGGAGGCAGGTGGCAATTGAAAAAAGGCAATTTTTCCACATTCTATTTTGTGTGATCATTTCTTAAGGTGGCGATCTACCTTCAGGGGTCAAAATTTTGTGAAATTTTCAACTTGCTCTAATTTCGTCCAATGCGGTGTCAAATTGCTCGTATAGATCCCAGACATCATCTCTGAAAATTTGAGTGAGATTGCTTTATCCATATGGCTGCTATGAGCTTGCAAAGACCGAATGTAACATATCTTTGACTCGCACAATTGCAACTTTTTGGGGGAAAACGTAGAAATCAGTCTTTTCACGGTAAATCCTTGTGGATTTTGTTCAAATTTTCTGTGCTCGTCAGAAATACCACTGCTGACTCATGCCATACCAATACGCACATATTACGTCATCATGGACACAGTGCGCATGCGCAAATCAATAATTCGATAATTTGTGAAGAATTCAAACAATTGTGTTTGGAAAGTCTATTGGAGACGTCTCACGTCGTCGCCTGTCACCAAGATCGGGTGGAATGAGTACTGTCCGTCGTCTTGGTTGTCCGAAGCAGCCTATATGACTGCCAGAAGCTCTCGATATCCATCTATCCGCTGAAAATATCCCTGACGTTGACGACGCTGTTCAAATTTATTGGCAAAAAAATTGCCAAGCGAAGACGTATTTCAACTTCATCTCCAACTCTGACTACTCTGACGATGACGATGTCAACAGCAGTTCTAGCTATTGTGGTGATTAGTTTTTCTCTCTCTTTCGGCGTCAGGCAGTGAGTGCAAAATATAGCCTACTGGAGTTAGTCTGTGAAATATTGAGTGATTTCTGCTATTTCTGGTCAAATCAGTATGCTGTCAGCTGTACCAGTCCACATCCCATCGTAGATCTACTAAGCGAGCAGGCAAACCCAGATATTTGCCTTGGGATTTCATTGTGTGTGGTGAGAAGAGAAGTCCATTCAGTTCTGAGAAATTCAATTTCAAATTGGAAGTCCACAGGCCTGTATTTAGTATGCGCCGAATTCATCACCGCCAGTGACGCTTTGCATAGTTTTCAATATTCTACTGCCCATATATACTAAGACCTGTGGCGGCAACGCGATCCTATTCAATCTGTGGTCATGTTCTCCGAGATGAGTTCAGAAGCAGACATGTGATCTGCTACGCTGGACCTGAGGCAATTTACCAAAGTGGCAGTGCTGCAACCGCATGCGATCGCCGTGATGTGTGACGGAAACGGCATGGCTGCACCCTGGATATGCCTCATTCATCAGCACCTATATTGCCATACCCATGGAGAGAGGCCACCAGTGAAGGCTGGGTTTCCGACTTGATTTTGCCTGCAATGATCCTGATTGAACAAGCCCTTAGAGAAGAAATGAAGACTCTAGCTGAACACTGAAACCAGATAGCATCGCGTTTCTGCTCGGCACCGCACTAAGTAACACCATTGTGATACAACCAGGAAGAGCTGGGAACTTGTGGGAAGTGACAAAGAAGTCAAGGAAGAAGTAAAGAAGACTGAAGAAGAGCATTACTAATCATCAAGGAGACCAAAATGAGGTCACCTACGAGCCAGATGGCTTCTGATGTGAAGATTTGTAGGCAGGTAGGCTGGAATTGGATAGACCTTTTTTGTGTGTTTTTGGTAACTTTTTAGCCTATCCCGCATTTTTCTACCACGATTGCGGCAAAGTGGTAGGTGCTATACCCCTAAACCTATACATTTCTGAGCTCTGTGATGCATCAGCTAGTTCGTGAATGTCTTCGTTTAGCCATTTATCATTGCTTGTTCTCACATTGGTTGTGGACCCGATCATGACTTTTTTTGCGGATGCGCGCGTCAAAACGCTTTGTTGTGACATTGTGATCTAAAGGACTTTGCAACTGTTTCTTGATATTCAATACCCAGAAATATATGTTAGGAACGCTGTAGCAATTGGTTATTTTCTACTTGATGGATGCATATTTCAATTTTGCGGTTAAGAGGTGCGGGTGCGGCCAATTATCGCGATTCGGCAATAACAATGGACATGAGCGGAATCTGTCCTCTATTTGTGCTGCTCCTTGTCCTTTGGTACATAATGAATGTCTCCAGAAAATTTGACCTAATTCCAAAGAGAATTGGCTGAGATGTTTGTATTTTACGGTGGACTATCCGCGAAGGTAGATCGCCACCTTAACATCATAGTAAAATAGGCTTTAGCAGCACAATTTCAAGTCAGTTTTCAATAGAAAGGGACCCTACATATCCAGGATGATCCAGCAAGACTGGATCAAGATCATGTTGATCCAAATACAAGCCATTCAAGCTTGCATAGCAACAGGTGTATCACCATGATTGCATATGCAATTGTGGTCAACATTGGTTAGTGAATTCAGTAATGGCCATTGCCAGGGTCAACACACCGACATGCCTCCTTCCCAGGCGTCCCTTCTAGTATGTAGGTATCATATGCTTCCTCCTCAGGTAAATGTGCTGTCACTGGAGGTTGAAACCAGCGGCTATGGATCTTTGATGCTCTATTTTACCGTAAAAATCGCGCACATGCAGACTGAAAGGTCTTACAATGTCACTTCCTAAAGGACTATCAGTCTCAATTTTGGAGACGAACTGGACAGCACATTGGCAAAGACCATAGCAAAAAGAAATTTCACGTGAGTTTTTGTAGGCACTGGCAATGAGATATTTTACCGATTTGTTAAGAAATGACGCAATGTTAAAAAATACCGAATCACCTCGTACAGTTGCGCTCTGTGAAATCCGACCCAAACTACACAGCTGGTGCCCTGGACCAGTTCCGATTACATCACTGTCGTTGTACTGTACATGTGTACGTCAAGCTGCATTCGTGCCACTTCCAGGGCGTCAAGGGCGTGCTAGTTGAGGGCGGCAAGTATGCACTTTGGCAGTTTGGGTCAGGGAGCCCTACACATCATACATGTACAGTGTAGAGCTCCCTGCTTTGGGTCGGACTTCGCTGAGCACAACTGTACATGAGCCACAGTGACGTTGACTTTCAGTAATAACGGAGTGCATGCACACACACACGCCACACACACACACACACACACACACACACACACAGTGCGTCGGAACCGACACGATCTCAGGGTTATAGTCAGAACAAAAGTGAAGGGGGGAGGGGGGTAATCAGACTCATATTTTCGTGATTCTTACCACCATTTTGGCCGGTACATTCACTGACGCCAGTAAGCAACCAACCGACTTCCATTCCATATATTTATTCATTGGCCACTGGAATCCATTATCAGTATGGTTTCAGTGGTAAGTGATGATTATGCAGGCCCGTCGCACCGACTTTGTAGGTGGGGCGGCCATGGAGGGGGGGGGGGGGGGGGGGGTCTGGGGGTCCTCCCCGGGAATAACTTCCAAAATTGAAGCCAATTGCAAGCATTTCAGAGCATTTGGTCCCATTGCAGTGTAACTATAGTGAACGACTTTTTGATTCTGCAACGAACCAAGAAGACGCTACGATCGGGGACAAGGATTCTTCATTATTCGCCACGTTTGCGTTGAGCTGCGAACCTCATCGCGCTTTGTTGCAGTGTTTGTCGGCCGCAAAAGTGCCATCACAGCCGCCACGGCTGTGATGGCCTTGTTATGGGATGCAATGACTCATACAACGCTGTGCTATTGCAATGTCATGATAATATTATGTACTCATCATGCATTTTTTTTAAAGGCAGCGCTCGCACTCTGAAGGGTGGCACGTTCATTTTGAAAGGGGGCGGCCAAACGTGAAGGAGGGCACAGCGCCCCGCTGTGTTGCTTTGGTGAGAACCCTGCATCTCGCCAGGCTGCCTGGCCCAGAGCAACGACCAAGCCCATCAGCCAGCCGACCGTGTGTCCAAGCTCACCAGGGTCGAAGTCGACCTGGACGGTCTTGGCCCAACAGAGCTTCGGCAACTTGTACAGCGGTCAAACCACATCCAGCAGCCAACTGTTCGTCTTGATCTGTAGATCCACAGTCTAGCTTCGTGCCTCTTTAAAATAGGACCAAATCAGGGACCCAGACTTTTTTATTTTCTGTATTTTAAATATTAATTACAGTCATGTAAGAGTATGTCATTGTGCAGTTGAGATAACAATACAATCATCATATCTGATCATGTACATGTACAATCTGTCTTTGTGTCACTTACCTAGCACTGCTAGCTCAGACTTGATCGCAGGTCTTCTCAGTCGGCGAGTATGTCATCATCAGTGACCAAGCAAGAAGCACGACTAGCCACAGGCTGTGCTCTGCAGAAGCTGCAGCTTTTTATGGACCTGTGATATTGGGGCTGGGCCAGCCAGCAGCAATGCCACGCTGTGCAAGAGTGCTGGCCATCTACATACATACATGTACATGTACTCCTGTACTGGAGATAGAACTAACTATTAGACACCCTTAGCAAACAACGTTATGTTGTAACGGTATTATCGTAAGGGGGAAAATACCGTGATTTGGGTTCGACCTTTAGCAAGATGCACGCTATTTTTAGTACGCTGTTGCCACGAGAATAGCTTTGATTTCGCGCTGTACAACCATTACCCATATAAAAACCGCTCTGTGAGCGGTTCTGAAAAACCTCTACTGGTGCAGCCCCGTCGTAAAAGTAAGAAATTAGGACTGGTGCATTGTCCTCCCAAATGTGAACTGATCCACCTAAATCGCGATTGACGGGACCCGAACGCACCAGTAGCACGAGGTTCTTACCTGTGGATGCAGCTGGGGACGCTGGTCCATAGCCAAAGCCAAAGGTGGGCTTCGGGGTACTGTAAGTGTTGTATGGTAACTTGATCGGCGCCGGTCCATTGCTGTAATCCTGTGCCCTCCCGACCTCGTGCTACTGGTGCGTTCGGGTCCCGTCAATCGCGATTTAGGTGGATCAGTTCACATTTGGGAGGACAATGCACCAGTCCTAATTTCTTACTTTTACGACGGGGCTGCACCAGTAGAGGTTTTTCAGAACCGCTCACAGAGCGGTTTTTATATGGGTAATTTCAGTTCTTTTTCTGTTCCCTCCCGCACCCCGGCCCAGCTCCGAAGATAAACATGGTGAGCATGCGCGCGATGCACTGTATGTAGCCATGCGATTGCAGTAGCACACGGATACATTCCAGCCCTTCCCACCTCGCTACCCCGCACACAGACACATTGTGACAAACAAGCACATGCACATGGCACACACACATGGGCACGCACACACATACACACACAGTGACACACACACACACACACACACGGCCCAAACAGGAAAATTCTTGATGAACAGTGTATAATGCCATGCAAAGCAGTGGCCACCATACTTCAGGAAGTCAGTTGTGAAACAAAATAAAGGTAAGCTGGCAGCCAAAGCACAACATTGCAAACCGTGATGATATTTGCGTAAGGATTGCAGTTTGCAGACCACACCATGGAAGCAGTGAGTGCAGAATGATTGTAATGTCATACAAAGACAAGCAAAGAAGTGGCCACCATACACCAGAAACTTGCAGAAAGTCACATATCCAACAGATAGAGAAGTGAACAGCATCTGGTACAGCCCACACAAAACCAAGCTGACCTGATACTCGTCCGAAGATCGTAAGTGGCAGATCCTTTTCAACGATAGCATGCAGGTGTACGTTACACGCATGGACAAAATCTGACCGTGTCACCGGCATACATTGTCATCACATGCATACCCCACAAGTTACACACATGCACAGTAGAAGCACAATAAAAGCAATGGAAAAATATGAAGGGGTTGATGAAGCATCTTCACACTTCAATTTCAGACTTCGATGTGGTCGTCACGGGGTGATATACCTGCAAGATACAAGTGATACAGAAAGAAAGCATAAGGTCGTGAGGTAGGCTATGAGACACCACGAATGGGTCACCTACATGTATGTTCAGGGCTGGTGTACACACACACGCAGAATTATCATAATCGAGAATTTCCCAAACTACAGAAGAGCAATGAAATCCATTTGCATGCACAGGAGCAATTTCGCAGTATGATGCGCAGCTCGGGAATACACCTGTTGGCAATGGATTACATTCCCATTGGAATTCCCATTCACGTGGGATTCACAGAAGCAATTTGGCAGTGTGCTGCGCAATGCGACACGACCTGCGATTCTGCGTGCGATGCAAACTCGCACAAAATACCATTCACAGAATCACGACAAGACGTCAGCGATGCAACAGCGCCTTGCTGACGTGCCTCAAGTCAAAGCTCAATGAGAATGCGTTTGTCGGTTACAACTGGTACAAATGTACAAGCAATTTCTGAACTCTCCTGTGAATCCTGCTTTAAGCAGTGCAGGAATGTCCCTCCTCCGCTCCCCCCCCCCCCCCCCTCCACACCCTCAGGGAACTTGACAAGGAAGGGTGGTCTTCGCGGTTCCCAACATCTATTTGCAGTTTCTGGTCTCCACTATGTCTTTTCAATGGGGATTTGTACGTACCATAAAAGCAAGCCTAAAAAATGAACAGCATATTTGCCGTTCCCCCACTGGGGAGGATGCGTTCCACAGCTATCCTGACAAGATATTCCGAGAAGCGGTGCTGAGTGCAATGCATTGTGAAACTGAAAAAGCTGACCAAGCCGCGGCATATAACGTCTAAACTTCAATTGTAGTTCGCCAGCTGACTACTTTCAAACTCCATGTAGGTTGGAGTACAGCTGGCTTAGAAGTTGACAACAACGGCGCACGCACATAAGCAATGGCCACCTTACCTGTACTGTAGCAGTACTTCCGAGTTCCCGTATGGGAGTTCCCTCACTGTGTGTGCAATAGCAGCCTCATCGGACCAGTTCAATGCGACGCGGACAGTCCGACACTGAGGAGGACATTGAAGAAGTCAGAGACAGGAAGAATGGTTGATTTACAATTCAACTAGCAAGGCTGCACACCCACGAAGTTCCACTCACCATTGTGCCGTCCTTCTTGGAATGCAGAAATGACGCTTCCTCTCGAGAACGCAGCCTGTGACAGAGAAAAAGGAAGGAGCATCGCCATCGGCATTGGTCCTCTGCTATCACCGATTGCCGAGTTGCACAGTTCACTCTAACAAGACTGAGGATGTTCAAGAACTCCCCATCCATACCATTATTGGAGTAAGAGGAAAGGTCAGATTGCCTAGTTCCTAGGGCCTAGCATGTACTGGAGATAGAACTAACTATTAGACACCCTTAGCAAACAACGTTATGTTGTAACGGTGTTATCGTAAGGGGGAAAATACCGTGATTTGGGTTCGACCTTTAGCAAGATGCACGCTATTTTTAGTACGCTGTTGCCACGAGAATAGCTTTGATTTCGCGCTGTACAACCATTACCCATATAAAAACCGCTCTGTGAGCGGTTCTGAAAAACCTCTACTGGTGCAGCCCCGTCGTAAAAGTAAGAAATTAGGACTGGTGCATTGTCCTCCCAAATGTGAACTGATCCACCTAAATCGCGATTGACGGGACCCGAACGCACCAGTAGCACGAGGTTCTTACCTGTGGATGCAGCTGGGGACGCTGGTCCATAGCCAAACCCAAAGGTGGGCTTCGGGGTACTGTAAGTGTTGTATGGTAACTTGATCGGCGCCGGTCCATTGCTGTAATCCTGTGCCCTCCCGACCTCGTGCTACTGGTGCGTTCGGGTCCCGTCAATCGCGATTTAGGTGGATCAGTTCACATTTGGGAGGACAATGCACCAGTCCTAATTTCTTACTTTTACGACGGGGCTGCACCAGTAGAGGTTTTTCAGAACCGCTCACAGAGCGGTTTTTATATGGGTAATTTCAGTTCTTTTTCTGTTCCCTCCCGCACCCCGGCCCAGCTCCGAAGATAAACATGGTGAGCATGCGCGCGATGCACTGTATGTAGCCATGCGATTGCAGTAGCACACGGATACATTCCAGCCCTTCCCACCTCGCTACCCCGCACACAGACACATTGTGACAAACAAGCACATGCACATGGCACACACACATGGGCACGCACACACATACACACACAGTGACACACACACACACACACACACGGCCCAAACAGGAAAATTCTTGATGAACAGTGTATAATGCCATGCAAAGCAGTGGCCACCATACTTCAGGAAGTCAGTTGTGAAACAAAATAAAGGTAAGCTGGCAGCCAAAGCACAACATTGCAAACCGTGATGATATTTGCGTAAGGATTGCAGTTTGCAGACCACACCATGGAAGCAGTGAGTGCAGAATGATTGTAATGTCATACAAAGACAAGCAAAGAAGTGGCCACCATACACCAGAAACTTGCAGAAAGTCACATATCCAACAGATAGAGAAGTGAACAGCATCTGGTACAGCCCACACAAAACCAAGCTGACCTGATACTCGTCCGAAGATCGTAAGTGGCAGATCCTTTTCAACGATAGCATGCAGGTGTACGTTACACGCATGGACAAAATCTGACCGTGTCACCGGCATACATTGTCATCACATGCATACCCCACAAGTTACACACATGCACAGTAGAAGCACAATAAAAGCAATGGAAAAATATGAAGGGGTTGATGAAGCATCTTCACACTTCAATTTCAGACTTCGATGTGGTCGTCACGGGGTGATATACCTGCAAGATACAAGTGATACAGAAAGAAAGCATAAGGTCGTGAGGTAGGCTATGAGACACCACGAATGGGTCACCTACATGTATGTTCAGGGCTGGTGTACACACACACGCAGAATTATCATAATCGAGAATTTCCCAAACTACAGAAGAGCAATGAAATCCATTTGCATGCACAGGAGCAATTTCGCAGTATGATGCGCAGCTCGGGAATACACCTGTTGGCAATGGATTACATTCCCATTGGAATTCCCATTCACGTGGGATTCACAGAAGCAATTTGGCAGTGTGCTGCGCAATGCGACACGACCTGCGATTCTGCGTGCGATGCAAACTCGCACAAAATACCATTCACAGAATCACGACAAGACGTCAGCGATGCAACAGCGCCTTGCTGACGTGCCTCAAGTCAAAGCTCAATGAGAATGCGTTTGTCGGTTACAACTGGTACAAATGTACAAGCAATTTCTGAACTCTCCTGTGAATCCTGCTTTAAGCAGTGCAGGAATGTCCCTCCTCCGCTCCCCCCCCCCCCCTCCACACCCTCAGGGAACTTGACAAGGAAGGGTGGTCTTCGCGGTTCCCAACATCTATTTGCAGTTTCTGGTCTCCACTATGTCTTTTCAATGGGGATTTGTACGTACCATAAAAGCAAGCCTAAAAAATGAACAGCATATTTGCCGTTCCCCCACTGGGGAGGATGCGTTCCACAGCTATCCTGACAAGATATTCCGAGAAGCGGTGCTGAGTGCAATGCATTGTGAAACTGAAAAAGCTGACCAAGCCGCGGCATATAACGTCTAAACTTCAATTGTAGTTCGCCAGCTGACTACTTTCAAACTCCATGTAGGTTGGAGTACAGCTGGCTTAGAAGTTGACAACAACGGCGCACGCACATAAGCAATGGCCACCTTACCTGTACTGTAGCAGTACTTCCGAGTTCCCGTATGGGAGTTCCCTCACTGTGTGTGCAATAGCAGCCTCATCGGACCAGTTCAATGCGACGCGGACAGTCCGACACTGAGGAGGACATTGAAGAAGTCAGAGACAGGAAGAATGGTTGATTTACAATTCAACTAGCAAGGCTGCACACCCACGAAGTTCCACTCACCATTGTGCCGTCCTTCTTGGAATGCAGAAATGACGCTTCCTCTCGAGAACGCAGCCTGTGACAGAGAAAAAGGAAGGAGCATCGCCATCGGCATTGGTCCTCTGCTATCACCGATTGCCGAGTTGCACAGTTCACTCTAACAAGACTGAGGATGTTCAAGAACTCCCCATCCATACCATTATTGGAGTAAGAGGAAAGGTCAGATTGCCTAGTTCCTAGGGCCTAGCATTCCTGGATGCCAGGATGTGCTCCCCCCCCCCCCCCTCCCTTCTACTGCCTGGATCATGGAAAGGGCAACATATGTGACAGCGTTCACCAGTACAGTCGGAGGAGAACATGGGAGAAGGCAAAAAAGGGCAACACACATGAATCCCTTATAAACAAGCAGTGGCAACTCTAGCACCAGCAATGTTGGACTTACATCCCAGCCATTGCCGCCGGATTCAGCGGCTTCTTCTTCTTCGTCTCCCATCTTGGAAGCACTCCTTCCCGTAAGTTCAGTCCTGGGATCGGGAGTACAGTCGGAGGAGGACGTCGGAAAAGGCAAAAAGGCAACACACATGATTCCCTTATAAGCAAGCAGTGGCAACTCTGGCACCAGCAATGTTGGACTTACATCCCAGCCATTGCCGCCGGATTCCCACGCTTCCTCTTCGTCGTCTTCCAGTTCCCAGGTTCCATCTTGCAAATACTCCTTCCCGTAAGTAAGTGCAGTCCTGGCCTGGGTGGATGCGCAGTACATTGACGATGGCGGAGATGGAGCAGGTCAGGGAGCCCTATAGGGGTCCCGAGAGCAGATTGTGGCCAAATTCGGGACGATGCCGGACGCCAGTCAGTATGAAGTAGCGAATTGCGGACCGCCACGTAGATTGGGGTCGCGGGGTCATAATCCATGGGCACTACTCGTACGTTGCTCCAAAAAAGGGCACTGCACTGTTCCACAGTTGCTGTTAGCGGTCGCCAAAGGCACTTGGTAGGCCGGTAATTGGGTCACGTGTCAACAAAGTGTCAACAACGTGTCAACAAAGTGTCGACTACGTGTGTCTTTAGCGGTACACTAATTTTGGTGTCCCCAAACTGAAAACATCGAGCACCAGTATGGAAAGGCTTTAGACAGAAAGCCTTTCCAATTTTTTCATCATATACGCGATACAAGGTGAAATGCGTACGGACTATGCAATATTTGGCTAAAACACGTACCGTTGGTCACAACGATAAATCAGCCCCCATAACGTTTATACGCTGCAGCTTCAACGCTATTTGGGTGATCAAGGTACGAGTACCGTAAAAAATAGCGTTACCGTTGTTTGCTAAGGGTGTCTAATTACTAGTATACACTGTATTACTTGGCAGTTAGGTCAGGATAGGTGTGTCGAAACTGAAACTAGAGCTATCATTACGCCGTAATGTATGGACCCTCCTTCCTTCACACTCGAGACTGCTGTCGGGGACATGACATTGAGCGAGCGGCATTCCATGTTATACTATTATGACATAGATAAAGATATTGCGTCAAGTAAAAATAGACAGTCTATTACTATTACTTGAAATGACACAATTATCTTGATCTATTTTCCTTTAGAACGGGTTTATTAACTTTATTCACAAACACCAATAGCGTGAAACCTATTTTACTACTACTAGTACCGTCCACTGGCACATGTGGATAGAATAGAAGGCGAAATGGCTGTCTATTTAGCTCTGAGCAGAGACACATGCCTACACACTGTACAACTTACTTTCTTCCTGCCAAAATTAATAATTCTGAACGAAGTGGAAGAAACAGTTCAAAAAACAACGCCAAGGAGGCCGAGGCTGCATGCATCCAATGCACCGCACGTGTTCCTACATCATACCTGGTACAGTAAATATCGGATATAACGTGCCCCTTTGATTTTCGAAAATGTATCACTATATCCGGTGCATCACTATAGCCGATTTGCATGTTTGACCGACACATGGCACATGACTGCACATGAAATGATGCGTACACGCTGGAAAAAGCATGCTGAAAGTGCATGCATGCTCCGCGGACTGTGTACCGGTGCATGCATGACACAGAGCAGTGCATGGCAGTGCAGTACGAGTACAGACTGTACATGTACTAGAACTTCGATACATCATGTGGCATGGCTGCTTCTTCAGCGTGTTCTCCAAAAAAAGCCTGAGCTGGATCCTTGCTCACGTAGATCGTAGATCTACTCGGTGTCCAACGAGTTGCGTAGAGCCAGAAATAGACATGAGTGGCTGTGTACGTGAGTTGGCAACATCATCGTGAGAGGCAACACAGCCAGAAACGGACAAGAGCATGCAGAAAGATCACTCTTGATCATTATATGCGATATTTTCCTGTACATTTGATATGGTTTGCTTCCTGAAGGCCATCACAATAAGCGATATATCGGTATAGCCGATAATAGTGTATATAGTGATATTTTAGCTGTATTTTTTCAGATTTGATTTTGATTTTGACGTGTTCTATCACTATAACCGGTATATCATTATATCCGGTCACTTTATAAACGATACTTACTGTACTCATGATCATGATGATCCTTCGATGGAAGGGACGATTTCAAAAAATCCCCGTAATTCTTGACACTTGAGAAGTCGAGACGAGTCGCAGCTCTGTGCAGTGTGCATGTGCTTGCTTGGGCAGTCTGTTTTTTTTGTTCTCGGTTTCCTGCATGCATGCTGCATGCTGGGTGGTGAACGCTTTGAGTTGCCTTGTCAGTGGATGTTCGTTTGTTTGACAAATGGCCCTGCTCTTTCCTCACTGAGGACCTGTTTTTGGTGCATTGGAACGTGGAACATGTTTGAGTTGTACAATGGCAATTGAAGGTTGCGAGAACCTACATTTGCTGCACCAGGCAGCCAGACTCGATGTAAAAGAGCTGTTACTTGATACATTGAGCCACGGAGAGAATGCTAACTCGCTTGATGGCTTAGGACGAACAGCGCTTCACGATGCAGCTTTCCAAGGACATGTCGAATGCCTGAAGATATTGATCGAGCATGGAGGTAGGGCATCTGCATGAGTACATGTACATGACACTTCCAGGTTAGCAGGCACATCATCCTGGAATGGTGAACACAGACATTCACATAACTTAGCTAATACTGTAATAGTCCCGGTCTACACTGACTGAGTGGGTCTGTATCTTGGCATGGTGTAATATCTGATGCCAAGAGCCTACAGGCAGAGCCACAGCACGGCCCATTGCATTGCTGTTGGTATGTCGCAACACATGCCAGGACCGCTGGAAGCAATTTTTGATTGGTCCGGCTGTAACATGGCCTTTGGTACAGTTCGTGTACACGTTCCCTCCTCAGTAGTCAACATGACATGTTGTGTTGTTGGCCAAAAAGTTGGTCCGGTAATAACCTGACCAACCGGACCGGTTCCGGCGGGCCTGCCTGCGATATAGTCATCATGCTGTTGTTGCTTATGAGGTTGAGTTTCACTGGCCAGAACTACGACACTTCAAAGAAACATTAGGTTCTTGTGCAATAAACAGTACTTGTAGCAAGTGCCCCGAATGCATAATTTCACTTCCAAGTAAATAATATTCTGAGGAGGAAGCTGCCCCGATATTCATTTTGCTCCACCCGACCAGCTGAGGATTGCTTTCATTACGCGTTTGTGTGTGTGTGTGTGTGTGTGTGTGTGTGTGTCCGTGCCTGTTCTGTGCTTCGTGATAGGGGATCCGAAGCACGTGAGCCCAGATGGCCTGGTATGTTATGACACTCTCCTCTCACCGAGGAGATACATGTCACGCACTGATGATTACAAGCATTCAGCACTGTACACCACCACTATTGATAGCTGTACAGAAGTACATGTACATTGTACTCGTAGTGTGTGTGTGTGTGTGTGTGTGTGTGTGTGTGTGTGTGTGTGTGCGTGCGCGCGTGCTTGCATGCATGCGAGTATTCAACTGTATTGTGTACGAATAATATTTTTGTTTTGTTTTCTATGTTATTACCAGACTGTACTGCATCGCGCTGCTTTGGGAGGGCATATGGAGTGTGTGAAGTATCTTCTTGCCATTGGCTGCATCCCTTCTGACCGGGGCTCCAGTACGCTAACGCCTGCGCAGAGTGCTAAGAATGAAGGGTATCGAGGTGTTGCACGCTATCTAGATGAAATTGCTGGTATGTACATGCTGGTAATCTGAATCAATAGTTCTGCTTTACACACAACAACACTTCCTCTCATACTTGAGGGTGTCGCACAAGGAAAATAATTGCCTCATTTATCATCATGTTGTGCAAGTACCGTAAAGTACCGTCGATCCGCCCCCTCTCTAATTTCCGCCCCCTGTCGAATTTTTGCCTGTGAAGCGACGTTGGCGTATACAGTGAAATAGGGTTATGAACCGACGCATGCACTGCTGTACGCAATACGTGCCAGTACCGGATGAAAATGTGCACAATCCAGCATGCCAAGTCTGATCTTCTGCTTTGTTGTGACTTGATCTCATTCCCGCCCCCTGCCGAAAAATCAGTGGGGAAGTGACAGTATGCGGGGGGGGGGGGGGGGGTCAACAGTACTTTACGGTACTCCTGTTATATTTCCTGGAGGAGACTTGAAAACCTAGTAGTTCTGAAAGCTGTTTACCAACAAGTTTGCTTGTACTGTAGAGACTTTGGGGGTTTTTTCTTTCTTTTTCCAATGCAGTGCTTTGACCAATTTGACAAAGTGTTGTAATGTGACGTAATTAATTTGATATTGCTCGCTATTGATAATTTTACTTTGACTCCTGCTTTGTGTCTCCATTGTTCTATTTTGCAGCTAACTATGAGGCAAAGAAAGGGAAACAAAGAGATCTCTATGATCGTAAGTATTCAGTTCTACTCTGATGGAGCCTACCGATCTGTGAAGTGCGGAATTGTCCCCGGGTACAGTGCAATGATGTTTTGTTGTGCACATATTATTATTATTTATTCATATTTTAATAGGGCAGTCCCCACAGACTCAAGGTCTTCTTACGGGGTACCCTAAGAATGAAAGTAATGCATGGCGAAATAGGGATGGCGATGCAGCAGTGCGGATATCAGATGGAGCGCTATTCCATCTGTCTGCAGCCAACTAAGTAAGAACAAAACAAAACATATACTGCAGCAATGTTGCTCTCGAAGCCAACTCTGTACTTCACTGGCTACCACTCCTACCACTCCTACACTGTACTGCATCTGTGCCCTTCTTATGGCAGTGAGATTTCACACTGTTAACCAGTGCATGTGTTGCTTGTAGTTGGATATGGACGATACGGTGGCTTGCGGTGTTCTCTGTGAGAGGTGTATTACTTATCTGGCGGCTGCTCTTCATCTTGCTGTTGTTGTAGTTATTGTGACGTACTGTAACGACGGTGACTTGCTTGGCCTGGAGGAGATCATCAGCTCCGAACCTGGCATTCTGGATCAAGCTTTTGGCAAAGGAAGTGCTGATGAATCACTTTTACACTGGTGAGTTGTGTTGTCTTGTTTCGTACATGTACTAGTGATGCGTAGACAAGTAAGAGAATTGTCACAAGTGCTTCTGCTGTCACGGGTGGCCAAGGTGCATGCAGAATACAGTT
Source organism: Sycon ciliatum (assembly GCF_964019385.1). Classification (NCBI taxonomy): domain Eukaryota; kingdom Metazoa; phylum Porifera; class Calcarea; order Leucosolenida; family Sycettidae; genus Sycon; species Sycon ciliatum. The sequence goes on from NC_088643.1 coordinate 95,111,248, forward strand.
GGCTTCACTTATAGCGAACTCGCATGTGGCGAATTTCGTCATAGTGAACCATTGTCCATTTCCCTGTTTGAGCCCATACAGAATTGACCCTTTGTAACGAACCGTGTCTTGCAGGGGAGCATGTAAACTAAGTGCACTCATTCCGTCACGGTCTGCATGCCACAGTTGGATTCATTCTCTGTCCTGCACACAGCGCTCAATACTACAATGACCAGAGCTTTCTTACACAGAAAACAGAGCGAGGTTTTTTTCTACTCGACTTTGACGCTATGCGATCCATTGGGCAGAACATTCTTACAATTGCAACTAAACAGGGAAAATTGGTCCCTATAGATATTGCAATGATAGTAAATGGTTGGAAATGGTGTTGTTGGTGTCAGCTGACTCTATGACTATGATAGTAAGTGGTTGGAAATGGTGTCGGTGTCAGCTGACATGATAGTAAGTGGTTGGAAATGGTGTTGGTGTGAGCTGACTCTATGACTATGATAGTAAGTGGTTGGAAATGGTGTTGGTGTCAGCTGACTATGATAGTAAGTGGTTGGAAATGGTGTTGGTGTCAGCTGACTCTATGACTATGATAGTAAATGGTTGGAAATGGTGTTGGTGTCAGCTGACTCTATGACTATGATAGTAAATGGTTGGAAATGGTGTTGGTGTCAGCTGACTCTATGACTATTATAGTAAGTGGTTGGAAATGGTGTTGGTGTCAGCTGACTATGATAGTAAGTGGTTGGAAATGGTGTTGGTGTCAGCTGACTCTATGACTATGATAGTAAGTGGTTGGAAATGGTGTTGGTGTCAGCTGACTCTATGGCTCTATTGCCCTACTGTAAGTCAACACATATTCGGTGCATATTTATTTTTAGCTATTTTCGGCCTTCTCATATTTGGCCGAAAATGTGTTGCGGCCGAAAATTTGTTTTGCAAGGTTCAGTGTGGCAGTGTATACAGTCAGCAGCAGTACAGGCTGAAAATGTAATGCAGCCGAAATATGTTTTAGCCCTGGGAGGCCGAAATTTGTGTGGGCCGAAGAGTTGTAGACTTACAGTATGTGCAGCATTATTACTGCTTAGCCTAGTTGCATCAGCAGTAGACCTGTATTATTACTGCTTAGCCTAGTTGCATCAGCAGTAGACCTGTATTATTACTGCTTAGCCTAGTTGCATCAGCAGTAGACCTGTATTATTACTGCTTAGCCTAGTTGCATCAGCAGTAGACCTGTATTATTACTGCTTAGCCTAGTTGCATCAGAAGTAGACCTGTAATATTACTGCTTAGCCTAGTTGCATCAGAAGTAGACCTGTATTATTACTGCTTAGCCTAGTTGCATCAGAAGTAGACCTGTATTATTACTGCTTAGCCTAGTTGCATCAGCAGTAGACCTGTATTATTACTGCTTAGCCTAGTTGCATCAGCAGTAGACCTGTATTATTACTGCTTAGCCTAGTTGCATCAGCAGTAGACCTGTATTATTACTGCTTAGCCTAGTTGCATCAGCAGTAGACCTGTATTATTACTGCTTAGCCTAGTTGCATCAGAAGTAGACCTGTAATATTACTGCTTAGCCTAGTTGCATCAGAACTAGACCTGTATTATTACTGCTTAGCCTAGTTGCATCAGAAGTAGACCTGTATTATTACTGCTTAGCCTAGTTGCATCAGCAGTAGACCTGTATTATTACTGCTTAGCCTAGTTGCATCAGAAGTAGACCTGTATTATTACTGCTTAGCCTAGTTGCATCAGCAGTAGACCTGTATTATTACTGCTTAGCCTAGTTGCATCAGCAGTAGACCTGTATTATTACTGCTTAGCCTAGTTGCATCAGAAGTAGACCTGTATTATTACTGCTTAGCCTAGTTGCATCAGCAGTAGACCTGTATTATTACTGCTTAGCCTAGTTGCATCAGAAGTAGACCTGTATTATTACTGCTTAGCCTAGTTGCATCAGAAGTAGACCTGTATTATTACTGCTTAGCCTAGTTGCATCAGAAGTAGACCTGTATTATTACTGCTTAGCCTAGTTGCATCAGCAGTAGACCTGTATTATTACTGCTTAGCCTAGTTGCATCAGCAGTAGACCTGTATTATTACTGCTTAGCCTAGTTGCATCAGGAGTAGACCTGTATTATTACTGCTTAGCCTAGTTGCATCAGCAGTAGACCTGTATTATTACTGCTTAGCCTAGTTGCATCAGCAGTAGACCTGTATTATTACTGCTTAGCCTAGTTGCATCAGCAGTAGACCTGTATTATTACTGCTTAGCCTAGTTGCATCAGCAGTAGACCTGTATTATTACTGCTTAGCCTAGTTGCATCAGCAGTAGACCTGTATTATTACTGCTTAGCCTAGTTGCATCAGGAGTAGACCTGTATTATTACTGCTTAGCCTAGTTGCATCAGGAGTAGACCTGTATTATTACTGCTTAGCCTAGTTGCATCAGAAGTAGACCTGTATTATTACTGCTTAGCCTAGTTGCATCAGAAGTAGACCTGTATTATTACTGCTTAGCCTAGTTGCATCAGCAGTAGACCTGTATTATTACTGCTTAGCCTAGTTGCATCAGAAGTAGACCTGTATTATTACTGCTTAGCCTAGTTGCATCAGAAGTAGACCTGTATTATTACTGCTTAGCCTAGTTGCATCAGAAGTAGACCTGTATTATTACTGCTTAGCCTAGTTGCATCAGAAGTAGACCTGTATTATTACTGCTTAGCCTAGTTGCATCAGAAGTAGACCTGTATTATTACTGCTTAGCCTAGTTGCATCAGAAGTAGACCTGTATTCACGCATAGTCTTCTCAGTCTTGTTCCTACTGCTGTGCCACTTTCTCATGTTGTCCTTTGCACCAGGCTTTGCAGTGCTTGTCTGAGTTGCCGCTATAGCATTGTCACGTATGCCACCATCGAGGAAATGCTCACTCTGCCATCCATGCCATGTCACCTGTCAGCATCGCCACTGTCAGTGTCACGCCAGTCACCATTGCATCTGCTCTGCGCCGCTCACAGTGCTCCTCACAATCTATATCTGCTACATGTTCTCCTGTGTCATGCAGCTATGCTCCGATCAGCACATCTTGCCGCCGTAGCTGCCCAAGACAGGCATGCTGTTGATGACTTGTTATTGCTTCGAGATGACCGTGGGAGAACTCCACTGCATGTAGCTTTGGAGTCCGGTCATCTTCTTGCGGTATGTCAGATGTTCTCCTGTGCTATGCCATCTGACTCGGAATCCAGTGATTCCAGAGCATCCTGGCAATCCCTCGTCCATTCCTGGGCACATGTTGCTGATGACAATGGACAGACCGCTTATCATGTGGCCGCTCGTCAAGCCAAGCAAGAAATGCTGCGCAGTCTTCTCAGTGTCACCTGCAAGTCAGTCGAATGCACGGTGAACGGCGGTTTGGATGTTTTATGCGCCAAGGGCTTCCCGCCACTTGTCACGGCTATTCTTGCTGACATGCCTGAAAACGCTGCCCTTCTCGTCAAGTCCGGTGCCAGTGTTACTCAACAGTGTGGACAACGACAACCTGCGCCGTCTGAACTCACAGATGTGCAACTGCAGTGCCCTGGCTTTCCTCTGTATCCATGGCTGACCGCCTACTGTCAGGGCTATCATGCCCTGGCCTACGACTTGTTGACGACTGATATGATCCGGGCAGTTTTGGAAGATGACTCTGTGATGGCTCAACCACTATCTCCGACAATCATATTCATGTTGAACTATCCAAGACTAGTCAGTGCGGGCGTTAACCAAGTAGACGATGGGCAAGGCAAACTGAAGACCAGCTGGCTGGTGAAACTTGCCTGGAAGAACATCGGTCTGCGCTTGCTTCGACCGGACTGGGCAAGAATGATTGTCGACGACCATTCAATATCGAGGTCGAACGATTACCAGCTGTTAACTCACCTGGACATTTCCAAGAATAGGCTGACATGTCTTGATGGTGCTGTGCTATCATCTCTGCCCAGTCTGATGGTGTTGGACTGTTCTCACAATCATCTAACAGAGCTACCAGAGTTTCCCAATGCCCAGCAAGGTGGCGGTGGTGATGGTGGTGGCTTGAACATCAAGCAGCTAGTTGCCAGTGGTAACCAGTTACGGTTCCTGCCTGACAGTCTGTTTGAATTGCCTGCAATCACCCGTATTGTTGTGTGTAACAATTCATTGGATGCTGTGCCGGAGTGCGTGTGGACCGCACCGAAGCTCTCATCACTCCAGCTCGACTTCAACCTCATCTCATCCTTTCCAGATCCACCTCTTTGGCGTCCTGTTTGCTCCGGTGGCTATGGTGAGAATAACCGTGATGTGACACAGAATGAAGCTGCTGCTGCTGCTGCTGCTGCAGTGCTGCCAAGTGGATATCAATCTCTCCCTGCCCGTGTTCATGGCACTGTTCGTCAGCAGAATGTCACCAGGACGAGAATAGCAGTTGCCAGCGCTACTGCAGCTTCATCCCCGCCATTACCCAGAGCTAGTGCTTCGCTCTATCCGTCGGCATCTAGCCGCCATCGTGCAATCACTGCCCAGAGAGTGGTGTGCGCTAATGATGCATTGAGCGACACCACATCCACTGTGACACCACCGCAAGACTCGTCCAGCAAGAGTTGGTCTTTTCTGTGTGCCAGTTGGCGCTCCAGAAGCTATAAGAGAAGGCAAGCACACCCTGGCTATGGTATTCGCAGCAAGCAGGTACTGGATGATCAGTTGTTGGACTCGGATCAGAGTACAGTGGGTATGGATGTGCAAGTCCACACACATCCACTCTTCTCGCCGCTGCTTATCTTGAGCTTGTCTCACAACCGCTTGAAACACGTACCCAGGGGTTTGTCTTGCTTTGCTCCTCACATGCGCCGACTCAACCTATCCTACAATCCTCTCTCCTCGTTTGCTAGCATAAGTGCATATCCGTCTTCGCTTGAAGATTTGAATCTGCACTGTTGTGAAAGCGCCGAGGTACGGTTCGGCATCATGCCCGAATCACTCTTCTCCAACCCGAGTGGTGCTTGTTTTTGTCGCGCTGGGGTAGAGGTGCAGCCTAGCCTACGCTACTGCCGTAACTCTTCACACCGCCAGCTGCCGCTATTGGAAATGCTGGATGTGTCTGGTAACAACCTTTCCTCCGTCGCGTTGGTTGACTGTCACTCTGCCAACGCTGCCAGCACAGACCCACTGCATTCTGTTGTTACTACAAGTAGTGTTCAGGCTGCGTCAAGCAGTACTGCCGAATCATCGAGCACGGTAGATGTGATGCATGCTACACCGCTGTTCCCTCGTCTGACCAACCTTGATTTACACGACAATTCTCTTCATCAGGTGCCTGCCGGCATTGGGCAACTTCGAGGTCTACGATCTCTTCGTTTGGCCAACAACCGCAGGATTCAATCTTTGCCAGATGAACTCGGCAACCTGCCACCAAACAACCTGTGCGAACTTGATTTCAAAGGCATTGAGTTGCTGGATCCTCCAGCCACCATCACAAACAATGGAATCTCTACAACACTAGCATTCCTCAGAGGCCGTCTGAAAAAGTAAGTATGCTACTGCTGCCGCTACCACTGCTGCTGCCACTGCTGCTGCCACTGCTGCTGTCACCGCCACTGCTGCTGCTCCTGTTTAGTGTAGATGCTGGCATGTCACTTAAAAAGGCATTGGATTTCATCTCAGTTGTGAGCTGCATGGGCGGATTCATGATTGCAGGTGAGGTTGAGCCCACACTTATGTACACGCACCCAAGTTTGTGTTCGAGAAAACAAGAGCACACACATGCTTTGTCCGCTCTTTCATGCGCTTGAGCATGGAAACATCTATCCTGCTTGTAGTGATGTACCGTAGTGTCTTGTATAAAAGCATGTCTCACCTGTTTTGAATACAAGCCTGATTTTTCGAGATGCACTGTCGGCACATAAGCCTGGTTTTAGTGTTGACATACATAGAAATACCTGTCTTGTAAGGAAGCCTGTATCATATAGAAGCCTGCAAAAAAATTCCCCAAAAAGTCATATTCGCCGCGGCTTTTATACACGACTTTACGGTATACGTTCGTCAAGACTTTTTTGTTTTAGACTGGATATCACCAGTACTGCATGTTGTATAGTCGTGTGGTTGTGTGTCCTTGCCTGTGTCAGATCGGTTCCCTATCGACACATGAAGCTAATGCTTGTTGGTTTGGAGGACCAAGGCAAAACATCACTGGTGCGCTTATTGCGTCGGGAAGGTAAACATCTATCGAGCCAGTTCATCCTCTCCTATCCTCTCTTATTCAACTTGGGCATCTGAACCTTTTTTGATCGGTGCGGTTTCGTGCGTAGTAGAGGGGTCTGGGAACCTTACCCGGGAAATTATTTGAAAAAATCAAGGCAAATCGTGCCTTTTGAGGGCGTGTACCACCCATGCGCGATAAAACATGTTGGAAGAAGTAGTAAATTTGTAGATGACTGAGGAGCGTGTAGATGACTGAAGAGCAAAAAAAATAATAATATGTTCGGCCGAAAAAATTGAGCTGGACCAGCTGTGAAGCCCATGTTCTATCCTCTCCTATCCTCTCCTGTCCTCTCCTGTCCTCTCCTATCCTCCTGTTCTGCTAAAACCTTGGCAGCAGCAGTAACCAGACTAAGAAGTGCAGCAATCTTCAGGCTCTTTATAATCAAAATTTCAAAAGTTTCCAGTTTCGTTGCCTTCTCTTCGGGTGGTGTAAGATAACTAGCTCACTCGACAAAACAAACTCAGTGCTCAACACCGCGGAAGCAGAGCGTAATACAGAACAGAACAACAAGGACAATCAAGGCTTGTTTGCTGCGACTTGAAGTTTCATGCTCTCGCAATCATCAGGCAACACCCCCCCCCCCCCCCCCTTGCCTGATGATTGCGAGAGCATGAAACTTCAAGTCGCAGCAAACAAGCCTTGATTGTCCTTGTTGTTCTGTTCTGTATTAAATATTCATGTATATAATAGAGGCAAAAGAAGCAACTAAGCAGTGCAATACATTTTAAACAAGGTGTAGGTGATTAGTTATAAGTAACAGTTGGTAGTAGGTTGATTGGTGTTCTCTTTTTTGAATTCTTTGCTCTCATTGCATTCATATCATCATTGGTTTGTGCGTTGAATAAAACACCTTCTAGTAGGTTAATTAGTGAGAACAAACACAGAAAACAATTCATGTGCATCACCTTGATCACACGTTTTCACACCTCCACTTCTAGTGCATGACTGTAGCTGTAGGGTTTGCTGTGTTTCAATGTGCGTTGCAATCATCACTTTACTCCTTTCTCTGTGTTTGTTCTCGCTAATCTACCTGCTGCCGCTGCTGCTGCTGCTTTTATCACCTGCACGTTGTCATGCATGTACATTTGATGCTTCTGCCTCTATCCACCAGAAGAGAAGGCAATGGAAGCTCTAGTGGATATGCTGGAATTTTGATTGTGAAGAGCCTGAAACTTATCAACCATGTGTATGTACGTGTGCGTGCGTGCATGCGTGCATGTATTGCTTATCTGCAGGGCATGGCAATGCAACGATTCTCTCCACTGTTGGCGTGGATTTGGGCAGTTGGGAGTGTAAGCCGCCTCGTCGTACTATCTTCTCCAACCAATCCGCTCTTCCAGTTCAGTTTAGCACATGGGACTTTGCTGGACAGGTAATGTACTACATGTACATGTACTGTTGATGCCTAGGTTGTGTTAATGCCAACGTGGTGTGGGGTTCTACTTCCCTGTGACCAGATGATTTTGGAATGACAAATTGCATTCATGTGTAGCATTGTATGAATAGGAGTAAGAGCTGTGTGTGTGTGTGTGTCTGGCTGTGTGTGTGTCTGGCTGTGTGTCTGGCTGTGTGTGTGTGCGTGTCTGGCTGTGTGTGTGTGTGTCTGGCTGTGTGTGTCTGGCTGTGTGTGTCTGGCTGTGTGTGTCTGGCTGTGTGTGTGTGTGTGTGTGTGTGTGTGTGTGTGTGTGTGTGTGTGTGTGTGTCTGGCTGTGTGTGTGTGTGTGTGTGTGTGTGTGTGTGTGTGTGTGTGTGTGTCTGATTTTATACCCTGTACCCGTGTGTGCTGCAGCGCGAGTACTATGCCACTCATCAGTGCTTTTTGACAAGTCGCTCTATATTCCTGGCTGTGTGGAAGATCACTAGTGGCCCTGCAGGCTTGCTTGCCTTGGACGACTGGCTTCGCAATATCCAGGTATTGTTAGATATGAATAAGAAATGTCTACACTTGTTTTATGTAGTGCTACAAGTACCTATAGCTTGATTAACAGGTCCTTTGTCAAGACGGAAATAGTCTTCTTTCTTTGTCAAATTGTATTTATTCTGTGTGTGTGTGTGTGTTTGTGTGTGTGTATGTGTGTGTGTGTGCGTGTGTGTGTGTGTGTGTGTTGGTACATGGTGTGTGTGTGTGTGCGTGTGTGTGTGTGTGTGTGTGTGTGTGTGTGTGTGTGTGTGTGTGTGTGTGTGTGTGTGTGTGTGTGTGTGTGTGTGTGTGTGTGTGTTTCAAGGCCCGTGTGCCGGGAGCCACTGTGGTGATCGTCGGCACACATCTTGATAAGGTGAATGGTGGTTTGAGGCACTGTACGGATGTCTGGTTGCCAGCGTTGCACAAACGCTACTTCATCAAATCAGCAGTGGCCACGAATCAAGAGGAACACGGATTTCCTCATATTGTCGCCGTCAAGTTTGTCAGCTGTGTGGGTTCTGGTACGAATGTCGATGATCTGTGCGCTTGCATCTATGAGACAGCCTGTGCGATTCCTTCGCTGAAACGTAAGCTGCTGACAACAGTGCTAGTTTTGAACTGCAGATGACAATACCGGTATGCCAAGACACATTGGAGTCTTGTTTTACTGCATTTGTGTTTGTCTCTTCTTTCACTTATCCACTCAATCCACCCAGCAGTACTTCTTCTGGAATGCATGAACAAGTATGTTAGACACTCGCTCATTGAATAATAATAATATTCGCTGGATCCGCGTTAGCATCACTTGAATGTTCAAAAACGCACAAGCTATAGCCTTCGCTTCCGCAGGCCACCACTATGCCTTTTCACCTTAGTGGCAAATGCAGACCTCACAAGTGAGTCAGGGGAGAGGAGGTGAGTTTCTCAACCAATCGGGCGTGTAACGGCCCATAACCCTGTAAACTGCATTCTTGTTATCCTCACTCCGAGCTGTGAGTACCCAGTTGACCGTGGGTGTCAGCGCAGTTCAACACGCGTAAAAAGTCTTTTTACACGCTCCCTGCTACCAGCGCGGGTCTCGAACTCGGGACCTCATGATTCGCAGGCAGGCCTGCAAACCAATCGGCCATATGCGTTGGTCATTGAATACCAATAGAATAAATTGAGAACCAGGGAGTAGTACTTTACTACTCTCCCTGTTGAGGGAGTAGTAAAATACTACTCCCTGTTGAGAGCAGAGTAGCATGAGAAGTGTGGGTTCAATAGACAGCGAGATTGGGAGTGCGTAACACACGCATGCGCACGCGTGTGCGTGCGCAAGTGTACGCTCTTCTTGCTGAAGTGCAACCTGGATACTGATGGTAGTTGTGATTAGTTGTGTGTTCTTGCTTCTGATCTTGTCATTGTGCTGATGTGTAGGATCCCAGTCGAAGGAGAAGATTGTTGAAGAACAGGTCCCTGCGTCCTACATTGCTCTACAAGACGCTGTGTCATCATTTCGCTCCAGTTTACCAGGCAGCACGTTGCCAATCTTGTCTGATTCGCAATTCAGGTAATAGAACAACTCCAATTGGCGTGTATGCACGTGTGTGCAAATGTGTGTGTGTGTGTGTGTGTATCGATCCTGCACCTCGCCTAGTGCTTCAACACCAACATTGTTGCCTATTCCACTGCCCGTCATGTAACCGGTGCTTTCGATCTGCTGCTGGATTTAAACGGCACAATTGCGAGCGTGGCAAGCGACCAACAGCGAGGGAGCGTCTTGAGTTCAAGTTCTGCTGTGCGTGCGGCGAGAGATATCGCAGACAGCAGGATCTGCAGCGGCATGAGGCCGGATGTTCTGCTGCGATGCCGTGATGCTACCCCTTTGTTCCCCTCCTGATGAGGGTAGCTTAGCCGTTTAACGGCAGCTGTTTGTCAAGGTCAAGGTGTGTGTGTGTGTGTGTGCGTGCGTGCGTGGGTTTGTGTGTGTGTATGTGTGTGTGTGTGTGTGTGTGTGTGTGTGTGTGTGTGTGTGTGCGTGTGTGTGTGCGTGTGTGTGTGTGGAGGGGGGGGGGGGGGGGGGGAGGGGAGGAGGCCTAACACAGCCACTTCAATAGGATGCCAGCTGTCTTGGAGAGCAGAATTTTGGATGTAGTATTGCCAGAGTATCTATTGACCTGCGCTAATAGCAAGACAGCTGAACACATTCAACATTTGTACTTGTGGTATGTACCGGTATGTAAGTCGGCCCTACCGCTATCCCACTGTTTTCGGTGGCCGTATGTTACGGTCATTATACAGCTCAACTTTATTTGCTGGCCTTCACTACCCGGTAATGCTATACCTGCGCATTGTCAATTGTGTTTTCTCATGTGTCCACAGCATATTTCCTGATTATATTTACATGTATCCGCATTGCATTGTTGTTTATTATGTTTTGTTGGTATTTGTGTGTGTTTGCTCTTTGTGTTGTGTAGGAAGCACTTCAGCTCCATTGTGGGTGATGTAGATGAGCTGAAAGTGGCTGTGCGGTTTCTTCATGACAATGGTATAGGTTCTGACTGTGCTTACTGCATGCGTGTGTGTCCATGCATGTGTACACTGTGCGTACTGCATGCCTGTGTCCATGCATGTGTCATGTGTGTGTGTGTGTGTGTGTGTGTGTGTGTGTGTGTGTGTGTGTGTGTGTGTGTGTGTGTGTGTGTGTGTGTGTGTGTGTGTGTGTGTGTGTGTGTGTGTGTGTGTGTGTGTGTGTGTGTGTGTGTGTGTGTGTGTGTGTGTGTGTGTGTGTGTGTGTGTGTGTGTGTGTGTGTGTGTGTGTGTGTGTGTCCAACCTGTCGGAAGGCTACCCTCTTGCCAAAGCATTTTTGGAAGTTGGACTAGTTTCGGCTCCACAATCCAGTGTGTCGTTACTATATAGCTTTCATGGCTGAGGTTGTTGGTACGTCTGTTGGCCCTGGGTTCCCAGTACCCAGTTGCCGAGGCTAATAACTCCAATTTCACTTCAAGGTACCAGTGCATCTAGTGTCTGCTTTTATCAAAGCAGCGTGCTGTCTATACTGGTTACCCCAGCAAGTGTAGGGTGTGCATAGGTAACTGTCTTGGCCGTCCTATTCCGATGTACTCCGTGTCGTGTAGACCAGGTGTGCATTGGGGGGTCGATTCACATGGCTTCGCCAGTTGTGTGGATTAGACAGTTATCTGGCGCTTGTCTTGATCTGTTTCAATCAGAATCAGATCCGCTATCGTTGCTATAAAGAGAAAATCTGTGGGTGCACATCCAGTGCATTTGCAGATTTGCGTGCTTCTCTTGCGACGGGCGTATACATGGTACATGGTGTGTGTGTGTGTGTGTGTGTGTGTGTGTGTGTGTGTGTGTGTGTGTGTGTGTGTGTGTGTGTGTGTGTGTGTGTGTGTGTGTGTGTGTGTGTGTGTGTGTGTGTGTGTGTGTGTGTGTGTGTGTGTGTGTGTGTGTGTGTGTGTGTGTGTGTGTGTGTGTGTGTGTGTGTGTGTGTGTGTGTGTGTGTGTGTGTGTGTGTGTGTGTGTGTGTGTGTGTGTGTGTGTGTGTGTGTGTGTGTGTGTGTGTGTGTGTGTGTGTGTGTGTGTGTGTGTGTGTGTGTGTGTGTGTGTGTGTGTGTGTGTGTGTGTGTGTGTGTGTGTGTGTGTGTGTGTGTGTGTGTGTGTGTGTGTGTGTGTGTGTGTGTGTGTGTGTGTGTGTGTGTGTGTGTGTGTGTGTGTGTGTACACTGTGCTACACTGTGCTACACTGTATGTTGTTGTGCCATCACATGTGCCAGCCCATTGCAGTATGTACCTTGTAATTGTGTCATTGACCTCATGTTTACATCATGTCTACTAGTATGTTTGCATGTACATTGTACATGTACTACACTTGTTGCACACTTGTGCATTTTGTGACAGTGTACCGGCACGTGATATTGGGGTGAGGGTGGGGTACCATTATATTTTTACTACCTTGTGTAACCTTGTCTTGTGTTTGCATACCTGCATACCTGTATACTAATGTATACATGTATCCAGTCGTTAATTTTGATGTGTTGCTTCATGCTGCTCTCCTCCACTGTATTGCATGTTATCTTTCCAGGTGTGCTACTGCACTTTGACGATTCACGACTCAAGGATTTCTATTTCATCGATCCCCAGTGGCTTTGCGATGTGTTGGCTCGTGTAGTGACTGTCCGTGAGGTCATGCCCTTTAGCAAGGACGGTAAGTCAGTGTACAATGTCATGTACATGTACATGTACATGCAATGTTTGTAGACAACTTGTCTGGTGCTTGCTGTTGATTACGTATGTATGCATTTGTGATGCTGTTTACTCGGTGAAATGTCCTCCTGTGTACCTCCGAACAATGTGAGTCCCGGCCTGGTCTCAGGCCTGGTATCCATGCTTTTCAGGCGCATAGCCCGTGTGTAGTCAGCCTAGCCTGGTGACCACTCCAGAAAATAGCCGTCATACGTACTACATAGTCAAAATAGCCAAATAGCCGTCATACGTACTACATAGTCAAAATAGGCAAAGTGACAGCTACCAGGTTGCCATACATGCTCTGGCACATTGCCACCACACCACCGATGTTCGAGCTGCGCCCCTGTACCCTGTACCCTGTACCCTACTTTTTCCAAGATAGTTTAAAATAGCCCACCATATTTTGTTACTTGAGCTTCTGCCATATTTGTATGAGTGTGGTCTGAGAAGTTGTGTTTCTGTTGTGTGCATTGCTTCCCCTCAGGCATCTTGCCTATTCGAAGTCTCAGTCACGTGTTCAATAGTGTGAAGTTTCCAGCTAAACTGGCCAACGTCTGTGTCCAGCTTCTTGGGAAGTTTGAAGTTGCTATCCAGCTGGATCTTGAAACTCTTCTCATTCCATCGCAGCTACCTGAGTTGCCACCGGCACAAGCTAAGCTTGATGGCCACTCCAGTAACTGGTCGGTACGTGGATGTCAGTTTCAACGTGTCTACTTGATGGTCTATGTACCCAGTGGGTTCTGGCCGCTACTGATCACACGGCTTCTGGCCAGCGAGTTGAAAGTGGACATGTGTACGTATGCATCTTGCTTTGTGGACTTGACTGGTGACACCGTGCATTGGCGTCTGTGGCGACGCGGTGTTCAGCTTGTCCTTGAAGATACTCCCATTGTGACCATGGAGGAGGTCAGTGCTGCAGATCTGTTCAAACACTTGGACACAACACCGGCCAGTGTTGTTGTGCAAAATGGCTCTAAGTGGGAACCACTGGTACTACTGGACGCAGCACGCTGCTTACATGTCACAGTGCTGGATTTCAGAGCTAAGCAAGCCGCTGACACACCACCACCGCCAGTTTGCACTGATGCAGCAGCTGCTGATCACTCATCTACGTCACTTGTTGATGCTGACCATTCAGTTGATGCTGCTGCTGCCGCCAATGATGCTACGAACGAGCCAGAGCAGCAGGATGAGGTGTATCTGTTGCAGGCGAAGCTGCTGACAGAGTGTACGTACGCTATAGACAGCCTGCTGAGTGACTGGTACCCAGGTATTGGTGATCGTAATCGCTGCATGTCCACCGGCACGCCGTACATCACGCGCTGCCACATATGCCCAATGTGTCGCGCTGACTTGACCGCACCGGGTATTCTCTGGGAGAATCTGCAGTCGGCCGTCCCCGCAACACAGCCAGTACCTGCGGGAGCGTTGGCGTGTCTTGCTGCTCCCGGCACTCCACCGCCAGTGGACGGCATGGTAACGGTGTTCTTGCTAGATCAGCTAGTATCACTAGCGTGCCATGGCTATCAGGCCATTCAATGTCATAATCACGGTACAACCCCACTGGCTGATATGGCACCGGATATCGTAAGTTACCATTTGACATGTATCAGCACTTGTGACTTGTTAGTTGTTTCTAGTCTGAGCTGCTGCTGCTTTTCTTGACATCCATTGCAGCAGTGTACAACGATTGGAGTCGTTTCTTATAGGTTCTGTAACCGAATGGCGCCTAGTAGCATGCACTATGATCCGACACACCGCCAAAGACAACAACCGACCGTTCCTTCTTCGTTCTAAGATTCTGTTGAGTAAGAAAAGTGTACGGTATTATATGTGACCAAAAAGATACAGTGAAAGAAAAGCCTAGCAAAGCATTGCAAGGCACGTTGGTTCGGCTGCGTTGGTTCAGCTGCACGCTAGTGCAAACATGCAGATCGACAAAGTTGGGCGGAAACCACACCACAACATTGCCAGAAACTAACTTGTTCACACCTACATACAATCATGAGTCCATACCGTGTCTGGTCTGGTTTGTTATGTTAGCAACCTAGAATGCATTGAACACATGGATTCGATCACACATTCCCCCCTGGTAACACAACAAAACAGGGAACTTGCACTAAAACGTAGAACTAAGGTTCTCCAAAGAAAAGAACAACACTCCACCAACAGCTAAACAAGAGAACAGCAAAATGCGTAATGGGTCTTGCATTTGCTAGCTTGCTCTTAACTAAGCACGCGCCAAGCTAGACTGATAACACGGCACACGTACAGTTTCAGGAGCCATAGCGCTGTGGTGGCCTAATGGCAGATCTGTCCCGCAGTGACATGCGGATGCCGCCATCCCCTATGTTGGGCTCAGGGCCTGGCAGCACTGATGCTGGCTGGTACAGATAACCACCATCTGTAGCCGCTGCACTGTCGTCCATCAGCGCTGTTGGTTGGGCCAAGTCACGGGCGACATCCCTCTTGATGATCTCCACGTTGACAATCTTCTCCGCTGAGTGTGGATCAGCAGCCCGGGTGATGACAACTGTCGACGGCGACACAACGCGAACGATGCGCCACCCAGGCTCGTACGGTGCCAGGCATTTGCGGCTCCGGGAAGGCCGACGTAACAGCACCGCATCCCCTACGCTGTACTCTGCTCCTTCGATCACGCTCTCTGTGTCGTTCCGAGAGAGCTCTTCGTTTACGAGGTCTCGCACACGTGCCGTCTTCTCTGCCAAGCTTTCAACCCAGCTTGACAAACTGAGGTCTTCTTCCTCGCGCTCGACCAGGAGGTTGCGTGGTTCCCATCCCATCATTGCGGCGCATGGCGAAATCCCAGTAGCACTGTGCGGCCGCACCCTGTAGTAGTAGAGCAGCATGTTCAGCTCTGTCTGCCAATCGCTGCTGTACTCGACCACTTTGCGGATAAGACCCAGCAGCGTGCGATTGAAGCGCTCGGCTCCCCCTTGGCTCTGAGGGTGGCGCACAGCTCCATGCCTCACATGTACGCCGAATATCGATAGCAGAGACGACACCACACAGTTAACAAACTCCGTGCCGTTGTCACATCGAATTACGCTTGGTGGGCCAAACCGGGTGCAAATACCAACAAGCGCCTCCGCGACACTGACACCATCATGGCGGGCTAGGGGTACGACTTCCACCCACCGTGTGAACATGTCCACACACACGAGGACACAATGGTAGGAACTACTGCGGCTGGGTCCCAGCTCTAACGTATCAATCTGGATGACTTCCCACGGCCTGGTTGGTAGGTCGCTTCTCGCGGCTGGAGGGTTGGGCTCTCCTCGCGACGGGTTCGCTGCACGGCACGTCCCGCAGTCTCGGACGACTTCCTGGCAGCGTTGCGCCATCTGTGGGAAATGACAGCACTTCCGAAGACTGCCCCACATGGTCTCCCAGTTACCATGTCCGGTGTTGCGGTGAGCAGCACCGACGGCTTCACTCTGCAGTGCAGTAGGCAGGACCGGTACGATCACATCACCATCGACGGGGTCCACACGACTGAGGTACAGGACGCCATCAATAACACGCAGCTGACCCTTTGATTTCTTGTACAGCTGGCTCGTCACTTGCTTTCCATCCTGTAGCTGTGTCACTGTCAGCTGCACATCCGCATCTACCGCTTGGCACCCGCGGATAGACCGCATCGACGTTGGCCCCTTCATAGAGCTTGCTGGTAGCGCTGCTGCGATTTCACCTGCTTCCTCCCGACAGGGAGGCCATGAGGTCGGCACGCGGGTGAGCCGATCTGCAACGTTCGACTCCGAGGGGACCCACTCCACGGACACCGTCATGCCAGCAGCAGCCACAGTGTCCTGAAACACCTGCAGGCGGAGACGGACGAGAGACTCGTGGAGACCCCCGACCTTCACGCGATGAGTATTCTGCGAGACCGAGCGCAACCAACCAGCAACCGTCTTCGAGTCGGTCACGATGGTCAGGTTCTTGACGTCCCACCGGATGGCCAGATCCAGCGCCTTCAGAGACGACTCGAGCTCCGCCACATTGATATGACGCTTGTCTGCTTTGTCTCGCAACCATGAACCATCCTCGACAACCTTGCCATCCTGCGTGAGCACCGTGGCAATTGCCAGGTTGGACGCGTCACAATACGCTCGCCACGTACCCATCGTTGGGTCAGCGTACCACACTCCGCTAACGGGATCATCATTGCACAGGCGGTGAACAATGTCGCGGCAACACTTCAAGACAGCATCCGGTACAGCCTGATCCCATGCCACCTCTGATGTGCAGGCAAGGCGCTTGACATACGAACACGATGGGCGCAGCCAGGCACACACAGGGTAGTGCCCAATCACTCTGCCACACCAACTAAACAGTTCGCGCTTCGTTGGTTTGTCGGGTAGCTGTAGAGACACACCTTCGCGACGCGTCCACGACACACTCCCCTCGTCATCAGCCTGAAGTTGCAGACCTAGCACACGCGCACTCACGGCTGGCTCAGCCGGTTTGGTTGGCAGGCCATACTCCAGGAGCCGCGACTTGGTGCGGTCGACGAGCTGCTCTGGGACGTAGAGATCATCCACGTAGTTGTCTACGCCAGCGAGATCACGCGTGGCCCACTTCACGATCAAGTCCATTGCCTTTGGAGCCACGGACAGCCCGAAGCCCATCCGCTCCAGGACGTACACTTCGCCACGCCACACCACGCACTGATAACGCCACAAATCGGGATGAATGCGTACCTGTAGGTACGCTTTGCTGATATCCAGCAGCTGATACGCTTGCGGAACGCCCGCTTGACGCCACCTCCGTAGCGTCTCGCCACATGCCGGAGCGTCGGTGCCAGGGTGCGACGTCAGCTTCTGGTTGAGGAGCCGGTAGTCGAGGCAGGGCCGAACTGGCGTTGATGCCTTATGCTCCTGCGTAGCAGCGAGCAGAGGCAGCACACATCTCGGCTCACCATGCTTCTCGACGTCATGCTTCACTAGCCAGCCGTTGCCGAGCCATTTTTCAACCTCATCTCCAAATAGCTGTTCCTGCTCCTTGGAGAGCTTGGATCGTGGGTACTCTCCAAGGCCTGACCCGATGCACGTAGTCGGCTCCGTCTTGTCCGCCCATTGCCACTGCACCTCCCACGCCTTGTCAGCCGTACTCCACCGGAGGATCATATCTGATGCCCGCAGCACAACATCGCCATTGCTGAGCTTCTCCACGTCCGCGTGGTGAAAGTCTTCAGCGACGGCTCGTGCTTCCGACTCGGGGCGTGATGGTTGCTCATCTGGGGTGCTCGACGCCAGCACCAATGGGCATGCAGCACTGACGGTCCCGAATACAACCCCCACCAGTTCTCCTGCGTCATACTGCATATGCACACCACCCAGAGTCGCGATGCTGTTAACTCCAATCAGCACATCAGCCTCAACGACAGACAGGTCGTCCACCACCAGCATGTCAGTCTCGGTCTCACGTAGGCGAACCACAGCACTATCCAGCCGTGAGATTGTACACTCCACGACGCCACGGACATCCACCGGACTGCCATCGATCGCATTAATTGTCGATGACGTAGGCCTGATATCCAAAGCTAGGTCGGTTGCCAGGGCGCTAGCTACAAGGGAGCGGGATGCACAGGTGTCCACAGCAGCTACTACACGCTTGCTTGGACCGCCGGACCGTTTGATGTCCACAAAGATCCGTGGCAGACTGTCACCTCCACTGCTCAGGCATAACACCTTGGAGTCACCATGATCACCAGAGTGCACAGGAGCAGCGGCTGCACTCCCACCCCGCTGCTTCTTCTGCTTGAAGGCCTTGAACTCCGCACAATCTCTCATCATATGCCCAGCCTCGTCGCAGAATAAACACGTCAGCTGACTGTGTTTGGCTTGCTTGTGGCTACCAGTGCCACTACTCGTGCTCGCAGGGCAGTTCCGCTTGAAGTGGCCAACTTGACCACACTTGTAACACAGGACACGTCTTGCGGAGTCGCGACCTGCACCTGCTGCAGCGGTCATCCTGGAAGAGCCTGATGGAGCCCGATCGTCTAGAGCACCGTAGCTCACTGCTGCCACACCGGGCTTCATCGATCGCTCCACGCTTCTAAGCCGCCTGACGTACTCCACGCAATCGTCGATGGTGTCCGTTTTTCCACTCATACGGAGCTCCTTCGCAAACTGAGAGGGGAGCCCGGAGAGAAACTGCCCGATCACTATTTTATTCTTCCCATCAGCATCAACCTGCTCACCAGACAAGGTGAGAAGCCTCTTCAAGTCCGCTGCGAAGTTGTCCACCGACTCGTCTCCTCGCAAGATCCTGGACGTAAACATCGAGTATGCTTGATCCGGTGCCATCCCAAAAGCGGCGGTCAGCTTCGCTTTCACATCGGCCGGCTTCTTCTTATCCGCTGCCGCCATCTCGTTCCACACGGTGAACGCCTCACCCTCGAGATAGAGCGGTAGATTCGCCATCTTCTTTTCGTCCGAGTCCCACTTCTGCAAGTCCGCGACAACTGAGAACTTCGCCCAGAATTCGCTCAGGTCGTCCCGACCCCCGCGGAACGGTCTCAAGAAGCATTCGACTTTGGCCATCTCGCACTGCTACCCAATTCGCCTGACTAATCCGAGTTACAACACAAACTCCTGAGTCCCGGGTTTCGGCACCAAAAAGTGCTGTAACCGAATGGCGCCTAGTAGCATGCACTATGATCCGACACACCGCCAAAGACAACAACCGACCGTTCCTTCTTCGTTCTAAGATTCTGTTGAGTAAGAAAAGTGTACGGTATTATATGTGACCAAAAAGATACAGTGAAAGAAAAGCCTAGCAAAGCATTGCAAGGCACGTTGGTTCGGCTGCGTTGGTTCAGCTGCACGCTAGTGCAAACATGCAGATCGACAAAGTTGGGCGGAAACCAAACACCACAACATTGCCAGAAACTAACTTGTTCACACCTACATACAATCATGAGTCCATACCGTGTCTGGTCTGGTTTGTTATGTTAGCAACCTAGAATGCATTGAACACATGGATTCGATCACAGTTCCATCCCGGCAGATGATTTCATGTACCGTATTTTTTCCCCGAAACATTCCCGCCTTCCTGCCTCCTGTTTTCTTTGCAGAACTTCAGTGACTTCAAACGTGACACACTCATTCCTTCGGCAAGTGTAATCTGTGGTGAACTGCTCGGAGCAGGTTCCTTTGGAGAGGTGTTCCGTGGTACTGTGACAACTGATCTTGGCCGTAAGGTAGGCACACATGCTGCTCTGTTCCATTGACATCGCAATCACTACTACTACTTGTACATGTACAGTGGACCTCACACTAAGCACTCATTCTGATAAGACATACGACTCTTGTTTAGTACAGGGACAATGCAGTGTGGAGCACTGCTGTACTCATCACTACTGACGTTTGTCTAATACTTTAATAAGATAAGAAGTATCTCAGATACTAAGTACTGTATAGCAGGAAATTTTCGGACGGAATTTATTTTCGGACAATTTCGTACACGGCCTCTTTTGTACTAAAATTAATTCCGTACTAAAATGTGTACGAAGTAGTGGTTGCGACTTCGGCGATGATTTGTAAGAAAGGGTTTGCTCCCCACACCGGAACTCGCGCTATTCCGCTGACTTTACTTGACACTTCACTGACTCACGACTGCCATCCAGAGCACACGAGAAGTCCATCCAACCTTCGACTCGGCAAACCTGCAAGAAAGTACCACTCCCTGCTCAATACACAGTGTTTCGGGGAATTCACCCCTCATCAGTTGAGCTTGAGTAGGCTGAGGAAGATTGTGCCTGAAGAGCTAAAATGTGTTCATGTGAAATTATCACTATACATGCGTACAGCATGCAAACACGTGCATTTATCATGCAGTACTGTACGAAAATAAAACGATTCATTTTAGCTCGTATGTAAACAAAATCCCAGGGTTGGGTGTCAGTTGTCACCACTGTACTTTCAATACGGTAAAACGTGTAACTAAAGACCACCGTGACTAGTGACCAGCCTGCTACTACAGACCACCGTGACTAGTGACCAGCCTGCTACTACAGACCACTTCGCCAGGCACGGACGGTCTCACATTCGTATATCCGTATGGTGGTGCGGTGCAAACCTCTAACTAAGGACCACCTGCCACTAAAGACCACTTTCTCTGGCCCCAAGGGGTGGTCATTAGTCACATTACTGTATATCCCAGTGTATGCACTACTACTCATAGTAACAGGTATATTTGTTGTTCTGCATTGTGTAACAGGTATCATTATTACGTGCTCATGTGTATTGGTTTGCTGCCTACTCACAGGATGTTGCCATCAAGCGGTTTCAACGTGTTGAACAATTGCATGCAGCACATAGTTCAGCTGATGAGGAACTAATTGCCAATCAACTGCTG
The DNA here is from genome assembly GCF_964019385.1 of Sycon ciliatum. Lineage (NCBI taxonomy): Eukaryota > Metazoa > Porifera > Calcarea > Leucosolenida > Sycettidae > Sycon > Sycon ciliatum. The sequence goes on from NC_088643.1 coordinate 95,132,049, forward strand.
AGCATCTCTGCTCCATCGTCTACTGCCGACAGTTTCTGCTGTCTTCGACAAGAAGCAGCCGTCTTGCAACACCTGCATCATCAGAATGTTGTTGCTCTTGACGGAGTGACCTTGAATCCGCCTGCGCTTCTGTTGGAATGGGCTCCGCAAGGCGCCTTGGATTCGTTGGTGGCGTCCTTTTCCGGATGCCTTGATGAGATGTATGGAGCTGCAGCAATCACCTTGACCTTGCCCCCATATATACTCTGGCAGATATTACAACAGGTACCGGTTTTGTGCTTTCCTAAAGGACATGTGAGAAATGTGGAACACTGGACACCTGGAATTTGAGAAAACCTTTCTGCACTGGTTCTAACCGAGTCTCACGGGAACTGTGTACTTGTTTTCTGCTCTCCCCTGGAGGTACAAATTTCACAGTTTACGTTAATTAATCTCCATAATGAGAACACGTTAGAGTTGAGGCGGACAGTTTGTCTTGTTCCTTGGTATTCGCATTTCTCGGTTTTCACTACAACTTTTAACCTATCTTGGTTGTGAGTGTTGTAATGGTGAATGGCCCAATCGTATACATCTGTGAATGTGGGTATACATCTGTGGATGTGGGTATACGTCTGTGGTGTGGTTGTGGGTTTGCACTTACCAGTTCATGTGAACTCTATGCGATGTGTCAGGTTGCAGCTGGCTTGCAGTACGTACACAACTTGTCTATCATCTACCGAGACCTGAAAGCTGAAAATATCCTAGTGTGGGCTATTCCATCTGCTGAAGAACTGGCCACATCTTTGCAGGAGCCATGTTCTCGCAGCGACACATTCCGCAGCGCCGTTCATGTGAAGCTGAGTGACTACGGCATTAGCCGTGTGTCGGGAACGGGCAGTGTGCGCGGACTAGCCGGCACGCCTGGCTTCATGGCGCCGGAGATTGTGGCGCATTCCGGCACAGAGGGTTATACCCAACAGGTATGCTGTAGCTCTAATCATACAGTACTACTACTGTCTATGTGTATGTCTATGTCTATGTGTCTATGTGTATGTGTGTGTGTGTGTGTATGTCTATGTCTATGTCTATGTGTATCTGTGTGTGTGTGTGTGTATGTGTATGTGTATGTCTATGTCTATGTGTATGTGTGTCTATGTGTGTGTAGATGCATGTGCAACTGTAACTGTTAGCAGTGTGTGGGCTATCTACTAGCACTTGCCTCATCCTGCTAACTGTGTACATGTACTAGTACCTTGTTCTTGAGTACTGCTAACTGCTGTCAGGTCTATACTTCTGAAGTACATGATTGTACTGATAGGCTTCAGCTGTCAGGTCTATACTGATAGGCTTCAGCATGAGTATGTGTTTTGGCTACTTCACATGTATGGTATGCTAGTACATACCTCACCAGTCTGCTTCTAGTATGACAAGCTGATGGAAGATACATACTCTCTCCTGTCAATCTGCGGACAACAGTATCAATTCATGTTTTGTGGACTTGTTCATGCACAACAGAGAGTGCACAGTCTGAACCTGGTCCTGTAGGATAGAGAACATGGCAATGAAGATAGTTTCTCCAAGCCAAAATGAACGCAAGCCCTAGCCTTCCTTCCTGGAGTGCATGAGTCGACGAAAACAGCGAGCCACACGCGCGCACGCACACACACACACACACACACAATAACGTTACATGCACTCACGTGCACACACAGAGTTTGTGTGCGTCTTTCTTTCTGTCTGTGCATGTAATGTATTGTTTGCTGTTTACGTTTCTGAATGTCTTTTCTCTCTGACGCCAGGTTGATATCTTCTCTTATGGCATGTTGATGTATGAGTTGATGACGCTGGCACATCCCTATGCTGGTGTGATCCCTAGCTACGTACAGAGCTTAGTACAGCGTGGTATTCTGCCATATCCTACATCAAGAGTAAGTAGTCATGCTGCTCGCAATCTGAGTGCAGTATGCTGGTGGTGGTACTCAGGGTTCTGGACACAATCTTGTCTGCCTATTGTGTTGTGTTGTTCATGGTTTGTTTAGTGTGCTAGGTTGGTGTGTAAATGGTGTTGCTGTGAAGCTTGTTCCTCTGGTGCTCAGATTTGTAAATGTTTCAAGTAGTCCCAAGCTTGCAATACGGTGTACGTTGCAGTGTACACAATGTAGTCTCATCTCTGGCTGTGTATTGGGTACCAGTACTATACTGTACGTGTACTAGACATGCACCAGGAGCTATGTTTCTAGTCAGTACCCAATCTTGGCATGATACTCTTGTTGCTGCTGCTGCTGCTGTGGTTGTGGTTGTGGTGGTTGTTGTTGTTGTTGTTGTTGTTGGATTGTGCTGGATAGTGTACAGTCTCTAGCATAGAAGGTACAATGTACACTGTACCACTGTAACCAGGGAGTAGTACAATACTACATGTATTGTACCACTCCCTGCACTCCCTGCACTCCCTGCACTGTAGACTGTAGACTGTATGCTGTGTGTCTTCACATTGTATGCTGTGTTATTCACATTGTGTGCAGGTAATGAATCAGCCAGTACAGCTACAACATCTCATGCTACACTGCACAGCTGCCGAGGCTAACACGCGTCCACAAACAAACAGTTTAGTTCAGTTGATTCGCCAGCAGAGTGTGTTGTTTCTCGCTGATGGCATTCCTCTGCCCCAAGTCCGCATGCAGCGTGTCATTGACGTGAGCATGAGTGTTTCGACTGATCGTGCCTCGCCTGGCAAAGTATGGCTGTTGTCTGGTGGACGGCGTTCTGGTGAAACCCAGTCGGTTCATCGCATTGCGTATGCTGCTGCAACCGCTTCTACACAGGTCAGTAGCATAGCATAGCATAGCACAGCATAGCACAGCATAGCATAGCTGTGATGCTCCAGGAAATCCAATCGCATGAGTCAAGTATGCACCAGGTGCTCTGCAGACCTAGACCTGTGAACATTAGGATGTTCACTGGTGCAGGACGCAAAGCTGACTCACTAGATCGAATTTCATTGAGTAGCACTGTATATTGTAGCCATTTTCTTTGGAGTGTAGCTTTGAAGGTCAAAGTTACATTGTAGAAGAAAGACGGGAAGATGCACCCGGTGTGCTAGGAGTGCTCAATACCGCGGTGGAGGCAGAGCGTACTACACAGTACAACAAGGCACAAGGCTAGCTTGTTGTAACTCTGAGTAGTCCATGCTCTACAACCCATCAGGCAGTAGTGCAGTAGTGCAGTAGTGCAGTAGTGCAGTAGTGCAGTAGTGCAGTAGTGCAGTAGTGCAGTAGTGCAGTAGTGCAGTAGTGTTGCCTGATGGGTTGTAGAGCATGAACTACTCAGAGTTGCAAGTTGCAACAACCTAACCTTATGTCTTGTTGTCCTGTGTAGAAGAAAGAGTGGGCTTGAAATTATAAAAGCACAGTGTGACTCTCATATCACCGTAACAGCAGAGGAGCGGCAGGATTGGGTATTGCTTCTCGCCCAGAGCCTGACTGCAGGTAAATGCAGGGAGGAAACACGAGACTGATTTCTTGTTCAAGTGAAGCTAGGAGTGTGTTCTCTTTTATCACTATATGCACATGTATGTTGCATGTGTATGTTGCATGTGTATGTTGCATGTGTATGTTGCATGTGCCGGTGAAATCAATGTTCTGAGTAATGAGTATCGCCACCACTACTGTTACAGCAGGGGCAGCGGTGTTGTGTAGCTGTTGAAATGGAGGGGTAGGGCCATGTTGGGTCGGTGTGTGGTCTATACTGACTGACGGGAGATTGTCTCCAATCTTCTTTGTATAGAGGTATAGAGGAAGTTAGCACAGACTAGCTTGGCCATAGCGCAGTGTGGAATAGTGGGGCTAGCTTTTCTTAATTTCATATTTAGCGCTTTTGGGCGCTATTATTTTCTTCTCATTATTTCGCACCATTTGTCCCCATCATTTTCGATGCCTAGTTGCAACGCTGACGCCGAGACCTCTAATCGGTTGAGTTGCTCCCAGCACATCGGCACGTCGTCCCTACATCCCCTATGTTTTGTCCAGAGAGTCGTATTTTACGACTCCTTGGTTTTGTCCTTTTCCTTGTTTCTTTTTATTTAAAAAAAATAAAAAAGGCTGACCCAACTTGTGAATTTTTACTCATTTAACACACTAGTCCCTTCAGTAGAACTAGAAGTCAGAACAACTTGGTAGCTGCCTGAGGATCGCTTTGCATGAAACTCCAAGTTTCAGCTAACAAATTGTTTTGACTTCTGTGTTGGAAAGCGCTGTACCCTTCCCACGGGTGTCGAGCACTGTGTGAGCCTTGGAAGTCTGGGTCGGCATTGAGCACTTTATGAGGAGTGGAAATTTGGGTATTATTTTCCTACTGTGTCTTTTCACATTAATCTCAATGTTCATACAAAGTTAGTGAAGAGAGGTCGGATCTGGCTTCTTGAGATCTGCGGTGCGGGTGTGCTATGTATGCATTTTAAATTTGAACTCAATTGCAGGGTTGCCATGGGTTACGAGAAGTAATGTTGAGTAGACTGTTTCTTTCCTTCATTGTTTGTTGCTTGGTGCCGTGTGCTGTGTGTGTGTGTGTGCGTGTGTGTGTGTGTGTGTGTGTGTGTGTGTGTGTGTGTGTGTGTGTGTGTGTGTGTGTGTGTGTGTGTGTGTGTGTGTGTGTGTACCAGTGCATCTAGTGTCTGCTTTTATCAAAGCAGCGTGCTGTCTATACTGGTTACCCCAGCAAGTGTAGGGTGTGCATAGGTAACTGTCTTGGCTGTCCTATTCCGATGTACTCCGTGTGGTGTAGACCAGGTGTGCATTGGGGGGGGGGGGGGGGGGGGGGGGTCGATTCACATGGCTTCGCCAGTTGTGTGGATTAGACAGTTATCTGGCGCTTGTCTTGATCTGTTTCAATCAGAATCAGATTCGCTATCGTTGCTATAAAGAGAAGATCTGTGGGTGCCCATCCAGTGCATTTGCAGATTTGCGTGCTTCTCTTGCGACGGGCGTATACATGGTACATGGTGTGTGTGTGTGTGTGTGTGTGTGTGTGTGTGTGTGTGTGTACATGCATATGTGCACGCGTGCGTGCATGATGTGTCTGTCTGTCTGTCTGTATGCAGGTTGATGAGATCCAGTTGCTGGAAAAGCTGGACACCGCCTACCTGTGCAGTACCGGTGCTTACATGTGGACTTTCTCTCGCACTGGTCATGTCTGTATTGTGGACACCGAGACACTGACCGTCTGTCACAAGTGGAATGTCATCAGTAGCACACACCAGTCGCACGCCAGTCACCCAGACACCAGCGTACAGTGCGTACACTTTGTTCCTCGGCTAAACCGTGTGTTTATCGGCCTCGGCAACGGTGTCCTACTGTCGTATACTGCCAGCCTTGATGACCTCATCCAGTGCACTGATGATACTGATGGAGTTATCCAGCAATCGCATGACCCTGGTGATGTCATTCAGCAATCACCTAACTCCAGTAATGTCACCACGCCACGATCACGCAGGCCCAGTGACGTCACTCAGCAGTCACATGACCCCGGTGATGTCATTCAGGGTTCGTATACTCCCGGTGATGTCACACCGCGATCTCGTAGATCCAGTGGGAGTGCTAGTGCTCAGGACTCCAGTGGTGTCTTTCAACACTCCAGTGAGTCCGGTAATGTTACAGAGCAGAGCAGAGCACTTGGATCAAGTGAAGCTGTCGCTGATCAGTCCAGCGTGTTCAGTGAGGCCTCTGAGCAGTCGTCAGAGTGTACTGATGCCACCATCACTCAACAATCAAATGAGCCCAATGATGATGTCATTCAGCCATCACACGAGTCATCACCTGGTCTCCTGGTGTCTGTGCTGCGCAGTGTGTTCCTGATGGTTTCTGTGGATGTAGGCAGAACAGCACGTGATACACAGCTGTGGTGCGGCCATGCCAATGGTATGATTACCGTACTACGAGCACAAGATATGTGTGTTCTGGCCACACTGCAACAGTCGGAATCCACTGCAAGTCCGTTGCCTCTTCGCACTGTTATGTTGGCTGCACACGACACATCGACAGTGGGTCACACCACCGATCAACTATGGACTGCTGCGTGTCCAAGTAGTCGTGTATATGGCTGGGCTACATCAGCTACTGCAAGCAACTCACCCTGCAATGTGGCTGTCATTGACTGCTGTGCGGACAGTGACTTTCCTGGTCAGTTTACCTGCCATTTTTTTCTGAAATGTTCTTTTCTTCTCCATACGCTATGCATTATCCAGTCCCTGTGTGTTGATGCGTTATCAAATTCCTTTTGAATCTCTCTCCCCTCTCCTGGGAAGACTCACGTGACCAGTTTATGACAGTGAGCAAATCCAGTTATCTGTGGTGACTTTGTGTATGTGTGTGTGTGCATGTGTATGTGTGTGCATGTGCATGTGTGTGCATGTGTGTTTGTTTGTGTGTGTATGTGTGTGTGTGTGTGTGTGTGTGTGTGTGTGTGTGTGTTTGTGTGTGGGCATGTGTGTTGTGCCTCTTCTTCAGACTCTGTTGTGATCAACGACCTGAGTTGTGCATCGGATGTGCTTGTTGTTGCACTGAGCAATGGCTATCTAGTTGTTATCAACACCTGTCAGCACTGCATTGTACGCAAGGTCAGGCTACATCCAGGCCCAATGCAATTTGTCCGCATCATGACGTTTGACAATGATGTGGACTTCATCCGTCCGTCTGCGTGGTGTCTTCATCGGCAAAGAGCGAGGAGTTGGCTACCTTTGTACCTGCAGGCACTTCATGCTACAAACACAGCGGAGGGTGCGTTGTACAGAGCTGCGCCCATGATACTGACTGGTGGGCATGGCCTGAATGTTCCAACCAAGTGCCAACCCGTTTATGGCAGCCGTGAGACGCGAGTGAACAACTCCTTCTTTGCTCTTGGGTTGTGGGATGGCCGGATGCTTCTCTCGCCAGATTCCAATTGAACTTTGGCCTCTGAGCAAAGCAGAAGTGTTGCCCTCACCATCCAGTCTCTCTCTCTCTCTCTCTCTCTCTCTCTCTCTCTCTCTCTCTCTCTCTCTCTCTCTCAGTCATTGTGACATCTTCTTCACTGGCTTTTTTCTTTGCCTAGCGGTGTCATAATCTGAACGGTTCAGATTATTTTCAAAAATGGCCAAGTTTGTTTCTACTGAGTTAGCGGTGTCATGAAATTAAAATTATTTTATCCTTACTCCTTTGCCAATATCTGGTTACTCCAATTGGCCTTGGCTCATGGTCGATGTTGAGCCATTGTGCTCTTTCCTTCTACTATTCATAACTAGACTCCTGGTGGCGAGCCGCTGTGCTTTTTCAGCATTCGGATACTGCCGTCGTCACAGAATTATTAATTTTTAGACAGACTTAGTTACCTCTTTTTCTCCTTAGACATGTTTTGCCAGATGTTAGCCTCCCTCTTCCTCTCGGTTGCTGCACTACAATTCACAATGTACAAACCAGGGTATTAGCCAGAGCTTGGTAATATGACTCAGACTGTATGTCTCACTGCTCATCGCTTGGAGAATTATGCCGCAGTGGATATTAATTAAACGTCTCGTGTACTTGTGCCAGCAAGACTTTCGAGAACTAAGACATTTGTGGACATCACGCAACTGCATTATGAAAGAAGAAGGGGTTTGTCTACTGACAACCGCTCCGCTCAGTTTCAGTTGCTATTCACAATCTTGCGCGTTCGCAGATTAGTAACTGATTAGAGCGGTTGTCTGTTGACAAACCCCCCTTTCCTTCAAGATTTTCGAGAGGCCATGTTTATGGACTCTCAGTGCCAGTGGTGCCATCATTGAAGAGTCCATGGTTATGGACTCTTGGCACCATCAAGAGTACAATGTTGTTGTTGTTGTTGTTTGGCTTTATTTATACATCCCAGGGAGGCTCACAATTGCTGTTGCTGCCATCATTGCATCAAGAAAAGGGATACATACTGTGATAGTCATTACAAGTTATACTATAGGGTGGTATATACAGAAGCCTTGCTTGGTAGTTTAACATGTAACAAGTTATAGGGTGCACGCACAATCTTGCTGGGCTACCATGCCTGCACTCCGGGAGGACTGAAGTCGTGACCTGTCACCATGACCATGAAGAGTCAAGACCAGAACGTAGAAATGATAGAATGATGACGGCTAGCGCCTAACAGCAGTGCAGTACAGCCACTACGGCATTTTTTTGTAGTACAGTAGCCGCACAGGAAAGACCGTTTCGCCACATCGATCGGTGACGTCGTGCCCGGGGCCGCGGGGGCGCCCATGGATCCAACAGACTCGTCGCGGCGTCATGATCATGCAGGAAAACAGCCAAAACAGTTTCGATTATGACTGTGTGAAAATTCAAGTCGTCTCTTGATTTGTTGTTTCTGAACTAACGTTACTTTTATTACTAGTGTCAAGGTATCTCTATGTCGAACGTTACGGAGTTGCAATTATCGCGGAGAGAATAAGCAGTGGCCATGGTGCTGACGAGAGATGAAGCATTCAAGATTCTCAACCTGACAGAAGGTGCTAGCTAAGCTGTTTGTTGTCTCTGCCTGGCCGAAATTGTACAAAATGTAAATTCATCACCATTCAATTTCCGTTTTAATCAGATGCAGACAAGAATGCCGTTAGGCAAAGCTACAAGGAGCTGGCCTTGCGCTGGCATCCCGATAAGAATCCTGGATCAGAAGTTGCTACTAAGGTTGGTTGTGTTTCGACTGGTTTTCTATTCCGGTGCTGGATACTAAAATTTAATAATTTTCAATTTTAACTCACATGTTCTTGAAAATGTTGTCACTAGAATGCAGGGTTTTTCTAACCCACGGCCACCCTATCACATATCCATGGCAGGCCCGCCGGAAGGAGGGCGAAGTTGGTCCGGTTTGAGGGGGGTCGGGGGATCTCCCCCGGACATTTTTTTTGAAAATTCCGGTCAGAAATAGCAGAATTTGGCCCTTTCAGAGCCCAGTACAGTATACAGGGAATAATTTTGCATGGATATCAATGTACAATGTATGACCCACTATGGGTGCATGTACATGTACATACATGCATGATGGATAATACATTACATCTGTTGAATACGAGAAAGGACGACTGACGACACATTATCCAGACATTACGACGGGAACAGGTAGGTTGGTGGAACGACATTTATTAGAGACGGGACAAGAGACCAAGACGAACGAAACGACTACATGGTGATTATTGAAGAGTGAGAAAAGAGAGAGAAAGAGATCAAGTCTGAACGGCAAGATAAAGGGCCTGGGTAGCTATGGCAATTATGGGCGCGCAAGTAGCTACCCAGGCCAACGGAACAAAAGGAGACAAAAGGTGAGTACGCGAGTGCATGCAGGCCAGCTAGAAAAGGTACGGGAGGAGGTACCTAACACATCATTTACATGTACGGAGAGTTTTTTCTCCCCGATTTTAGACGAATCTTAGGGGGTGACCTGAGCCAGAGTTGGTCCGGTAACAAAACTTCCGGCGATAACCCGACCAACCAGACCGGTTCCGGCGGCCCTGCATGGTTTCGAAATGCTCCGTGGCAGCAATGTTGTGGAAATTGTTGGACGTGTGTTTGCGGCTTCTGAGCTCGTAGTCGTCCTCAGCCATACATACGCTGACTGAACTGTTTGATTGAGTTGAGAAGTGTACTTGTTCTAGTATCTGAAATACTGCACGTGGTGGAAAGGGCACTAGAACAAGGATCTCTCTGAAACAATAATAAATTTGTCACGGCATCTTCAAGGCCGTTAAAATATTGATCTGGCCGATAGCAGTAGGGCGAATAGCGAATGCAAGTTCTGCGCATGAAGGCAGCGACCACGCATGTGTACATTTAGGTAAAACCTAGCAAGGTGAGTACGAGTGCATGTAGATATGCAGTGTACTGGTGGGTATAACGGATGTTAGTTTCCACTTTGCACATATTCCTATCACGTGTTGATTGTATTGCTGGTTTTGTCCGGTTATTTAGTTCTCCCATGGCCGTCATAACCCGTTGTCCTGTTGTGGTTGTCCAATGGATAATTCACTGCTTTCCTCATTACAGAAGTTTCAAGAGATATCCTGCGCGTACAAGAAGCTGACGTCTGACGGTGATGATGATGATGACGAGGATGACGATGATGATGTCATGACGGCGGTGAGTTGATACATGCAGTCACTGTGCTTGCACTTCAAGTGATGATGTCAGAGAGGTTGAGTAAGATGTGAAGCAAAACTAATAATGAGAAGATGAATAGCTCGCATAGTACTCAGAATTGAGCTCTACGAATCTGTGAGTGGAAAGGTTCCATTCATGTCTGTTTTTGGCTAAGACAAAAAGGCTTCAGGAACATTGGTGTTGGTTCTCTTAACTTCACCACGAGTTTATTGGGGATGAACTGCCCGACACCGTTAACTCCTCAGGCATGTTTATTTAAGTTCCCCGGTCTATTTGTTTGTTGTTTTCGCCTTTCGTCGTTTACAGGATGACATGTTTACCTTGTTCCATCACATCTACTTCAGTCGTGCAAATGGTGAGCACATGTACTGTAGCTTCATTTAGCCGCATCTTTGGTTCATTACAGTTCTGTTTCATTTACTTCTTTTTTTGCATGTTTGATTTATACACAGCTGCAGCTAGAGAGAGAGAGAGAGAGAGAGAGAGAGAGAGAGAGAGAGAGAGAGAGAGAGAGAGAGAGAGAGAGAGAGAGAGAGAGAGAGAGAGAGAGAGAGAGAGAGAGAGAGAGAGAGAGAGAGAGGAGAGGGGGGGGGGGGGGAGAGAGCAAGCGTGCTGAATGTCAGGGTCTCTATTGTATGAGATGTTGGTCAGTGTTACCAGTGTTGTGGTCCAACTCATTCCCTGCTGCCTGTCCGCTTGTATCCATGACAGGTGATAGTGGAGGCTTGTTCGGTACCATACTGGAGGAGATTATGCACTCGCATATGCATCATGACTGTGGTGCGTACGAGGATGCTGATTACTACGACTCTGGTGACATGGATGGCGACGAGTTTGACGATGACGAGGATTTCTTCGGCTATGAAGCCAGCAATGCAGACTTCTTCATGCCGGCAAACCACTTTACTGAGGACTCTTACGGTTAGTGCTGGACACAAGCAACTCAACTACCCACTTTGAACAGGAGAGAGAGGAACAGAATAATGATGTTTGAATGTTCTATTTATTCTCATCGGAGACAAGATAGCATTTATTGATAGAAACACAACCAATCCACTGGCAACGCACACCGATGATGATTTCTGGAGAAAAACGCGTGTGGAGAACGAATCGATGTCCGTTGGTTGTGGATTGGTTGTGTTTCTATGAATAATGTTCTAGTTGTTGTAGAATGAATGAGTCTTGTACACAAGACAGCACACCACTGAAGAAAAAAACAGGTTTTGAAGCCATTGCAAGAATCACCAGATCAAACAGACACAGTATAGCAACATTTCAGATGTTTTGAAACGCATTTCTCTCGCGGAACCGAAAGCTCTACTCAATAAGCAATGTTCGCTTGTACACAAGATCGCACTTGGTACATTTGGCCTGTATATATTAAATATAAGGCCATTGGGCACAAAACGAATTCTCAAATTGTATTTACTCATTCTCTTGGTCTTATGGAACAAAGAGGTGTATATCCCACATACGTATCTGGCTCACTGCTTTTAGTTCTGATATAGAGTGGCCTCACATGTTCACAGTGTTGAGTACAAAAACGGACGACATATTCTCCAGACATTAGAACGGACAACGGGAACAAGTTAGTGGGAACGACATTTATTATAGACGACGAGACAAGAGACCAAGACGAACGAAACGACTACATTGAAGAGTGAGAAAGACTAGAGGGAGAGATCGAGAGTGAACGGCAAGATAAAGGGGCCTGGGTAGCTATGGCAATTATGGGCGCGCAAGTAGCTACCCAGGCCAACGGAACAAAAGGAGACAAAAGGTGAGTACGCGAGTGCATGCAGGCCAGCTAGAAAAGGTACGGGAGGAGGTACCTAACAACAGTTTGACATTGCTTTCTATCACATGACCGTACAGGGCAGCCCCTTCCGACTCCACTCAACCCTTGCATCTATGGGTCACATGATGTCAGCCGTGTTGGCTCCACTGTCCACTTGCCATGATAACTTTCTGTACAAATTTGGTCACATGACAAACTGATGTGAAACCACTCTATAGTCTATATGCAGCTGATCAGCTTTGCAATACACTTACAATGTACATGTGATGTTTCATAATAATAATAACACAGATACGCGTACAACATGCACAGCCGTGCTATACATGCTTCCGCTACTGTTCTCTAGCTATGTCCAATATAATTATGTATGTCAATATCCGGCAGTTGTGGCGACTCCTTCAGATTATCTGCCGCCATCCATTGCGATCCGCAGCGAACTGTCTTAGGTCGTCCAGATGGCTTCGGCTCGAGAGGCCCGGCTTGCCTCTGCTGAGCAGGTCTTGGTTCAGGGTGCCGACCAGCGACGATCTGGGCCGGCCCTGATACCCACGTTGCTGTGGAGTGAAGTACCCACTCATGGCTTGCTGTTTCATACTTGAAGCAATTTATTTTATTAATTTTTATTTCACCGTCCAATGGCAGAAGCCAATGCAAAGGAGGGGGCGTTAGTCAGTCAAGGCAAGAGAAGGAAAAATCAAGAAAAAGGGAAAGAACATAATAATTGGAAGAAAAAAACGCATCAGCGGGGTGAAAGTTATCACAATGTTGACCATGGTGGATAGTGGCGCATTTACGCTCTTACTTTTTTCCCTTCTATTATAGTGATGTGTTCTTTCCTGCTGTGTTCTTTCCTGATGATGTGTTCTTGCCTGCTGATATGTTCTTTCCTGATGATGTGTTGTGTGTTCCTCTAACATTAGGTTCAAGCTATCGACGTTTCCATCCTGTAACGGAAGAGGTAGGATGCTTGCTTCTTTGTTTTCAGATTTGTTTCTCGTCTGTTGCTGCATCAGCGCTGAAGTGATGAAGTCAGTGTACACCGTAAAGTACCACTGATATGCCCCTACCCCGTTTCTACCTAAGAAGCTGTGTGGTGAATCAACATGGCTAGATTTAGCCTATACGTGTACGCTGAAAGACCGTGTTGAACCCATGCACACACTGCTGTATGCAGTACGTGCCAATGCAGGCACACCAGTTGATGAAACTAACTAGTTCTGCAATCCATTACAGCAAGTCCGTCTTTTTTTGCAATTGACAGCCTTCGTCTTATTCCCATCTCCTGAGGTGAAACCAGTTGGAAAGCGGCACCTTAGTTATCTCTCTCTCTCTCTCTCTCTCTCTCTCTCTCCCTCTCTCTCTCTCTCTCTGTCTCTCTCTCTGTCTCTGTCTCTCTCTCTCTCTCTCTCTCTCTCTCTCTCTCTCTCTCTCTCTCTCTCTCTCTCTCTCTCTCTCTCTCTCTCTCTCTCTCTCACACACACACACACACACACACACACACACACACACACACACACACACACACACACACACACACACACACACACACACACCCCGTTATGTGGGTATCTTTGTTTCTTAGGAGGCACGGAAAAATGCAGACGAACTGCTAAAGGAGGAGGAGAAGGAGAAAGAAGAGGCAAAGAAGAAAGATGATAAGCGCAAAAACAAGAACAAGAGGGTATGTATTTTTAGGTTTTGCAGATTTTTGGTTTCGTCTGTGCCCGTATGTGACTTTTCTCTGTCTACATCTGAATTAATCTCTTTCTGCCTTCTTTGTAAGGAAGGTCTGTTCTTTTATGGTATTGAGCACTGTGTGGATAGAGAGAGAAATCTATTGTTTGCATTGACATGCCTTTATAAAAGTGAGCTGCACTGCACTCATAGAAGTATTTCTCTGTCATGATTTCTGACAATACTTTTGCACTGCATTTTCCTATGCTGGTGCTTGTAGAAAAAAGAAGCAAAGAAGAGGAAGAAGGCTGCACAAACCCCTGTAAGCTGGATGGACATGTAAAAGTACTACTCTTTTAAGTTGTTACTTCTTTCTTTCTTTCTTTTTTTTAAACTTGTAAGTCCTTGTGGACTCTGTCATGTGTGGTTTATTCACAGATGTGATATCAGGTGCGCAAGACCAGTTGTGAAGGAACGCACAGAGCACAGGGGCTCAGCGCTGCTTGTCTGGGTTTTCATTTTCTATTCTTTTTCATACAGTATAAGTATGCCTGTATACACACGTGTGTATGGGGGGGGGGGGGGGGATTGGGCGCACTCACACACGTACATGCACAAGTCCCCAGACACACCCTCGATTTAGGCCAGGGCCTCTGGGGAATCCGTTGATACGAATTCCGAGAATGCGGTGACCTAGCGAACACTACACTTGTAGTCCAGTACTCTACGTATACGCTGTACACTGTATTACCTGGTGTAAGAGACCTCTGGGTTTAGCGACCACCTGCTCTTAACCACCGTCTTTCCATGCACCGACAATTCTACACAGACACTATGGGACCTGGTTCTAAAGACCACCTGGCTTTATCGACCGTTTTTGCTTGCACCGTGGGGTGGGCGCTTAAACCTGGTTTTACAGTACACATTCTACTCAATGACATGTTCTTGTGTAGGATGTGTGACTGTACGCGTGTTCACACGACAACGATAAGCGTGTACACTGCAACGCGTTTTTCGGCGCGCAATGGTCACGTGCAATAAGTTAGCCTGGCGGCGGCATGTTTTGAGTAGCAGTGAAGCGTTTGACACGACAACGAAACGGAACGAAAACAATTGGAAAACACTTTGAAGGCCGTTTTTTGTTTTTGAAACGTTTTCGAAATGTTTTTCAGCGTGCTCGTGTGCACGCTTCTATCAAAATCTGTGGAAGTATGTTCTTTTGAAAACGTTTTTGACAAAAACCTTTTTCGATCGTTGTCGTGTAAATGAGGCCTTACAGTGGTCTAATCTCTGGTCATGCTGCTCTGTTTCAGACTACTAACAAAGCAACGAAAGCTCCAACTACAACTACCAAGACAGCCAAGAAAGCTGAACAGGCATCACAGTAAGTGCATACTTCACACTCAGGGCCCGAGTCTGCTCCTGCAGAGCGGTGCAGCCGAAAGCCCTGTAGCTCCCCCGGAAAAATCTCGAAATTTAGAAGGCTAATCCTGCACTCTGGGCGCCTTTCGGTGCATCTCCCGGGTACAACTTGCAAGTCTGATATTCCAATGCGGAATACACTAGTTTCAACGTGAACACTATTATATAGCCAGACTGCGCATTATCTATGATAGTTCACTGCACGTCATTTATTGGAAGACTATTGATTGAAGATAAAGAAGGTTATTATTATTATTATTATTATTATTTCACAATCACGATGACATAGTGCCAATAAGCATGTGATGCGGGCGATTTTAACCAGCCATGGTGGGGACAACTGAGAAAAAGAAGGAGAAGAAAAAGAGAAAAGAAAAGAAAACAAAAGGAGTACTATAGGAACCTGGAGAGAGCAGTATGAAGATTAGGCTAGCAATGGAAAACAACGAATTCAATTCAATTCAACTTAGGCGCGGGCAGAATGGAACAAAATGCAGCGAAGGTGTCACGAGACTTTACCTCCTGCGGAAGCCGAGACCAATGAGAATAGGACTTGAACAGAGGGGATTTTAAAAGGATCAATGACCTGGCAAGTGGGAAATGGAGAGAACATCTAGTACGCGAGCTATTATTGAACCAGCTTAAGTGCGCAAGTGCATGAGGAGGAGCAAGTTGAAGCTTAATACGGTGAATGAATTTGCATGCCGAGTGGGGAAAGCGTTCTGAGAGAGGGGAAGAGGAAGCCAAAATGTATAGCGTCTGAGAGGAGGTCAGAGGGGGCATGCGAAATATTAATCGAAGTAATTTACGGTGGGTGACTTCTAACCGATGCATAAGAGCGGAGGATAGACCGGAGGACCAAACGAGAGAGCAGTAATCAAACAAAGGAAGAACATAAGCGTGATAAATTTGTATTCGACAACCATGGTGTAGATGGGAGATGTGAGGAGAAATGCAGCCTATCGCGGAGCAAACTCGCTTTTCAATATAGGTTACGTGCGAATCCCAGGACAAGTGTTCATCAAGAAATATACCAAGGTGTTTGTGATTTTTAACAATGTTGATAGCAATGGGATCATCAGGGAAAGTAAAAAGCCGAGTCGTAAGGAGGGTGAGGTCACTGGAGGGTCGTGGGGGGATACAAAGGATTGCCGTTTTCGACACATTGGGGCGGAGTTTCCACTTCGACATCCAGCGCACAACTTGATTAATGTGATACTGTAGCGAGTCGCAGGCTTGCAATAAGCCTGGCTCGGTTATATGGAGCGCTGTATCGTCCGCGTAGAGTGAGGTATGATCCAAACCTGCCAAATCATTAACGTATACGATGAACAATAGAGGCCCCAAGATAGAGCCCTGGGGCACTCCAGAGTGGACTGTTAGAGGGGCGGACAGGGCATGTCCAATTCGGACACTCTGTCGACGTTCAGTGAGATAGCTGGTGAGCCACTGCAGACACGTCCCGGCTACGCCAAACGCTGCTAACTTATGGAGGAGACCCCTTGTCCAGACAGTGTCAAATGCTTTGCTGAGGTCGAAAAAACATACGAGGCTAAATTGCTTCTGATCCTTGCATTCATATAGCTTCTGCACAAGCCTCAGCAACTGCCAGGCGGTCGAATCGCCTCGCCGAAATCCAGACTGTGACGGGTCAAGGACCGGGTTCACATGTTGGTATAAGTGGCCAAATGCCACACGTTCACAGAGCTTTGAAATGGTGGAAAGGAGTGAAATCGGCCGGTAATTGGATGCAGACAGTTTACTGCCTTTATTCTTGTAAATAGGCACAACCACAGCTGCCTTCCAGACATCAGGGAAGATTCCGGTGGCGAAGGACTGGTTGAAAACTAGGCTGAGAGGGATAGCTATACTAGGAGACAGGGCTTTTAGCAGTTCATGGGATATGCCATCTGCACCTGCCGCCTTCTTAGGCTTTAGGCGACGGATGTGTTGGGCAATGGCGGTGGGAGTAGTGCTAAAAGAGGGTAGTGCTGGGAGCCCGTGGTGTGGAATACCAGGGAGAGACCATGCAGGATCATCCGGTGTTCCAAAGCTGATGAATTGGCGATTCAGAGCATTGGCAATCTGGGTAGGGTCGTTGTGTACTGTGTTATTTTCATGGAGTTCAGTGATGATAGGGTTTCCAACAGGGGTCGGCGAACGAAGCTGCTTAACAAACTTGAACAAACTAGGGGTGGATGCAATAATGGATGAGGGGTTAGTGCTAATGGAGGACACATACTGGCGGTGAGCCTCTCTAGATAGGATTCGTGCTCTGTTACGTTCGCACTTGTAATTTTTTTTAGGTTGATATTGATTGTGGATAAAGAAGGTTGGAAGAGTATTGATTGTGGATAAAGAAGGTTGGAAGAATCTTCACTCAGGTAGGAATTGACGGGCGAAACGATTAACCGTTAAAATTTCGTGAATGTGCATGCACTTTTATTATGTTGTCAAACTGTATGTGTCTGAGACTCTGTAGGGCAGTTGCTACCAGTGCCTGTTGGGCCCCCAGCCTCCATAGGCTCATTGCGTAATCCCATATTTGGAAACCATGATGTCATTACAAACTTGGCAGAAATGCCGAGTTGTGGGCAGGAAGTCTCGACTCCTGTTTAGTTTCGGATATATTTTTCAAGTTGTTGTGCTTTAGCTTTGTTCCTCTTTACCATCGAGAATAGGTTCGTTGTTCCTGTAATAGCGTGGTTTAGTTTAGTGATAGTACGAATTAATTGCCATGGCCGACTGCAGCGATAGTGCATCCGAGGACGAAATTGCTGTTGCTTCTGAAGGACGAACAACTGGTAGTTTTTGTTGTGTTCCTGAATGCCACTCTGAGTACGGCAAGGACAAGGCCATCTCCTTCCACGATTTTCCAACTGAAAAAGTCCGCAGGTCGGCGTGGTTGCATGCTATTCACCGTGATGTTGGAAAGCAATTTGTCATAAAGCCGAAGGTGACAAAAGTTTGTGGCGCTCTCTTCAAGGAGAGTGATTATGTTCAAGTGTCTGCTCGTGCCCTCAAACGAAGGGAAAAGGAAGGAAAGGGTGGAACACCTAGACGACGTTTGGGACCTGACGCAGTGCCTAGCATATTCTCTTTTGCCAGGACTTCTGCCACCCCTTTACGGAAGTCACCAGCAAAGCGTGCCTTTCATGACCTGTCGCATTACTTGCAGTGAAATGGTGGGAAATTTGTGACTGATTTGTGACTGTGTGCATGCGGTGTGTGTGTGTGTGCGTGCGTGCGTGTGTGTGTGTGTGTGTGTGTATTTGTAGAGAGGAAGAAGAAGATGAGGAAGAATCAGAATGTGAAAAGCCAGCCAGTGAAGAGGTAAGGCAGAACTTCAAGACGTTCCCTTCCAAGAACATCCCTAGAATGCATGCCAAGGCTATGTTTACGCTTCAAAACTCCACCCGGGTTTAGTTCGACCCGGGTGGAGTTTGACCCGGATGGAGTCCAACCCGGTTGGAGTTCGACCCGGTTGGAGTTCGACCCGGGTGGAGTTTGACCCGGGTGGAGTTTCAACCTGCCATGAACACAGATCGACTGGAGCGTTAACATGATGCATTGCGCTTGACTGGAGCGTTAACATGATGCATTGCACTTGACTGGAGCGTTAACATGATGCATTGCGCTTGACTGGAGCGTTAACATGATGCATGCGCTTGACTGGAGCGTTAACATGATGCATTGCGCTTGACCCATACTACCCCTACTACTTGTACTGCCGTACTTCTGTGCATATTTCGCGCCATACCAGGTTTGCACAGCACTACCCTTGCATGCACATGCACGTTTCCTGCCAAAGTAGTCACACGGCCATACAGGACTCTAGAAATGGACTTTTTGTCAGCATATCAGCAATCCAGCCGGGTCAATCCTCTCCATGCCAACACTCATCTATTTATTCCAGCGTGTGGACGGTTCACCCAGATTGCAAATTCTCATGTAAACACAACGTTGGAATGCATCTTTAGAGTAGAATTTAGTAATAAACAGGACTCGCTATTTACCTTGAATTCCTCCTCTCCCTGCTGCTGCTGTGTGTGGGTGTGTGGGTGTGGGTCTCATATGGTGCGGTGGTACGTGCAGCAATTTCCAATCTATAGGTTGCAGGTTCGATCCCCGACGATTATGGTCACACACGTCTTTCTTCTCTTCCTCAGACTCCTGACTTTTCTTTCATTCTCCTGGGTGGTTACCAACAGCCAGTGCATGCCGGAGTATGTGATGTGATGTGTGTGCGGGAAAAAATGAAAAGTCCAAAAAATTAGGGATTCATTGGCCAGAAAAAGCCACTTCATAGCTGTGTGGTGTAGACCAGGCTGAATAGTGGCGGTCAATTCTTCAGCCTTTCAAGCTGTTGAATGGTGCAATCCCAGCACAAGTTGCTATGGCTTCTGCTGTAGCATCGCTATCATCGCTTCCGGCGATGGGCGTCCAAAGGTCAAAGGTGTGCGTGTGTGTGTGTGCATGCATGTGTGTGTGCGTGTGTGTAGGAAGGTGACTTTGACATGACGTCAGCGTTTGTGCGTAGTCGAGCCGGAGCAGCACCTGCCAGCAGCAGCAACGCCAAGACAACGAGTGCACAGGATAGCTCCGCACGCAGAGATGTATCTCCAGCATCATCCAACGCTAGTGGGCAGAAGTCTAACGCTGCAACACCTGCACCGTCTACTGTTGGTCAAGCAACGTCGGCTGAGGGTCCAGTGTCTGCTGAAGTAAGAATGATTGTTACATTGGTGAATGTTCTAGGTATTCTTTCCACACACAGGGGAGCAGTATGTACGCGATTGGTTTGTGCATGACGAAGATAGGTGTCAAGTAATATCCAACTGCTGGCTTCTCACATTAGTATACTTTACATGTACATGAAGTTGAGAAAGCATGCAAAGAACAAGTCTGCATGGTGGAAAGGCAGGGGTTGGGTTTCAGTTGCTGCTGCTGTTGCAAATGTCCCCTGTGCTGTATCCTTGTACTGATGTTCATGCGTGCACTGTTTTAGTGGCATTGTGGTGTGCACTTCTGATGCATACGCACTCACTGCTTTCCCCGGGGCCTATGTGAATGCTCTCTATACAAGTATTAGTCTAACGGTCTCTGCACTTGTGTGTATTTGTGTGTGTGTGTGTGTGTGTGTGTGTGTGTGTCTCTCTCTCTCTCTCTCTCTCTCTCTCTCTCTCTCTCTCTCTCTCTCTCTCTCTCTCTCTCTCTCTCTCTCTCTCTCTCTCTCTCTCTCTCTCTCTCTCTCTCTCTCTCCCTCCCTCCCTCCCTCCTCTCTCTCTCTCTCTCTCTCTCTCTCTCTCTCTCTCTCTCCTGTGTTGAGCAGGTAGATGATGTGACAGTGCAGGCCCGCTCCTATGCAAGTATGTACTAGTTGACATTAGTAATGTCTTGCTTCAAACTTCAGAACATCCCACACTGTCTCTGTGTATGCCAATGTCATGCATCCTGTTTCTTTTTAGTATGAGCTGCAGATTTAAAGGTCTCTGTGTGAATGGATATTGTAGCAAGTCAGAGGTTTTTAATCAGGACTACCCTGACATGGACTGCAGCTCTCCTATGCTTTTTGTGTCAAATATGCGAAAGCTGAACAATTCTATTCTTAGATGGAGAGCCAAGGTTCAATTTATACAAAAGAACTTGTAGTTCCTTGGTCTTTCTCTTTTGTATAAATTCTATTCTTGTTCTGTGTATGTTGGTGTGTGTGTGTGTGTGTTTGTGTGTGCGTGTGTGTGTGTGTGTGCGTGTGCGTGTGTGTGTGTGTTTCTTAGTGCGAGGCAATGAGCTTGCTCAGCTGGGCCACTATCAGGCTGCAATCGACATGTTCTCCGAAGCAATCAAGCTACATGATAGCGATCATCGGTGAGTGTGCGTGGATGCATTTTCAAAGTCTTCTCTCCTTTGCCAGCGAGAGAAGATGTTCACGGCAGACGGATAGCGCCAACCCAATAACCGGGACTACCCAGAAATTTTCAAATTGTCCATTCTCAATATTCTCTTGCATGAATAAGTGCTTTGCACCTTTTTCATGCTCTTACGGAATGACATTAATTTTGTCAACGAAAGAAACTGCGGTCACACCCCAGTAGATGGAGATCCAGGTATCTAAAGTGAACTTTCGACTTTCATTCCGAATGGACAATCATAAACGCTAAGAATTCAACTCTGGGGAGTGAACGCAAATGAAGTGACTTGTGAGCATCTCTCTCTTCTCTCTCTCTCTCTCTCTCTCTCTCTCCCTCTCTCCCTTTCTCTCTCTCTCTCTCTCTCTCTCTCTCTCTCTCTCTCTCTCTCTACCTGCCTTCCTCTTCAGGTATTATGGCAATCGATCATTCTGCTACGACCGCCTTGCTCAGTACCAAAGGTATGTGCTTGTACACTGTAAGAGTATCTGTGGCAGACGTTCATATGCCTAATTAGCCCATGTCTATGCCCATGTCTATGAGACTTGCGCTTCACTGGGATGCGAGGAGAACAAAATGTTCCTTATACACATGATGCCCTATGGGGACCATTGTCAACAGCAGATGCTTTTCTTGCAGGTCGGATATTTGGCTGCCCGTGTCAAGCAGATGCATAAACACACACAGACCTTTGTCACGAGCCTGGGATAGAGTAGCTTGGCAACACCACTCAGTTCAGTGATCTCATAGTGCCTTTAGGACTCTGCTATTTGCCACATTTCTTACACGACCAGATTGCCTACACAGCAAGATTCCGTCCGCAGACAGATTTCTTACATAATATTCTACTAGTATTCGTCTGATGAGTGTTTTTGAACACGACGCTCGGAGTAACGAGAACGTTTTGGTCTCTGTTGTTCTGCCTTGTGTAGTACGCTCTGCCCTTGTTTGGGTATTGAGCACTATTTGCAGCAAGGACTTCAGACGCTTTGTCTAATATTATATTCGAGTACTAGTAGAGCAGTGGTGGTGAAAACACACCTGCATTGGATGAAGTCTTCAACAAACCGTTTTACACAAAGGCAAAACAACAGAGATCAAAGGTGTTGCCTTTGTTTGGTGCGCTCTGCCCTTGCTGGGCATGGAGTACTATTTGCAGCAAAGACCCAAGACACTTTATCAAGAAACCTTTTTTTAAATATTTTCTTCATGGCCATGTTGTTGACATGTGCAGTGCTGAACGGGATGCAAGCAGAGCTATTGACCTGTCACCGGAGTGGCCCAAGGGCTACTTCCGACGAGCCAGAGCGTTGGCAGGACAGCGGGTAAGAGAGAGAGCCAGTGTTTGTGATTCATTCAGTGTCTGTAATTGCACTGTAATGTGAGGCTGAGACATGATGAAAGTATCACTGACTCTGTGTGTGTGTGTGTGTGTGTGTGTGTGTGTGTGTGTGTGTGTGTGTGTGTGTGTGTGTGTGTGTGTGTGTGTGTGTGTGTGTGTGTGTGTGTGTGTGTGCTAGGTTGTGTTTTACCTTTGTTGTTTGATGGCTGTGAGTCAGAAACATAGTCATTGTATGCCTTGCTTCATGGGGTGTATAGTGTGAGAAGGCTACACTACACACTGCACGATACACATAATGCACTGTGATTATGCTGAGAAACTCATCACCTCTATGCTAACTGACTATAATGATTTCCATGTTCTCTTTCCTGCACCGTATTGTTCCTTTAGCAATGGAAAGAAGCAGAGGATGCGTTTGAAGTTGTCTTGGCACTTGATCCTAGCTGTACGGATGCATGGGTGGAGCTGAAGAAGATCCGAGCATATCAATTACAAGTAGGTATCCACTCACTCGGATATCACCTATCCTCCTTTAGTAGACATATTTGTTTGCCTCCTGTTTGCCTGACACCCAAGACATAGAATATCTTTCCTGCACCTCTTGCTTTCACATCTGGCCTGGATCTCTGAACAAAGGAATTTGTTTCTGTGCCCATGCTGTCAATGGAAAACATGTTCAATGATTTTCTGCTGTCTTGTGTCTGTGTTGTGTGTTGTGTGCTCAGCAAATGGGTTTCAGCCATGAGCAGTCACTGCTGGCACTGGATAAGTATCAGAACGTGCCACAAGCGCTTGATGCCCTGCTGTCGGGTGCAAGTAAGTTCTTTCTGCGTCACATGCAGCTACATAGTCGCACTCCTCTCAACTTACCACACCATGGTGTCACCGGGAGAGGGGGAGGGGGGGGGGGGGGGGGGTTGTTACTTAACCGGACAAACATGTTTGGTATTCCCAGACATTTAACTTAGGAGATGAGATGGCACGTAACATAAAGTGGGAGGGGAGGGGGGGGGGGGACATGTATGGTATAACAATTCGAAATTCCTCGTCAAATTTCTAATTTTCCTGTCATCTGCTGTGTTTGTGCCTGCAGTATTTCAGAAGGACCCGGAAACAGAGGCTGCTATGTATGAGTCGGATGAAGTGGCAGAGCCGCACCACCAGTCGGCTGTACAGTTTACAACACGCGATGACTTGTGTACACCCAACGCCAGCACTGGTATCTGCTCAGTCTGGGTTGGCAATGTCAATCACTCGCTTGTTACTCAGTCGGATGTCAGGAAGCTCTTTGAAAGGTCAGTTGTGTAAACTTGAACTCTTGTAGTCTATGAGGAGTATACTGTGTGTCTACTTCGAGTATAAAGTTCACTGCTTGTAGCTACAACACTGCGATGCCATTGCTATCTGATGGTAGCTTAGTACGTCAAACTTGAAGTCAGAGCCTAACAGGCTCTTATCTCCTGTATGTTCTATGTCCACGCTGCATGTATGCTCACAAGCATGCTCAACGCCTGGAGTGTGTTCTATCTTGCTGCTACCTACAACTGCTGTGCTGTTGTTGTTGTTGCTGCAGGTTTGGTGAAATCTCCAGTATCCGTACAATGCCGGCCAAGCACTGTGTGTTTGTCAACTACTGTACATCACAGTCAGCAGCTAATGCAATGAGAGATTTGCAGGTAAGGGAAACCGTACCCCAGTCTCGGCTAGCTTAGTCCACAGCTCCTTGACCATGCCATAGCGATCATGCCCTCTGAGAGGTTGATGAATAGTGCAATGAGTGCTACACCAGTGGACTGACTCATCGGGGCCCAGTCACACAGGCATGGGGGTTCTTCTTTGGCGGAAACGTGTTGCGGCAGCGAGGACTGTGTCTCTCCAGCGGAGCCAGTTGTGTATGGTCACACATACAGACAGGGCTAAGCTCATGTTTTGGCAGAACTATGAGAGCCAAGTGGACTGTGGTAGATCTACATGCGGTGCACCAAATCCGCGTGGGCCATGGATATCTTCCACGCTTTTTCATTCCACGCACATCCTAAGCATACACATTTGTCGTAGCAAGTCCAAGCACGGAAGTTTCTTCTGAAAATGTTGTGCTGTTTTACAGGTTACATATGGTGATGGTGATGTTCTTTGACAGGCAGGCGTGTGTGGTGTGCAAACAAAGCTACAATTCAGTTTATCCATACATCAGACTGTTACACAGTTGAAGTACATTGTGTTGTGCAGTGTATGGGCACAACTCTCTACATTAGTAGATGCTTGCTCCTACTACGCTGGAGCTCACTACACTTCCCACTGACCGACACTTGCCTGAGTCAAGGCCTGCAAATTTTACCGTGAAAGTGGCAACGTCTGAGTTTGTACAAGCATATTGTGTTGTGTCTGAGTTTGTACAACCATATTGTGTTGTGGCCGAAATGTTTTACTTGCAAGTAGCACATTGTGTAATGTGATGCTTGTTGTGCTGTCGTATGCTGCTGCTGCTGCTGCTGCTGCTGCCGCTGCTGCTGCCGCCGCCGCCGCCGCCGCTGCTGCTGCTGCTGCTGCTGTCTTGCTGTTGTACAGGGCTATTACATTGGTGATATGAATCTGACTGTTCGCTATCCAGACAGCTATCTACCGCAAGAGTGAGTGTCTCAGCAGAGAAGGTTTCTGTTGATTTAGTTTGTGTTAGGACTGACCAACAACAACAACAACAACAACAACAACAACAACAACAACAACAACAACAACAACAACAACAACAACAGCAGCAACAACAACAACAAACATAGCTTTCAGCAGTAGTGTTTGTGCTCGTCAATTGTGTATGCTAGCAGTTTACGAATAAGAGGTTTGTACAACTTTGTAGTGACTTCGGCGATACACACACTTTAGTAATTTACATTCAATGAATCCAGAATTTCTTCAGAATGTTTTAGCTGTAATAACCTTTTTAGTCCGTGCGGTGCATTGTGTGTAGACTGTAGACAGTTTCTCCCAGTTGGATGTGCACAAGACCATTTGTGTCTCTCTTTTCTTGCCGCTTTTTCTCCCACTCCACACCTCAGTTATGGCCTTCATATGTGTTTCATCATGTTGTGATGTGTGTGTTTCATGTGTCTATGTGTGCCTATGTGTGTGTGTGTTTTCGGGGATTGCCTCTTGCAGTGTACTTGAACCGTCACGTGGTGGTGCCGCGCCAGCAGCTGCTGCCTCCAAGTCTCACAACACCTTTGGTGCTAATGGTGGTGCCAATGGTGGTGCTAATGGTGGTGCTAATGGTGGTGCTAGTGGTGGTGCTAGTGGTGGTGGACAGGGTGGTCGGGGCCGTGGTAGAGGCTCGACTGCTGCTGCTGCTTCCTCCACCTCACGACAACAGAGAGCTGTTGGAGCACAAGCGCGGGCTGCGGCTGCACGGAAAAGAGAACGGTCAACAGCTACAGCGCAGCCTTCCGTCTCTACCGGCCGTGGTGGTGGTCGTGGAGGTGGTGGTGGTGGTGGAGGAGGAGGCGCAGGTACTGCTGCTTCCGTCTCTACTGGCCGTGGAGGTGGTGGAGGAGGTGCAAGTACTGCTGCTTCTGCTTCTAGTTCTTCCAAGGCACAGGAGTGCTTGCATTGGAGAGGCAAAGGCTGCATGTATGGCAAGAAATGCCACTACCAGCATGTTCCTGAGCACAAGGGTATTGATGTACGCTAGTCAATATCGGCCCACACACACACACACACACACACACACACACACACCATCGCTATGGCTAGGTGGATGTGTGTGCACATGTGTGTGTGCATGTTTGTGTGTGAACGTGTGTGTGTGTGTGTGTGTGTGTGTTTGCTGTATCCGCTTTCACCTGATATAATACTATTGAGGTTTGAGGGTGTTGTTCCATCGTGTGTATGTATAACCCCACGCTCGTCAAGATGTTCCGTACCAACCCACTTCTATCTCCTCCGTAGTCTTTTTATTGCTGGTAGTTGTTTGCGTTAAAGCTGTTATCGTTATTCTTGTGGTTGCTGTCATGTTGTTGACACCTTGCACTTTGTCTGGTCTAATGTTCTTTGTCATGTCCTGTGGCCACGATTCCATCACCTCTACCTGTTATCACAGCTGCTCTCCGTGCTGGTGTGTCTCCAGACTGTCCACTGCTCCTTTCACAGCTTGGTCCTGTGGCCTGTGTGTGCGTGCGTGCATGCGTGTGTGTGCGCGTGTGTGTGTGTGTGTGTGTTTAGTACACACACACACACACTGTTAGTGTGTATGGTCATGTGACTTGTGATATCTTGTTGTTGTCGCTGTGTGTTGCGTTGTGTGAAGTTAGCCCGCGTTTGGTATTTTATCCCTTAGTTTTCTATCTACCATATTCATCGGAATAACTCCCACAAAAATAACCTAGACGAGTTTCATCGTTGTTCTTTAGTGTCCGGCTTTTTATGGACTTACGTTGCTGAAGATATTTGCCACTTTACGTTTTTAACCGCTTTTCTCCTGAGTTCTCCAGAGCTTTCACTTGTGTTTTCCGTTTTTCTGATTTCTTTCACTGGCTGTTACAGCTGTTACAGCTGGTGCTGCTGCTACTGACTGACTTGCTACTGACAGACTGGTATGTAAGAATAGACTTGATTCTTTGTTGTTCTTTATTTTGCTATCATCATAATTATGGAAGAGATATCAATCACCTCCCAACTGTGGCTGCCTGCCTGCGTGCCAGAGGTCTCTTTGTTTATTGGTGGTGGCGGCGGCACTACTGGTTTGTGACGTTTGTGTTTTGTGTGCCAGTATGTTCAGCAAAACCAGCTGCTCCAGTGCCAGTGTGCGGAATTGTGACCTCTGACATTTGTCAGAGCGTGGCAAGCTGGCGTGCTCTCCGCTTACAGTGGGTATGCCCTTTCTCCAGAAGAGGATAGTTATAGTATGGTTACTACTTCGAAGTACTATAGCAGGAATGTCAATGATTTGTGGCAAAATGTAACAATTGCACATGCAGCTTTATATTGCCATCGAATGTGCGACACAGCCCTTGATGCAGCCGGGACTGTGGGAGCACCTGACTGTAGAACATAATAATTGTTATGGCAGGGGCGTCACCCGTGATGGTCACATGCACCCCCCTAAAAAATTCGACCTTGGTTTTTTGCGAACTCCTGGTTATGAAAAGTGTAGTGCTGGTAGAATCTGCTAATAAACTGCATGCACTAAAACTAGTTGTACTGTGCTGCCGCGATCGCGTGAGTACGAGTGCATGTAGCGAGTGCATGACCAGTACGACTCGTAGACTAGTTAGTTACACTAGTTACACTGAAATGGCACCAAATGCCTGAAAATGCTTGCAATTGCCTTCAATTTTTGAATTTTTTTCCCGGGGGAGGATAATGAAGAATTCTTGTCCCCGATCGTAGCGTCTTCTTGGCTTGTTGCAGAATCAAAAAGTCTTTCATTGTAGTTACACTGAAATGGCACCAAAATGCCCGGAAATGCTTGCAATTGGCTTCAATTTTTGAAATATTTCCCAGGGAGGGCCCCCGTAACCCATGGCCGCCCCACCTCCAAAGTCGGTGCCAACGGGCCAGCTATCAGCGAACTTTTTCGTGTTTTCCTGTGCAAAATTCCTGTGCACCCCCCTGTGAAGGGGTCCAGCCCCTGATAACTATGATTGTTGTGAATCAAGCATGAACACTGCGAGCTATGACAATTTTAAACATGCATTCAAGTTCGGAATTAAAATCATCAACACTCAAACAAGAAGAGAATGATCAAGACTCTGATAAAAACACAATAGTAGTTTGTACAGAAATCAAGGCTGCAAAGAAAAGGCTGGCACTTGTCAGGTACATGGCAGTACACACTGTGACTGCTATTACTCTACTGGTTTAGACACAGCAGTCTTGCTATTACTCTACTGGTTTAGACACAGCAGTCAGTTGTTTGTACGTCTACCTGCGTCCAGTCGCATCCGGTGGATCAACTGAGCGTCTGTACATGCCTGTGGAGTTTAGTAGCTGGTGTCTGAGACTGTATGGGGCCCGATAGTGACATGCCGTGTGCACAGCCATTCCCCCAATGACATGCTGCATGATGCTATGGGGCATGATTGCAGCCAGAGCACTTCACCGATACGCTGAGCGGGGGAATGCTAGGCACATCAGCTAGGCATGCAGTAGTCCGGTATTGCTTGTCACAGCTGACAATTACATGAGAGCACATACTGATGAGGACTTGTTGCGGTTCCGGAGCAAAGCTTCCTCGGCACGGGCCAACAATGCTTCACAAGGCGTGCTTCCTGTAGAATTGGCACATTGCCGAGCTGTTTGGCCATTGACATCTTGCAGCCACACGTCAGCCTTCAGGTTCAACAGCAGCTATTGGACGAAGTGTGTGAAAAGTGGCACATAACATTCTGGTTGAAGTAGCTCCAGTTCACTCTTGGTTCAGCTAAAATCTGGTGCATCGACGGTACTTCTTCTAGCAAACCCAAACATGGGAATTTGTCAGAGAAGACACATCTCTGTACACGTGAACCTTGTCAAGAGCACTACTTACACATCACTGTACAAGGAGGGTGCTGTCAACAGTACAAATATATCTACTCTTGATAAGCACCGTGAAGTACCCCCATCTCACAAGAGCGCCCCACCTTGATTCTACAGCCAGGGAAAGAAAACCGAATGGCAGCGGGCAACTTACGGTATGTACGGTGTGAGCTAAGAGTAAGACTGCACAAAGAGCAATGCGTGTATAGGGTACGTGAAGTGTGTGTGTTGTATGACCTACAGACAGACCACCACCTCCAGAACATGACCGCGAAAGGGACGTGGTGGTGTGGCATTCTCCCAATACTTCACGGTACAGTGTAGTATGCACGGTGTACTCCAAACCTAGGCTATCAGCCAGATAGCAAGGGAATACTCTTGTACATACCGTTCTCTCTCCTCCACTCCCCATATGTCACCATGCATGTAAGTATAGTTAGACATGCAGTGCAAGTTGTACATGCACTGTACATACACTGTGCATGCTCATGACTCGCTCACTAACCTGAACAAGATCCGGACAGTTTGCTAGAGTAGCACAGTGCAGTGGACTTCTACCAAGTGTATCAACAGCATTGATGCCTTGCCACTGCTTACCTGCATACCAATCACACCACATAGGAAAGGACGCCTGAGACAACAGCAGAATACAGTGTTTGGGCATGGACAGCAATGGCTGGTGAAATCCAAGCCAAAGGTGCATGTCACACATGGACCGTCAATGGGACCTATGCTCATTGCAATAAGTCCCGATACATCAAGGCGTACGTTCTATAGGAGCACTTCCAGAGCGTCAAGTGCCGGGCAAGTCCGGGGCAGCAAATATTCACTTTGTCTTGGACTTCACCTAGCACAACTGGATGTTAGTACCTGCCGTGTGAGATCAAGAGTGTGCAGCTTCTGACCTTCTCTGCATGGGTGTCCACCACGGTTGGTGCAGATAAGCAGCGTGGGAAGTGGCGCAGTGCATACAACTGAGCTTAGTGCAGTTGTGCAGCAGGAGATCTGCTTGACTGCTTGTGACGAGCTACGCACTACGTCACTAGAAATGATAATCTAGTAGTCCAGGATTTTTCCATTACAGCAGCCCATTCGGGTTGCACCCTCTCAATCTGGGTGTGTTGTAGTCTTCTTGGTACATGGCAGGCCCAGTCACATAGACCGGCAATATTATTTATTCCCGTAGCTATGCAGAAGACGTTACTTGAGTAATGTCTGGCGCTAGCCAGGGTCCACACAGCTTTAATTTGGTGTTTGTTTGTTTGTTTGTTTGTGTCACGCCTGGCGCTATCCCGTATCTGTCCCGTACCGTACCGTACCAGCAAAGACAGCTGGCCACAATATTTTTGTTTGTTTGTGCCATCGGCATGCCTGGCGCTATCCCGTACCTGATGTCCCGTACCATCAAGAGTACAGTACCATCAAGATAATGCGTATATTATGTGTATTGGGGGAATGCATTCAGGCCGATATAATAGTGCAGTAGCATTTTGTGTGGATTTGTGTGCGAGGCCGAGATCCCACTGGCAGGCTGGCTGGGCCGCCTGTCTACCAGCCCGGGAACCGCATGTAGGCCGATAGCATAATAAATATAACGTATAAATACAAGTAGATGTATAGCAAGGACTCGTATTATGTAAACGACTCCCTGCTGTATAGGGAGATTTTCCGGAAAGAAATACGAAGTAGGGAGACGAGGAAATGCAATTAGAATGGACGTTAGTTGCCGAATAGGTGACAGGATGCGTCAGCAAAAACAACCTTTGGAAGAGAGATCCCATCGTCTCCAAAATAATCCTGAGCAGGCGAGTCAGCGCCGGTCACAGGAAACGTCGGAAGAGAGATCCCGTCGAATCCAGAACGTCCGTGATCGGCAGAGTCAGCGCCGGTCACAGGAAACGTCGGAAGAGATATCCCGTCGACTCCAGAACATTCGTGATCGGCAGAGTTAGCGCCGGTCACAGGAAACGGCAGGACAGACATCGCGACGACTCCAGAACGCCCGTGATTGGCAGAGTCAGCGCCGGTCACTAGGGGTGTGCGGATAATGCTCAAAAAGGTGGCAGATTCTGCTCGGAAAGCAGTGAAATTGGCAGAACCATACCAACCTATGGCGGGCAATTCCTCGAATTCTCCTCCATTTCTTTATCCACATACCAAACATGCATGAAACTTACCAAAAAAGTACTGAATTTTGCCAATTTTTCTGCCGGCATTATTCGCATATGCCTACCGTTCACAGGAAACGTCAGGACAGACATCCCGTCGACTCCAGAACGCCCGTGCTCGGCAGAAACGAGACAGGTAGGGGATAGCGCCAGGCATGCCGATGGCACAAACAAACAAAAAATATTGTGGCCAGCTGTTTGTGGCCAGCTGTCTTTGATGGTACGGTACGTGCGGTACGGGACAAATACGGGATAGCGCCGGGCGTGACACAAAAAACTTAAAAATTAAAAATTAACAAAAAATATTAATCCCGTAGTAATGCAACAGACGTTACTTCAGTATCGTTTGGCGCTAGCCAGGGATCACACAGCTTTGGCACGTCACATGCATGATGAGCAAGCAAAAAAGCATAGCGTAGGGCCCTGAGCTTCCAAGCTCTCTCGTATTTTTCTCTTTCTCTTTCCTAGCCATAATTTTAATTAACATACCTGGTGCTGCTTTCATGATGAGTTTGAAACAGTCTACGGAGCTCTCTTGACAAGCCGCATGTAAGGGAGTCTGACCATTGCCATCCAGCACATCCACCAAGGTTGAGCGAAATCGAAGCAACACCTAACAAAGGTTCAGCATGGACAGCATGAAATCAACCACGAATATGCCTGAGCTGCCACTAGAGACTACTGTACTTGGTAGGAGACTAGATTCTTTCCACCGCACGGCTACACACGCACGGCTACACACGCATGCATGTACATACATCTGGGATGCAGCACAATGTAGATCGTGGGGCCAATGTAACAGCACTAACCGAGGAAAACATGTGAAGTTGCTCTGAACCCATCGCTTCACACACTAAGAAGCGAGTGTGATACGAGTGTGTTGGTACGAGTGTGTGATGCGAGTGTGATACGAGTGTGTGATACGAGTTTGTGATATGAGTCCAAGATACGAGTGTGTGATGCGAGTATGTGATACGAGTGTATGATTGAGTGTGTGATGTGAGTGTGTGATGTGAGTGTGTGATGTGAGTGTGTGATGTGAGTGTGTGATGTGAGTGTATGATGTGAGTGTGTGATGTGAGTGTGTGATGTGAGTGTGTGATGTGAGTGTGTGATGCGAGTGTGTGATGTGAGTGTGTGATTGAGTGTATGATGCACACTGTGACAGTGACAAGCACAGGGCTTACTTTGAGGCAGTTTGCTGCCTGGCTCTGAATTGCTAGCTGGCAGGCAGGTCTTTCAAAGCTATCCACAACGATAGGGTCAGCATCACTGTGCAGCACACAACACACGAATCACAACTATACAACAGGTACACATCACGATCATATACACAGTGGAATGGGGCGGTATAGCAGCCCCTCAGGACTCTCTCTCTCTCTCTTTCTCTCAAGTGAGGTGTATAACATGACAAAGCGATGACAAATTGACAATGTTCACATGCACACTACAATCACAATCCAAATAACACCATATCATAGCATATACCTGTACATGTATGTACATGTACTGCATCAGTACAATCATGTACATCTAAGGCTATCTTTGGATACACATCTCCCCAGGCTATCCGAGTTTGGATACACATCTCCCCAGGCTATCTTTGGATACACATCTCCCCAGGCTATCTTTGGATACACATCTCCCCAGGCTATCTTTGGATACACATCTCCCCAGGCTATCTTTGGATACACATCTCCTCAGGCTATCTTTGGATAAGTAGATGTGCTCATTACCTTCTCAGCAAGAGCTCAACATGCCGATCGTTCTTCTCGGTGATTGCCCAGAATAGCGGAGTGCGATGTTCATAGTCCATCTTGTTCACATGGCCACGACGACTGTGTCTGTTACATCACCGGCACGTCAGAGACAAAGTTCACAGACACGTCATGATTGGATTGCTATTACACAGAGAGAAGGCCGACATTGCCATGTCATGATTATTGTAGATACAAGTATTCAGGCAAACCCATAGTACATAATGTGTATGTGTGCGTGTGTGTGCTCCCAGCACTGAAGGACTTCCACTGCGCATGCGGCAGGGCGTTCAGGAGAAGTGGCGATTTAAGCGTTACCTCAAGTACTGCCCAACTCAGTAGCCTATCATCTCCTCTGGAGATTGGGTGTTAAAGGTGAAAGGTGTGCAAGCAGCAATGTTGAGGTTGTTGTGTGTGTGTGTGGCGGGGCAGGGAATGTATACAGTGCAATATGATCCATGATGCATCTACATAATATAGGGTAGGACTTGACAAGAGGCCAACTGAAATAAAACGTTCACGGTGTGCTCAGTGTAGATGGTAGTAAGTATGTGTAGCTCCTCCCCCCCCCCTCTTCCTCTCCCCCCTCTTCCTCTCCCCCCCCCTCTTCCTCTCCCCCCTCTTCCTCTCCCCCCCCTCTTCCTCTCCCCCTCTTCCTCTCCCCCCCCTCTTCCTCTCCCCCCCCTCTTCCTCTCCCCCCTCTTCCTCTCCCCCTCTTCCTCTCCCCCCCCTCTTCCTCTCCCCCCCTCTTCCTCTCCCCCCTCTTCCTCTCCCCCCCTCTTCCTCTCCCCTCTCCCCCCTCTTCCTCTCCCCCCCTCCCCTCTTCCTCACCCCTCTCCCCCTCCCCCCCTCTTCCTCTCCCCCTCTCCTCTTCCTCACCCCTCTGTCCCCCTCCCTCTCTCCCCTCTTCCTCTCCCCTCTGTCCCCCTCCCTCTCTCCCCTCTTCCTCCCCCCTCTGCCCTCTGTGATTCTGGATTCGCCTGTCCTACAGTTTGTAGGTTAGATCAGTTACCGGTAGTTAACGAGAGAGCTTGGAAGCTCACGGCCCTACGCTATGCTTTTATACTTTTTTGCCTAGCTCATCGTACATGTTATAAGAACTGAGGCAAAAGTATTTGCAGAATTTATTGCGGATTGTTATTTCTCTAATAATCATCTTCTTTTGGTTTGCTCCTTCTTTTCTCTTTATCTCCTTATACTGTAAATCAACAAATTTTGGCTGATGAGAAATAGAAACCTCTCTATTAGAGAGGTTAAGATGCACGTTATTTCCGACGTGACGCGCAATTTCACGTCAAATTTGAAATCGATAGGTATTTTTGCTCTCACATGCATCCATTGCTCAATAATGCATCAATTTCCTATATGACAAACTTTGCCCTGTGATTTACTTTGGCCGGTTGGTACCAAGCGGCGAAATCAGCGAAATTAAATCGCCAGCGAAAATTAGTTGATTTTAATACAGTAATCGGATTTTCTGGACTTTTTGTAGTAATACATGTACATTGACCTGTTGAGCCAATGACGACGCCGAATGCATGGTTGCCTGTGGAGCACATTACATAACTTAGCAGTCTCCTAAAATACGTATCCTGCCCGACGGCAAAAGAGTCTGCAGATTTAGTTATTCAGCGCGTCGACGGGATGTCTGCGACGCGAAAGTTCAGCTCGCGTTATTTGGCTCGCACGTCGAAAAATCAATGCGAGTGACCCTCTGCTCACGTGGAAATTTGGACATTACATAACTTTACAGTCTCCTATAATACGTATCCTGTCCGACGGCAAAAGAGGCTGCAGATTTAGTTTTTCTGCGCGTCGACGGGATGTCTGTCCTGACGTTCACTGGGACCGGCGCTGACTCTGCCGATCACGGGCGTTCTGGACTCGACAGGATGTCTGTCCTGACGTTTCCTGGGACAGGGCTTAGACTCTGCCGATCACGGGCGTTCTGGACTCAACGGGATGTCTGTCCTGACGTTGCCTGGGACCGGCGGACTCTGCCGATCACGGGCGTTCTGGAGTCGACGGGATCTCTCTTCCGACGTTTCCTGTGACCGGCGCTGAATCGCTCGTTCACGCTTATTTTGGAGACGACGCGATCTCTCTTCCAAAGTACACGTATGTTTATGCTGACGCTGTTTATGCTGACGCATCCTATCACCTATTCGGCGTCTATTCTAATTTAATTTCCTCCTCGTCTTCCTATTTCTTTCCAAATCTCCCTCTACATCAGGGAGTCGTATACATAATACGACGAATATTGGTACGGTACGGGACAGATACAGGAGCCCGCAAATATTGTGGACAGCTGTTATGTACAATCCTGTAGAGCCTTTGTAGTCACAGATACGGGACAGATACGGGACAGATACGGGATAGCGCCAGGCGTGGCACAAACAAACAAACAAACACACAAACAAACAAATACCAAATTAAAGCTGTGTGGACCCTGGCTAGCGCCAGACGTTACTGAAGTAACGTCTTCTGCATAGCTACGGGAATAATAATTATAATTAACTACCTTATCATGAGAATCATGATACCACTGATCTATCTACATATAGCTCCGTCCAGCCCGCATCATGCACCTTATGTGACCTACTAACATTCAAAGTCATCATATGCTTATGTCACTGTGTTCATGCCTAACTACATGGCCAGTAGGCTGGCAGTGCTTCAAGTAGCCATGCTGCATGTACATGTACTTACTTGAGGTAGAGCTCCAGACACTTGTCACTTCTCAACTGAGTTGCCCAGTGTAGCACACTGAGCCCCTGTGCAACACAATCAATACATCATGTACTGGCTAAATTAGTAGTCAGTTACATGTAATTCACAACCAGAAGAGAGATGAAGCCACACAACACACACACACAGCACACACAACGCACACACAGCAAGAAGTTTTGCCGATGATCTGGCTCCGCAGTGAAGGGCGCTGATCCCACTGAAAAAATCACGGTTCGTGGGAGACTCGGCTGAAGGCCGAGTTTTCCGCATCCGGAGGAACACCACCACCCTCTTGGATCAAGGCCCAGATGCAGCTTCTAAGCGGTGGGAAGTGAGTAGATCAGACCCACCACAAAGTGGTCAAGGACCAAAAATCCCATTCGCTGCATCCATGCTTCCCTCGTGCCAGGCACCGAGTTCCCAATTTAAGCAGGTACCCCCTGTTTCTCAATCATGGTCTTAGACCAACCCACTATGCCTGCCTGCCAGGGCACTGATCATCAAAAACACAAATAGCAAAACTTTAAGTCCATAGCTCATATACTTGGAAGAGAAGGAGAAGGACAAAAATGTTAAGAGTTTTTACGAACTCTCCACCAACGTAACCAGACTCGTAACATTATTGTCCTTCTCCTTTTCTTCCACGGTTAAACTCACCATCCGAGTTCAACATACACTTGGGCATGTATTTATGACAAAATCTAACCTGACGGATTTACCCCATTGATCACTATACCACTGTCATGAGTCTATGATTTTCTTGACACTCTGAGCTACTTCAACTTACTTGCATATCAACTTGATCAATCATGGTACTGATGAGTTCATGTTTCACCTTGCTAAGAATGGTAGCGGCAGACCGATAGTGGCCAAGTCGTGTGGCATGGTGCAGAGCCGTGTAGCCGTCCCCATCGTACTTGGTCGGTTCAGCCGCACATTCCAACAGGCACGTAATGCAAGCTGGCTGCAATACACATGTATGTAGCCATGCACACGCACACACACATGCATGAAGATACACAGATGAAGAATCGTGCCGTGACAAAAGGACACCGAGACTGCTGCCGGGAACTGAATCATATGACTATGAGTCATGCGAGTTCCGTGCACTGTCATGGTTTATAGATGACATGCATGCCCTCAGTCTTGCAGGGAGAGTTTGTTAGTGGTCGTCAATTTTGAATTTTTGTATACTTGGTTTAATTTAGAATACTGGTGTTGAGCCGTACAGTAGCAAGATCAGTGCTTCAATCATGTCTGCCCTGGCTCTCTTCATTTGCTTACTTCCCGGCTCCACCTCCTCCAGTACTACTTGCTCCTGCTCCTCCTCCTCCTCCTCCTCCTCCTCCTCTTCCTCCTATCATGACCCTACCTCTTCTTCAGTGTGTGCAGCACAGTTACTTGAAATATACAGTGTGTGTGTGTGTGTGTGTGTGTATGTGTGTGTGTGTGTGTGCTAATCTGCCCATTCAATGCAGCATATGTAACGAACGATTCTCCCGCCCGCAGGACCTCACCCGCCACCGAAGACAGAAACACTAGCTATGTGTAGAACGGTCCCCTTTCACCTCAATTATTCTCCTTGTTTCTTTTTTCTCGCTGTTGTCTCCCGCTTCTGGGAGCGACGTGGCCATTTTGTGGCAGTTGTACATAGTAGTAGTAGTAGTGTGTGTGTGTGTATGTGTATGTGTGTGCGTGCGTGTGTGTGTGTGTGTGTGTGTGTGTGTGTGTATGTGTGTGTGTGTGTGTGTGTATGTGCCGACTGAACAAACCTTGTCACTGAGGATAGCAAACATCAATGGAGTGTGCTGTTGTCGGTCACAGTGTTCAATACCAAACCTGCAGAGCAAGCGGAAACAGCAGGATTACCATGACAACAGGCATTAGTGCTCAACCGGCAAGTACATGTAGGAGCCAGCCTTCAACGGCCACACACTGAGTGTAGTTAGCAGTTAGCAGTGCATGGAGAGCCTTGCTGTACATAAGGTGCAGTCAGCACTGCATGGAGAGCCTTGCTGTACATAAGGTGCAGTCAGCACGGCATGCAGAGCCTTGCTGTACATAAGGTGCAGTCAGCACGGCATGCAGAGCCAACCTTACTAGTTACTACACATATATGTAGGGTACAGTGGTAAATATCAGGTCATGGAACTTCTACTCAGAGTCTCAGTTGATTAGTTAGACCGCGCAGACCAGCATCACTGTGGAGGACAAGGATACATCATGTACATGTGCACCATCAGTAAAGAATGTTCATGAGTGACAAGAGTGATAATTATGACTAGTATGTAGCCTCAATGCATTACTATCTGATTGCATGTGCTACATCATGTAGTGAAAGTACTTGATCATTGTACAGTCAGACCTCGCTTATCCGGATCCCTCGCCATCCGGATCCCTCGCCATCCGGCTGGGTACATGCGGACAGCACTCAGTTGCATGCATGCACTTGTCATTTTTCTCGCTTGTTTTACATACTGTGCACGCTAGTTGTACTGCATAGGACCCGTCTACATGTATGTACGCTGTCACTGCTTTTGACATGCCACATGCACATGCAGTATGCATATATGTGTGTTCAGTTATCCGGTTACCTCGCCTATCCGGATATTTTTGTGGAAAACAGATGTGTGCGATTAAGCGAGGTCTGACTAGCCACAATAGAGTGGACTCACTGTACACGCCTTTGTGGTAGAGTGTGTATGCAGAGGGGGGGGGGGGGGGGTATAGATATATGGCATACTACTAGCAAGTCCCTACAGTGACTATGTACTACTAATGATGACTATCATACAGTGCAGTCGCAGGCAACACACGCTGGGGCTGGAGCAGGGTTTGCTGGGCTTACATCAGGACTAGATTTCGGAGCATTCCCGCCTCCTTTCCGAGACCGCATGCAGCATGGAATGGATGAACACGGTCTTGGTACCTACCATTCACATTGGCATGTATTCACGCATACACAAACATGCATGCACGCACACACGCATGCACGGGCGTGCACACATACACACACACACACACAGTCACACACACACACACAGTCACACACACGCACACACACACACACACACACACACACACACACACATACACACACACACATACACACACAGCGGAAGTTATGACCATATCAGTAAAATAATGCAGATTAGGCCATGGTAAAAAATAAATTTGATTCTCAGGTCATGAGCCTGTGAAAATCGGTGCGAGCGAGCGATTTTTTATTTTATTTCCCACAGTTTTTTTTATTTCCAAAGATAGGGTCACACATAATGTACATGGTCACGTGTTCACATATTCAGGCCAGGGAGTAAAAGAATACCGGTGCGGTATTTTACTACTCCCTGATTCATGCATTTCGTATTGACCGTTTTCATGCGCGCATATGCATGCATAGAAATGAAAAAATCGTCGGTGCGCCGCCAAAAGTCGTACTTGAGAATCAATGATAATTTTTACCATGGCCTTTAATAGAGATGTACACATGCGAAGAAAATGATGGCAAAAAATCTTGTCAAACATACTGTGTAATGTCAGCCGGCAGTGGTATTATGTTCCCTCCCGCAATTGGGGGGGGGGGGGGGAAGTTTCCACGCAAGACAGAAAACAATGAGAAGGATTTACATGCACCGCTGAAAGTGCACATGATGCCAAGGGATTAACTGCACCAATGTACCTATCGGATACAGTAGTGGTACATTGGTGTGGGTAGCGTACACATCAGGGTAATTTTATAGGAGTGCATGACTCAGGGCAGAGCTGCTGTACACCAGGCTCGGGGTACAAAGTACAAAGTTCAGGGTATGGGAGTTCAAAGTTCAGGGTATGGGAGTTCAAAGTTCAGGTGTGGGAACTCAAAGTTCAGGTGTGGGAGTTCAAAGTTCGGGTGTGGGAGTTCAAATTTCAGGTGTAGGAGTTGAAAGTTTGGGTGTGGGAGTTCAAAGTTCAGGTGTGGAAGTTCAAAGTTCAGGCATGGGAGTTCAAAGTTCAGAGTTGAGAGTTCAAAGGTCAGGTATGGGAGTTCAAAGTTCGGGTATGGGAGTTCAAAGTTCAGGTATGGGAGTTCAAAGTCCAGGTGTGGGAGTTCAAAGTTCAGGGTATGGGAGTTCAAAGTTCAGTCGTGGGAGTTCAAAGTTCAGGGTCCAGGAGTTCAAGGTTTGGGCTACAGTACAAAGGTTGAACTCCTAGAGAACGTCCCAGAGGCTACAGTATGTGCGAGTTTGTAAAAAATAATTATATGCATGTACTGGTATTAGGTGAACAAATCAGTAGGGGTGGTGCACCTTGAGTTCATCTTGGCTATCTTGGTTACTACATGTACATACATGTAGTACTAGTAGTAGGTTTTGAAGGCAATTCCAAGCTAGTACTTCAGGATATGTAGGTGTATGACAGCAATGTAGCATGTTTGGTGCATCTAGGTGGCTATGAAGTCGAGACCCTAGGTCGGCGGAGCTCCCTAAACCTCACCACCACTGCCACGATTCAGGTTGTGCGTGCTTCCCCTAGCTGCATCTCATGTTTGGCATTTAAGTGGTCTTTGTAAAAAAAAAAAAAAAGTAAATATGGAAACATAATTATGTTAACGCCGTTTAGCTATGAAGAGGCACGTGTACTGGTACTTACAGAATGAACTGCTCGCCATCAAATGGCTCTACATCAGCATACTGTGATAATTCCTGGACAATTGGGGAGAATCACGGTCAGCATACACACATAGCTATGAGTGGCAATGAGATGTAATGGATGGACTCTATGAAACTCCATTGCATGTACAGTCAAATCTGCCGTTTGCGACCTCTGCTGTAGGCGACCATCTACCGTTAGCGACCGATTTTCCGTGCACCGACGGTTTCACATACAAACTGATCTGTCCAGAGCGACCATCTGCTGTGCGCGACCAGCGACCGCGATTTCATGCACGGTGGCTGCATTCAAATCTGCTGTGAGCGACCGCGACCCAGGTTCATTCAGGTGCGAAACTGTACTTGCCAGTGCGCTGTCAACTGCAAGGTGTGAAAATGCGCTGTCTTGCAAGTGCGATCGACTGGCCCTGGCCTGTACTGAGGCTGCGCTGTAGCTTTCAAGATTAGCCCTTGTATGTGCACTATTCTTGGGTTTGTGCACCCCTCCCTATAAGGCTATATTCTATTGAATATCCAATAAAATAATATTAAAAATCACGTTATTCTCGTCGATTTGAGTACATGGAAGCATATAATGCATGCCCGGTATGCCGGATTTACCATACATCTGCCGTAAGAGACCATCTGCCGTAAGAGACCATCTGGCGTAAGAGACCATCTGCCGTAAGAGACCGCTTTTTCTTGCACCAAGGGGCGGTCGCTTACGACAGATTTGACTGTATCTTCGTCAATTTACAAACTGCTCTTTGAATTGGACACTTGAATTGGACAGAGCTGACACTGCAGTAGAGCTGACACGGTGACAGAGCTGACACTGCAGATGTCAGTGACAACCCGTGGCAAACATGAGTGTTTGACGTACCTGGGGTGGGCTGTACGGTCTACCTGTTTGGTAGTCATAGACAATCTCATCATCACCATGGAAACCTGGCATAAATGGATAACAGGGACAAAGCCACAGCATAACAATAGACTAAACATCTACTTGTACTTTGAAATACAAGACAAGGTTGTACCGTACTGAGCGACATAGTATGGCACTGCGCATCCTCTGTCCTTACAACACATACATAGGCACACACTCATCATAGTTTTGAGTTCTGCCCCCCTCCCCCCCCCCCCCCCCCCACCCTTGCATGCTAGCATTTCTGTGTGTGTGTGGGGGGGGGGGGGGGCAGGGTGGTGCATGGTATAGTTATCAGTATTGTACCTTGTGGGTAGGCTGCTCCCTGTGCACTATGCTCAGCATCATGCTGGTAGTATGCATCACCCTGATCACCACCACCAGCACCAGCATAGCCATGATGAGCAGCACGTGAATGTGTTGGCATGTTCACCATGCCGGTCTGCTGCTGATGATGTTGTTGCTGCTCTGGCTGTTGATTACCAGCATCATGTGCTGTATCCTGGTGAAAGTAGCTGAGGGCGTTTGCTATAGCTCTAGCTGACGTTAGCACGGTATACTGGATAGCAGTGTCATCACAGAACTCTCTGCACACAGATAGTAATATACACATGTACATGTACATGTTCTTGTAGTACAAATATGGCAAAGAGCATAACGTCAATCTGGCACTCCCAACATGGACTGGTTGAAAATTAATATTTTATAACTCCACCAAGCATACATGTATGCATGTCTACCAGAGTGTACATGAAGGTTTCAAGAATTGGCATTTTGCGATTTTTCTGGCGGTACGTCGCCAGTAACCACTGTAGCGTGTGCACGTCAATTGCTAAATGCAGCTCAGTACTTGAAGTACCTATTATTTAATACAGTACTGGTTTTTCCACACCACACTTGAAGTCAACCCATTTTAACCCGAAGCTCATGCTCATCGGTGCACACATCGTAAATGAAGCTAAGGAAACTTGATTAACAGTTTTACACAGACAAATGTAAACTACAATGTCATCATGATCCTCTGCTGGAGATTTACACCTCGGCTAACCGATCCAGTATTCATTAGTTGAGGGTGCTGAACAGTGATCTAGTGTGAACTCTTATCATTGCCATGGCTATGGTACTTGCCTTGAGGCATTGGGGTCATCACCGCTGTTCATCAGGGCCACAACTAGGCTTGACGAGAGCAGCTGTTGAGCTGTCCACAGCGCGCTATCACGATCAACCGTCCTCTCCATCATCTGTTCATGGATGTAGCTCACCAAGTCCTGGCCACTAACACAGCAATCTGTACCCGGTACCCACACAAGCACAGTCACATGACCACAAAGTTCATGACCAGAGAGTCACATGATTAGTCTTGAGCATGATCACAGAGTCACGTGATACCACACAGATCACATGATACCATACAGATCACATGATACCACACAGATCACATGATACCATACAGATCACATGATACCATACAGATCACATGATACCACATAGATCACATGATACCATACATGTCACATGATACCACCCAGATCACATGCATCAGCGAAGCAAAGTACAAAGGGGGACAACATGAGAACATAGACGGTTCTATGTTATTCCTGGTCAACATAACAATTGCAACTGTAGCCTTGACCTGCTGACCCAAACACAGCGGCGCAGACCAGAGATGCCATAATGAGAAAACGCATACGTCAGCCCTGCCCCACGGGTGACTGGGACGGGGAACCCGGGAGCAAAACACACATGGTTTCATGTTACAGTCACCTGTGGCATCCCTCTAGGAACTACACTGTGACAGTCCCTGGATCACACACTTGACTACAACAGTCCCTGGATTACACACTTGACTACAACAGTCCCTGGATTACACACTTGGCTAGGGGGCCTTTATGCAGAATAAAGCAAACAGAATTGTTTGGAGGCAAGCGTTAGCATGGACACGGCTTCATGAATACCTTGAAGTAGCATCAGTGGACTAACTCACACTACAAGTTATAGCCTGGCATGTAAACACTGCGGATGAGGCCTTACACTGACTTTGCTCCAGAATATCATCATCAGCCATTCCGGCACTAGCACCAACACCAGTAGCACCACCGGCAACAGCATCAGTAGGACCCGTAAGATCACCTTGAAACACTCTACACAGAGAGAGGAGTAGAGATCTGATGGAGTCCACCGTGCATGCACTCTGATCACCAGCCAAGATTGCCGACACTAGATTCGGTGTTACATGGATATTGCCAGTCTCGGCTCTTCTTGCATTGTCACTATTTGTAGGTTGCTTGGCATCCATAGTCAATGCATGATGCCGGTCTTGGTCACCAGCTGCACCTTGGGTTGCCACGGTTGCCATGTCAACAGCTGCACCTTGGGTTGCCATGCCTTCAGCTGAACTGTGGGTTGCTATGCCATTAGCTGAACCTTGGGTTGCTATGCCATCAGCTGCACTTTGGGTTGCTATGCCATCAGCTGCACTTTGGGTTGCTTTGGTTGCCATGCCATCAATTGAACCTTGGGCTAGCATATTCCGAGTCCCAGTGGATCTCTGCCTCTGAGAAGCTGGTAGCAGTTGATCTGATGAATGAGTGAGTAGATCTCCAGAGCCTCTTCGTGGCTGAGTGGTTTGTTCTGATCCTTGTGTCATGCCAGGCAATGGCGTCGTGACAGCTGCCAGCGGTGAGGTTGCTGATGTTGGTGGTGTGCATCCAGCTCTTTGCAGAGAAGACTGCAGAGAAGACTGCAGAGAAGACTGCAAGTGCATGGATTCATGAAAAGATACATACACACACAGCAATCGTGGCTCTCATCTATCTAAACCAGTGGTGAAGCTCTCATCTATCTAAACCAGTGGTGAAGCTCTCATCTATCTAAACCAGTGGTGAAGCTCTCATCTATCTAAACCAGTGGTGAAGCTCTCATCTATCTAAACCAGTGGTGAAGCTCTCATCTATCTAAACCAGTGGTGAAGCTCTCATCTATCTAAACCAGTGGTGAAGCTCTCATCTATCTAAACCAGTGGTGAAGCTCTCATTTATCTAAACCAGTGGTGAAGCTGTCATCTATCTAAACCAGTGGTGAAGCTGTCACTCTACAGGAGGATGGCATGGATGAAACATGATGCCTAACATTAGTGCCTGCAATACTTCAACCCCCCCCCCCCTTCCTCGGCTCTATGCTAGGGCAACCCATAGCAGATTGTCCTTGAAAAATTATCAGATTC
Organism: Sycon ciliatum; assembly: GCF_964019385.1. Classification (NCBI taxonomy): domain Eukaryota; kingdom Metazoa; phylum Porifera; class Calcarea; order Leucosolenida; family Sycettidae; genus Sycon; species Sycon ciliatum. Next base: position 95,176,262 of record NC_088643.1, read on the forward strand.
TGCCCCAAAAGCATCGAAATCTTCAGAACCATATAAAGTGTATGGCTCATAATTCTGGTAATTCTGCTCTTCCCCGCCCATACGTAAACCATGCATGAAACACTGTGACCCATAAAGAGAACTGCAGTATCCACACGTCCTTACCTGCGCATGGTCAGATGCTCTACTTGCTGACATAGCGCGGTTGCTAATCGTTGACCTTGTCAATGACTGACTATCCACTGACATGCTACCAGAAGACTTTCGACCTGATGTCTTGGCACTAGGCCTGTTAGCACCTGGACTGCTCTTGTCCCATTGCGTGTGAGATGCTAAGCTGGCCAAGCCATGAGATGCCACGCTAGCTGTATCACCGTTTAGGAGATCTAGCGATCTGCTAGAGATACTGGATACGTCTCCAGGGTGATGAAATGATGAAGTCCGCTGTATCCCATGCTGATCAGCTGCCTGTTGCTGCTGCTGCTGTTGATCGCACAGCTGGCCAGGTAGATGCGGATGTTGCTGCTGAGACTGTTGCTCAGAGCGTTGGTCATCCTGCTCATAGCCATAATCTCCTGCTGAACTGTCGTACTGACCTGCAGCTGCAGCCAGCATATTGGCAGCATCCTCAGCAGATATGCTAGGCACCGCCGCTGCCTGGCCCAGGGCTAATGCTGTATCTGCCGAAGCTGCATGTTCATCCACATCATCAAAGTTGTACTCATCGGCACTTGCTTGTGATTGGTCAGGGTCGTTAAGGTGTGCAGGACTGTTGCTATGAGTGGGGAACTGGTTGTCATGCCGATGAGTGGCAAGCTCACCAGCACATTGGGCTTTGGAAGCAGCGAGCCCTTCCGAATGCCGGGCTTGGGAAGGGCTAGATGCTTGGCCGCTTTCCCATGCCTGGAGGTGTCCAGCCTTTGTCGGATCCCAGACGACATCATCCGGTTGTGCTGCTGCCTTTGTCTTGTACGGATTAGCACCCTTCGGTCTGGCTGAATGCCTGCCACCGCCCAGTTGCTGTGTACCTGCTGAAAGTCCTTGATGTTGTGACACGACTGCCTTGCTCTTCTTGGAAAACACAAGATTGCGGTATTTCTTTTTCAAGGCACGGATGTAAGCATTCATGAGGGCTTGCTCGGCAAGATCACGTTTGTTCGGCTTGTTGCGTATGCTCTTGCTTAGCGTGGCCGCGGTGGACACAATTTTCTTGCTGATCTGTGCATATTGGCTGCTTGGACAAACGTTCCACACCAATACCGTCTTACTGTTGCCACCAATGCAGCCGGGTAAGAGCTTCAGCAGAACGGACTCATTCACTGCTGCTGCTGCAGTGCCTGCATCCTCCTCCTCATCTTGCTCAGCAGCAATGTGCAGGGTCCGGATGAACTCCACAAGCGATTTATCAAACTGAGAATCCATGGTGCCACTGCTAGCCGAGCCGATCCTCTGTGACTCGTTCCCGTGGCATGCAGCTTTGTTAGCGACGGCCTCCGTCCAATCTGCCAGCTCCACCATACGCAACACGCCGCTAATGGGTGCAAAGTCACTCCCCATGCCTCCACGGTGTTCGACAGTAATCGTGAATATGACATGTCTGCTACGTTGATTTAACTGCTCCGCACAAAGCTGTTTATCCTGGGCAATGCCTCTGTGCAGTAAATGTTCTACTTCGCTAGCTGTAGACACTACGTGCTCTGAAAGACCTTCCAGTTGCCCGTCATCATCCAAAGCAATTCTCTGGCATGAGCTAGACTGCTTTGAGCTGGGAGCATCAGCTGATGGTTCTAGATCGTTCGCACTGAGCAGATCATATATTTCTTCATTCGAAATCCACACATAAGAGACGACGACCACTAAACCTCGTGCCGCTCCTCGCGACACTTGTAGGCAATGCAACACTTGCTCAGCGGCGCGTAGGATTGCACCTCTGTTCAAGCGAACTCGCGGACCGTGCTCCTCAGTGATAGGATCAGGACCTCGCATGCTGTACGCCTTGCCTGTGTGCCTGGGACCGATAGCAATGATCGAGCCATGATAACCCTGTAGCGTTTGCTCCACGACATGTTGAACGACGCTGCGGTAGAATACTGACTGTTCATCTTTCCATTGGAGAACAGCATCAAATTCGTATTCACTCTCACCTCCTCCACCTTCGACACTTCCCGGTATCAACTGGCCAGCGAGTGAAAGGACATCGTCCTTGATTACTAGACGCTTGGCAACAGTATTGCTAGGTTCGTCAGTCGCAAACACGCACATTTCCTCTGCACTCTGTCCAGAAGTGGTTGGTGTCTCCGGACGCGCTACTCGGACAACCGTTGCGAAGTCGGGAAGTGTTGGACTGGTTATTTCCACTCGTGTTCCAGCTGCACGTGCCGTGCCTGGACGAGCGAAGCCAGACTGCGGTCGCCGAGCCATTCTCTTCCTCCCAACTCAGACAAACAATAATCCACGGGAGGTAGATAGACTCTTTCGAAGATGGTTGCGACATTTAGTCTTCCTATCCTTTCGCAAGGAAACTATTTCAAGTATTTGAATGGGCCCCAGACTGTCATTGGCCATGCAAATGATACAGTTCACAGACAGCCTGTGAGTGTGATAGTGACACTGACAGAACAGCCAGAACAGTCAGAAGGTAAACGAATCACGTAACCTTGACAGCGTGACCATGGTGACACAGATGAGGGGTGTGTCACTATGATGAATGAACAAGTAAGTATTTAGTTACATACCGGTAATCATTAATAATAATTAATCTTCTCAAAACTGCGCTGCTTTGTATGACTACTACTACTCAGACTAGTATGAGTACCGTGGAGTATACCCCTTGAGGCTTGACTCACGTAACAGTAAACTCGTATACAAAGTTGCAGCAGGTATAGCAAGTTAGTTGTTCACGTCTCCCTAGACGTGGACAAATACATGTACATGTATTTTGTATTTGTATTAATTTTATGGATTCTCCACATGTATGTTACTATTACTAGTATTAGCGTACACGTACACACTGAAAAAGTGACTACGGGTAAGTCTGCTGGCAGCACCTATACAGCGGTTGACACGCAAGCATAGGTGACCCATACATGTATTGTACATAGGAAATAAAGCATGGGGGGTCCTGGGCACTGAGCGCCAGGCACTACTACACTCCAGTACATCACGATCATGATGCTTTGCATACTGCTTTGGGGGATAAAGAGGTGATGATGAGGCACCAGTGCTCCTTCAATACTAATCACAGTTATGATCAGCTGGCAGTATAGACAGCCACAGTACATTCTTCTTCTATTCTCATCTCACTCGGAGACGGCTAATGGTGCAGTATGCGATAAAGGAAGCCACATGCGGCCCTATACACGCATTCTCAGCACAAACAAACAAACAAACACACGCCATTGTACATAGTAGTCAGTAAGTGTGAGCATGTATAAGTGCTCACTCAGTCTCCACACACAAGACACGTTTATGAACAAGGAGACTTGTAGGTATATAATATTATTAGTCTTGCAGGTCACACCAGCGCCGTCGCACCACAAGCAGTGTGTGTTGTGCTAGAAACAATACAGACTGTGGTGTGCAAAGTCAACATTATAACTCAAGACAATCAGCCGGGCTATTTTGAAAGCTTGGAAATATGCACGCACCACACACACATACACCCGCGCACACACACACACACGTACGCCGGACACAATTCACAGCGGCAGGGAAGAGAATAGATACACTGTACAGCACTACCACAGACGCCATGCATTGCAGGGCACTCAGCCCCACACTCATTACATGTCGTGCAAGTAGTGGTAGATCTACAATGAAAGAAGGCTTCAAGGCCATTTCCAGAATAGCAAAACAACTGACAATGGCTTAATTTTGATGCAGCAGGTATGCATCGGCAATCATTCATCAGGCCCGGCGCGGCATGCTGATTCACCATTTGTCCAGGGGGGTTAGACAATAGTCGGAAAACAATGCCGAGACTGATGTCTTGCAGACGGATATAGTACAAATAACTTTACAAGTGTAAACGGGCGCAACTAGAACTAACTGATATACAGGAGAGAGAGACACACACACACACACACACACCAGTGTTGATAGACCAGTGCTGATAGACCAGTGTTGATAGACCAGTGTTGATAGACCAGTTTTTGATAGACCAGTGCTGATAGACCAGTGCTGATAGACCAGTGCTGATAGACCAGTGTTGATAGACCAGTGCTGATAGACCAGTGCTGATAGACCAGTGTTGATAGCTGAACTAACTGATATACGAGAGAGACATACACACACACCAGTGTTGATAGCTATACAATGACGCTGGTAGTGGTAGTAGCAGAGGCTCACCTGACACACACAGTCACAGCGGCCAGTCCACGTCCAAGTGAAACCGGTAACACGCAGGACTTACCACCACAATTGTGGACTATGTTGTATAACTGCTAGTCCATGGGTAACTGAGGCCAGCGCTGCTGCTGATGCTGCTGATGCTGCTGGCACTGCTAATGCTGCTGGCACTGCTAATGCTGCTGGCACTGCTAGTGCTGCTGATGCTGTTGGCATTGCTGATGCTGCTGGCACTGCTGATGCTGCTGGTACTGCTGATGCTGCTGGCACTGCTGCCGCTACAGTTGTCTGCGTATGTGTTTGTTGGCTTAGCGAGAGTCATTGTCCTCGTCGACACTGGTATAGATTTTCAGTGCCTTCTCCCTGAAGTAATAGCTGGATACGGTTGACTGATTGCCAAAGCGTGCGGTATCTTGCTTCTGGATGTCTTTACGCCGCTCATCGCTCAGATTCTGCAGCTTCTCCTCACTGTCACAGTAGAAGAACACCACACCGTCGTCCGACAGGTTGACCGGGTAGTCTCCGAGTGATCGAACGTCAGGGTCCCAATCTTGATCGGGCATATCAAGCAATGCAGTGTCACACGGGAAACTGCCACGACCGCGGGCAATCTTCACACGCTCGGCTGGTATGGCTGAGAGGACGGAAATAGCATCTTTCAGTGTGTTGGGTAACTTGTCGTGCAAGACGATCTCTTTCCATGGTCCCAACGAATATGAAGATGGCTTCCACCTGCGAACAAAGACAATCGTTTGCAACGAACTTGTCATACATTCCGGTTCTGGCAACACTTGTAGGAAGACATCCCAGTTAGTGTAAACACTGATGTCTTCTTCAAACTTCATCGTGTCGAGAAGAACGGTCGCTGGATATTTCCAGCAACGCTTCCGCAGGCGCAGCCTGGATGGGTCACGTGGCATGGATGATGGAAGTGATGTCGAGGAATCGTTCAGAATATTCTTCTTTAACTGTAGCACGGTCATTCCTTTGCTCACCACGCTGGTGCACAGAAGGTAAGATTCATGCGCATCCTCGTACTTTGCCATAGGTTTCTGCGCTGTAACAGCTGCTGCTGCTGTAGCCTTTGCAGTTTCTTCAATGGGAGCGGTCGTCTCAGTTGGCTCATCTGCTGCTGGCGATGGCGGTGCTGTTTTTGCGTCCGACCCGTTAGCTCCTGATGTTGCAGTTAGGAGTGTTGGCATTGCTGATGCTGCTGACTCTGCTGTACCATTAGTCAGTGCTGGTTTTGCAGCAGGAGAACTTCCATTCTCCTGCTCCTCCTGGGCTGGATTGTCGAGCTGAAACAGGTGTACCTTCACACGGTACTCACCGATTCGCAGCGCTCTGCCAAGGCTGACGCGGATGCTGGTTTTGCCGTCATATTGCGTTAGCAGCTCCGTTGGTCGGGTCACTTCAAACTCCTGACCAGTGCCATATGCTCTGTGTAGTTTGAACGACTCAACAGGGAGCTGGATCTCTTCGGAGAGCTTCTCCTTCACATCAGATATAGTCTTGCGGTTGTCCATTGCCAGACAGATTGTCCGAGCTGTGTTTCCGTTGGAGGTCGGTTGGCTTTGGCTTGCTTCTTGGCCTACGGTAGCATTCCGATACCTGGAAATGGCCTCTTCTGATGGCAACGTGACAGTTAGCAGCAACGTATGAAGGCAAGTGTCCACAATGCCCTGCAGGCGAGACGTCTCGTACGGAACTAACACATCTTGGAGTTGGTCTTCAGTGTAGGCTGCAGATACATAGATCTTGTTAGAGACGTAGAAACCAAGCGCTTTCAGAGTTGATGTCTCCTTGGTCATCAGCTGAGGAGCAGAGTAGTATCGGTCCGCAAGCAAACGTATTCCTTCCACACTGCACTTGAACTTCTTTGCAAGGTATAGACGTAAGTCATGCACCGTCCATTGCAGATCAGCACAGATCATTGGCTTTCGTGTCACTGTCTCAGCACTAAGGTCCACATAGAAGATCTACAACATCAACAATAACACACAGAACCGAAAACAGCAAAGAGAATTTTTGTTTTAAAGCCTTGAAGCAATGCAATTCCTTTCACTTTCTGCATGAATAGTGGGTAGGACACTAACACAACAGCTGCTTGCAGTCAGCCAAACCAAGGGCAGACTCTTGCATAACAAGCACACTGTAATACGTTTTCTCATGCAGCTGGCTGTGAACACACAAATTCCATGTTCCTGGGCCCAAACAGGAAACCCGGTCATCAAGTATCATCCCTGTTCAACTTCTATGTCCTATCATGGATTTCCGTCAAACCGAAAGTCAAGCAGCATTCAAAGAATATCCAGTGCATACATGTATGCATCTGCATGTTCCATATGCATCTGCATGGGCCACATGCATTTGCAATAGTCACCATACTACTCAAACTGCCTCACCTTCAGGAAGCAGCAATCATCGGACGACTGGTATTCCTCAAACTCTTCATTCTCACAACGTGCTTCCAGCATGAAGGCCAGTGTCTCACTTGAAGAGAATGGAGTTGCTGCAATCTTGGAGAGAGGTGTTGACACATCTAGATGGTCCAGGGATTTGCTCGGAACTTCGTAGAAGGAATCGTACTTCACTAAGCGGCATCTCTCCAGCGGTACAATACCCGCATCAAGCTCCCACAGCCTAAGAGCAGAGAATTAGAACATAGGGTAACGTTAGTTACCAGCGTACGCACCTGACCACTGCTCACACCCCAAGCACTATCAGACACGGATACATGAAAACGGCGGAAATGTTTTATTGATCCATTCCAGAATTCCCCAAAGGCAAAAGACACCTACCGAAAGGGGCTTCTACCAATATACAGGTGAAACAAGTGAAGAAAATTATGATAGGGAAGTGAGAAATGAGGATTTCAGACCACACATACCCTCGATATGGTAAACAGAACTTACTTATGGGCTTCCACCAGTGCCTCGCCAAGTGGCAGCTCGTTATGAAACGCAATCTGCCGACCAACAAGCTTGTCATGGCCGGGATCATCATAGTAGATTCTGGTTCTCAGAGTAGAACGTTCCCGCTCCACACGAATGCGCTCCTCTTCTTCTTCGCGAGCAACACGGCCTATCACCTCTGTTACATGTTCCGGTAACATGGCTGTTTCTAACGGCATGGCATTGCGTTCTGCGTTGACCTGAAAGCAAATCATTCCAGAACACAGAGCAAAAGAAGCGAAGAGTTTGCTATGAATGTCAATTCTTCCAGCTGCTTAAAGCACTATACATGACGCAAAACAGTCGGACCCGGGTAACCATGGTTATCACACACTGTACCCGTATCCGTATGAGGCCATACCATGTGTCAGGGTAGGTTCACTATTCCGCAGCCAAATGAGATCCGTAAATGAGCACCGCCCCAAGGTAGTACTAAATTTGACCAAAGGCTATGACAGAAGCGTATTCCATTTCCAACAAACCCAACTGATACTGAAATGCAGGAGCGTGAGTTCTTTGTTTCTTCAGTAATTCACATGATGCAAGTTGTCTTTTGGAAGTTTTGGTGCTTTCCATACCGTTCTGCCTCTTCCAGGAGGTCATGGAGCTGCTTCCGCACCTTTGGCGTGTACGCAGCAACAAGCTCAAAGTCGTGCACTTGCGTGCGTGGAAGTTTTCTTGAAAAATAATTGCAGGGGTTCGCGACAGGGTGGGTCAAGAACCGCCTTTTCCGCTTCCGTGGGAAGCCACCGTCCCATTATCAGGCATCAGGTACGGCTCCTAAATGGTGGGGGATAGATCAGATCCACCAACCAGAGGCCAAAGGCTGAATCCCATTTGCCACATGCATGTTCTCCTCATGCCAGGCCACAAGTTTCCAGTTCACTGTGGGTCGCAGCATGGCTGGAAAAAATCCTTCCGCTTTCAAGCAGGACTTGAACCTGGTACCTCACGTTTTTCAATCATGGTCTTAGACCAACCCACTGTGCCTGCCTGCCTTTCTTGAAGTCTATGAAATCAGAATTGCATACAGAACAGTTTGCCCGTTCCGTATACACACATGTATTCAATGCAGTTGGAGCTACTCACCTGTCTATACATGAGCATGTACGCATTAGCTGATGATCTGTACATGCTAGAGTAGGAATAGAACGATGAGCTGGTCCCAGAGCCAAACGTACTCTCAATATCTCGGTCAGAAATCGCCTTCACCGTTGTGTCATTGAAACTGTACCACTCGCCATCTTTGAAGGAGCGAATGTAGGCATAGTAATGGCCACCACTCGCACTCCCCGAGTGAACCATTATGGAGAACAACTCATACTCATGTGCTGGGCTGGACTCATCGCTGCTGCTTGGTGTCGGTGACGCAAGTTCCTTCTCGTTCGCCGCGGCATGGTGTTCACGATCACAGCTGTCAGGCTGCTGGCCTTCCGCCGCTGCAGAGCATGACGACGCTTCACCGATTGTTGATGTCACCGCGACGTCATCATCACCAGTGAGACCTGTCGCGGCAGCGCTAGGAGGAGTTTGTCCAGTCTGTTGGCAAGCAGTGTCACAGTGACGACTCGCCACGCCGTGGCCGCCGCCGTCCTTGCCAATGAAGTTGCTCAGATCCAACCTGTGTGGGAAGGTCACGCGATCGTTCAGCTTTATGCGATGCATCGTTGTGTAGTCAAAATCAAATCGCTTCAGCTGCAGCGTGAGAAGGTACGGGAAGCTCAGGAACTTCAGTCCCTTGTGCGCGTCCACCTTCTTGTCACATTTATCGCACATGTACTGGTTTGACTCGTCCAGGGTCTCTGGTGTGGCGAACGCTTTCAGAGCCTCCTCAACACTACCGCAGGCTTTGCTGGCACCGAACGGCTTAATCACCAGTGGCACATCCAGGAATGTATCGGTCCTTGCACTTTCGTGGCCGCATTCCAGGCACTTGACATAGTCCTGCATTTCACCTTCATACAGCTGCTTGATGAGATTGTCTTGGTCTGTTCCCTTGAACTTCTTCTCCAGTGCATCAAACATAACGCGGCACAGCTCTTGGATATCATGCTGTTGCCATGCATCACTGCTTGTCCAGCCAAAGCTTTTCGTGACGTCCGTTGTTTCCACCGCATCCTTTGTGGACGTCTGCAGGTTGGCGAAGAGCTTCTGCAGCTGGAACGGGATGCTGCGCGATTCTTCGTCCGGTGTGCCGTCGAAGCGCCATCGGTAGATGGCATTGCGGAATTCCGGCGTCATGTACAGTGTTTGCAGCAGACTGTTCAGGTAGCATGTCATTGCCTGGTTCACCAGTCCCACATACTCTGTCTTTGCATTGCTGCTGCTGCTGCTGGCAATACCGCCGCCGTCGCTGCCGTACGTACCTGTGGTCGAGCTCACAGTGTCATCATCCGTTCCCAACGCCACCAAGTTCATAGAGACTGGAGTGGTCTGATCTTCAGGATAGAGGCTATTTCCATTGCTCTCACCGGCGTGTATGTTGGTACGGTCGCCTTGCTCATTGACGCTCACAAAGCTCTTCACTGGGTCGATACCATCTTTCTGGGACAGCAGGAAGTTCTGCCGTTTGCCCGATAGGCCTAGCTCGCCCAATGTTGTTGTGGAGTCAGGAATCAGTCGTTCATCCGAACCGTTCGGATTGCACCAGACCAACACAAACGTATCAATCATGTAATGCGCTAAGCTAGCGACCTCTTGATAGAAGCTGCGCACGGTAGTTGTCGGAGTGCACGTAGTTCGATGCTTGGAGCTGTGAAAGTCCGCTGTAGTTTCGTCTTGCACGACGCAAACAAAACTTTCACCGTCATTGCACGAAACAAACTCCATATTCGCCAGTTTGCCAAGGCCCAAACTAGGTAGTGGACCAACGCAGGAACTGTAACAGTATAGACTTGATTGATTGGAGAATTCGTCGAATGATGTTCAAACCAGAGGTTATAAAGCAAAAGAAAGGTGAGAACCGCAGGAGTGAGAATAGTAGGAACACAAGGTGTTACCATAAGACAAGCAAGAAGTGTCAAGGTAAAACTATTACACTCTCCCGGAACACAAGGTGTTACCATAAGACAAGCAAGAAGTGTCAAGGTAAAACTATTACAGGAACATCACTATCTTTACTTATAAGTTATAAGAAGAGGCACCTGTGACGTGTGTGTGTGTGTGTGTGTCACGCTCCTTATAAAGAAGAGGCACCTGTGACGTGTGTTTTTGTGTCACGCTGCCCTGAGCACGCGAAGGGTGCGAACAGTGGAGCACAGTGTAGCTAGCGCGCGGCCGCAGAAGCACTGAGCACGCGAAGCGTGCGAAGATTCGCACGCTTCGTTCGCACCCTTCGCGTGCTCAGTGCAGTGCTTCTGCGGCCGCTACCTACACTGTACTACACTGTTCGCACGCTTCGCGTGCTCAGGGCAGCGCTGCTCCGCAGCGCTTCAGCGTGACACAAACACACACGTCAGTGACGTCACAGGTGCCTCTTCTTTATAAGGAGCGTGACACACACACACACACAGACACACGTCACAGGTGCCTCTTCTTTATAAGTAAAGATACAGCTCCCTGTTATGACCTACTAGTAGTATCAGAAGCTGAGGCATTCAATTTGAAAGCAACATACCGGTGAAAACTTCTGCCATCCAGGCGTATCACAACCCAGGTGTTCCTCAAGCACTTCTCGCATGTCTCGAACTGCTTGACGTATTCGTACTTTGACTTGGCCATAGCAGACAGTCGAAAAACAACAAGCAAGTAAACGCAAAACCTCAATTATTAATTTTTTGTTTATGCACTGACATGATCTTCTTGATCATGTAACTGTCATGTTGCACGTTGCGCGTTGATCCATAATTATCGAAGACGACGAAGTGCGCCATGTGCATGCTAGCAAACGTGGGATCGAGCGGGAGTGACCTTTTTTGTTTTGTTATTTAGTTTTGAATCTTGAAAATCTCGGAAAAAGTGACGACAACGTTACCGCGTACCGGTAGATCTATGGTGGAGTATGGATGGTACGGGTGGGTACGTTCAGCTCAGGGAGCCCTACGCATACGGTACACATATACGGTATACATACGGTATGCGTAGTGCTCCCTGCAGCTGGCCTGGTTCAGCTCAGCTTTTCGCTGGGACATGTCAGTCCGTGCGCCAAGGGGTACTCAAGGGTTGATTTTATTTGCAACCGCGGGAAACGAAGTCACCAAGACGCCTTCATTTGAGGCCTTTGGAATTGGAGAATTTATTGAATTTAGGTATGGCTCTCGTCCCTTCTAGAGAACTAACCAAGACCCTGTGGGGGCAGAAGGAGACTTCTTTGGCTCCGTGAATACACTAGCTATGCGGTGGTCTAGTTAGTTTGAGTGTGTGGTTCGTATTCAAAGTGTTCCAAGCCGCAGTTCACTCGAAGGTCATCGTGGATACGTCTGCACTTGAAAATCAAGGCTGGAAAGGACTGCCTGGTGTGTCCGAACGGTATGTTTTGCACTGAAGGCATTTTTTGTATGAATTGTTGAAAGTGTCTACTTGTTCGAAATGCAAAAGAGATGGTCGTAGATCCTTGGCCCACAACGCCCCACTAAATAAACTATGACCTGTCGTGAAATTATGTGAAATTGATCAACACAATCATCCACAAATTATCCTATGCCAAAGTACTGCAAATGCAAATAATAGCATCCCTTTACCTAGGTCATGTTTGTAGGGCCTTATGTCACATCTTTGCATGATTTCCTCATGCAAATCGTGTGCCTAGCTTCGAAAACACATTGCGCTAAGGGCCGAATATATACCTGTGAATCAGAACAACAGCACTCACTATTGCTTTCATGAGTGGTAATGGTCAGCTGAAAGGAAACTTCTATCCATCAACTCATAAGTAAAGTAATGACTAATCTCCTTGCTGCGCATGTGGTTCCTTCGTATTTACATGTACCGTAAAGTACCGCCAGAGTGCCCCACCATCTCGTCCTTTCGGGGTCGTATTGTGGAGGTGGTCTCCTGTCTGTAGGTTATACGACACGAACTTTGTACACATATTGCACGCTCTGCAGACAATCCGTACCTTCGAGCGGAAACGAGCTCCACACAAAAACCTGCTTAGTGTGACCTTAGTACACTAAGTTGCTCACACCGTACGAACTTCGTTGCACTCTGCCATACGATTTTCCTTTCCCTGGCTGTAAAATATGTCGCGGCAAAATATAGGTGGGGCGCTCTCGCGGTACTTTACGGTATGTGCGCCTCTCTGTGTTCGGTGAATGATTTTGAATATTTGCGCACGACTTCAGGATAGTGCACATTGTGTGGATGTACCTGCGTATGTAATCCTTTCATGATTTAAAAATTAGGAGCCGTGTTTCTCATCACCGTGGACAAGTAAATGTCGGCCAATTACGTAGCGTTTGGAGACTTGCACAAGTACAGTTGCGTGTCAATTATGCGGCACCCGCGGAATAAAATGAATATTCTGGACGACTGAAGCTACAAAGCCATTTTGTGTTGACAGATCAAAAAGACAGCACTTCGAAGTACCTGTATTTATCACTAGTATTACCCTGAGACAGTCGTGCTCATCTCTAGAGACTGGCTTGTATTTAACTCAACGTAATGGCAACTTTCATGATGCTGACTGTCTACATTTACTTGAAGTAGGACTATAAATACTAAATATAAGGTCTATAAGCTGTCAGTGCGGTGCTGTTGGATACCCGACATGCCATGTGACTGACCGCCAGATAAACGACATGCGATTGTACCGGTCACAGTGTAGCTGGGTTTTCACGAAAAAATGAAACTTATACGATTGTGAGAAAAGTTCAGAAACCACACTTACACACGTACACACACACACACATGCGCGCGCACGCGCACACACACACACACACACCTGTCCTGTTCTGTTGAGCCACTACCACAACTTGGCACAAGGATCGCATCGGCCCCAAAGGGGCAGTAGAGCGAAAGTGAGAGGTGTTGGCTTCGAGTTCACCTATCTCTACGGTGAACGCAACCTCGATCGAAAGTCATGCCGAGTGGCGAGTTGCACGTGCGACTTCTAGACATCGATTGCGTACAAAATGCAAAAATCAGTTTTCTGTTTCTGTTTTATCAATGCTTTTGTGAAGGGATTCATGGCGTGTTAAAAAAACAGTGCTAGAGAGAGAAGGCTAAGTAATTCCTAAGCCTCGAGTAATTGTTCTGCTCAGAGTGTAGGTACTAAGCAATCTGGTTCTAATAGCAGCCATGGCAAGTCCGGCGGGCGAGAGTGTGACGGTAAGAATCAGCCACCCCGAAAATTCAACAGACTTTGATATTGTGTGCTTCTGACATTCTTGAAGTTTGTCATTGCATTGGTGCATGTGGTACATGTATTTGAAAATATCAGTATTGTTATCATTATCCACAGGGCTACTCGTGTTTCCGACGTGTGTTCATGCCCAGAACGCGAGTTGAAAATGAGAAAATAGTTCAGGACATATTTTTTTCGCAAGCTTCGTGTATTGTACTTCAAAGGAGGAGTATACTATATTTTTGAAATACTAGTCAATGTAATAGGCAGAAGTCGAATTCTATGTGCATGCAGAGTGCTATGGTGTATCCAAAGTTGAAGAGAACTTCGGTGTGTATGTCACACAAGGGAGCATTTCGAGCAATTCATTAGACGAGTGGCTACAGCTGAGTTGGTTCAGTGTGGTGCTCTTTTCTGCAAGTCTTCTTGCCGGAGTAAACGTTTTTTTTGTACAGTTTATTTCTACATGTGAGCCGAGCCAAGCAAAAAGGTGGCTTTGGCATACTTTTTGGAAAATTCTTTTTTCATGCCAAACCAAAGTGATGTCTATTTGTTTGGTGATTTTCTCGATTTGTTGGCAAAACGTTAAGCCACTTTTTAGTGTGACGCGGCTTACGTATGTAGTGCTGAATGCTGTTTATGTGCCTTATAAGGGCATTGTAGAAGCGTGTGTGCATGCCTTTCTATGTACATGGGACACGTCGCGCATTTCCCTTGATGATCATCCTTCAAAGCGGTGAACCCCTTGATAGGCGACAAGCCTCTGGGTCATCCTAATAAAGATATTATTAATTTATTTAATTTATTATTACTATTATTAACGTGCATTTTGTTTCTCATGGTTTCTGTGATTTTTGCAGGCACCACGGTTTGCCGCATTCCGTGGCCGAGGTTTAGGCAGATCGAGCGTAAGCAGTCCGTCACGCTCAAGTGACGCATGGTCAGAGCAGTCTCCATCGCCAACTGCTTCCTCTCCTGGCCATCAACAGCAAGAGCAACAGCAACAACACACTGACACTAGCAGTAAAGCAGAAAGTAGTTCAAGTCGCTTCAGCGGAGGAAGAGGTGGATTTAGTGGAGGCCACTCTGGCGGAGCTGATGATGGTGACAGCTCCGGAAGGCCTATGTTCGGCGGACGTGGTGGCGGTGGCGGTGGCTCTAGCTTTGGTGGTAGAGGTACTGGTGGATTTGCCGGTCGATCGGGTGGCTTTAGGCGGAACGACAATGATTCTCAAGACGGCGAAGGTGACGAGAGTAGCAGCAGAGGTGGCCGAGGCGGTGGCTTCAGTGGACGTGGTGGACGTGGCGGCGGCCACTTTGGTAGTGATTTCCGCTCTGGAGATCGTGAGGAGAATGGCGGTAGCTCTGGTGGTGGCCGGCACGGTTAGTGGTAAGAGTGGCTACAAGAAGCCGACACCTGTACAGAAGTATGCCATGCCTGTCATCATGGCTGGTAGAGACCTCATGGCCTGTGCACAGACTGGCTCAGGGAAAACAGTAAGTTCGGCCCTGGGTACATGTACAGTCATAATATTATTCTGCCATTCCTATGCCGCGGTGTCGGGCCCATACATTCACTTACCATTCCTATGCCGCGGTGTCGGGCCCATACATTCACTTACCATTCCTATGCCGCGGTGTCGGGCCCATACATTCACTTACCATTCCTATGCCGCGGTGTCAGGCCCATACATTCACCCACCATTCCTATGCCGCGGTGTCGGGCCCATACATTCACTTACCATTCCTATGCCGCCGTGTCGGGCCCATACATTCACTTACCATTCCTATGCCGCGGTGTCGGGCCCATACATTCACTTACCATTCCTATGCCGCGGTGTCGGGCCCATACATTCACTTACCATTCCTATGCCGCGGTGTCGGGCCCATACATTCACCCACCATTCCTATGCCGCGGCGTCGGGCCCATACATTCACTTACCATTCCTATGCCGCGGTGTCGGGCCCATACATTCACTTACCATTCCTATGCCGCGGTGTCGGGCCCATACATTCACTTACCATTCCTATGCCGCGGTGTCGGGCCCATACATTCACTTACCATTCCTATGCCGCGGTGTCGGGCCCATACATTCACTTACCATTCCTATGCCGCGGTGTCGGGCCCATACATTCACTTACCATTCCTATGCCGCGGTGTCGGGCCCATACATTCACTTACCATTCCTATGCCGCGGTGTCGGGCCCATACATTCACTTACCATTCCTATGCCGCGGTGTCGGGCCCATACATTCACTTACCATTCCTATGCCGCGGTGTCGGGCCCATACATTCACTTACCATTCCTATGCCGCGGTGTCGGGCCCATACATTCACTTACCATTCCTATGCCGCGGTGTCGGGCCCATACATTCACCCACCATTCGAATGCCCAGGCTTTCCCACCCTCCATTCTTATTCAGTGTGCATGATATGGCAAGGGTGGGGGTAGCTATGGCAATGCGCCATCCCGGTGCATGGCAATGCGCCATCCCGGTGCATGGCAATATTTTGCATTTCCTTTCATTGGTGTGCTCTAAAAGTCTAAATCTGATGCAGTTCAACGGTTTTCCAGCTGCGAACAGACTGCCCTAGCCAGGATGATAATACCCTGCTGTAGGTGTTGCGTGTTACGCAGTGCGAGTTCTCATTTTGTTTTGCAATGATGTTGTTGTCTGTTATCTCACTTGTCCCTGGCTTAATTGTCCCTGGCTTCTGTTGCTGTGTACAGGCTGCATTTATCCTTCCCGTCATGTCTCGTATGATGAAAGACGGAATTGACGCGTCAAAGTTTGCCGAAGTGCAGTCACCTGCTGCCATTATTGTAGCACCTACTCGTGAACTGGTCACTCAGGTATGGACGGCATAGAATACATGCGATATGCAGTGTTCTGTATGGTGATACTGCTTTGGTGGGACCCTCCCCCCCCCCCCCCCCCCCCCCCACACACACACACATTCTGTATTATCTAGTCCCTGCGATGTCATGCCTGGTTGCTCAAGTTTACTCGCACTGTAGAAAAAGAAATAGTCATCAGTGAAATTATCATAGTAATTTGGCACTGCTTGTGTGGAATTATATCTTGTTAGGCTGAGTATAGCTCTTGTCTTCCCCAGTAACAGTGTAGTATGCATGTGCATGGCCTTTTAGCTCGGAGTTGAATTTGGTTAGCTCGGGCTGCGTAACGAAATTGACGAATTGATAATCCTAATAATACGAATGTCACGCTCGCTGTACACAGTATCGTGGCCGTTTACTGCCTGTGTGTTCTGTACTACCAAAGACTGTAAGTTGTCATTTGTGATTCAGTTACAACTTCAGGTTACACTAGCTGTAGACTGGCACACTCAAAAGTCTGTTTTTGTTTCTTCCTTTTTGTTCCTTTCCTATGCTTTCCTTTCGCCTTGCAGATTTGGCTAGAGGCGAAAAAGTTCTCCCACACAACCATGCTCAGACCTGTAGTTCTATATGGCGGTACCAGTCTTGGGAGACAGATCCGTGAAGTGGAGGAGGGATGTCACATGGTCATAGCTACCCCTGGTCGCCTGATGGATGTCATCAACAGAAGAAAGGTACTACTATGTGCAGCGCAATGTCATGTGTGTCCCGTGTTAATAACGCTGTGTGTTGTGTTAGCCACCGGTATTGCTGATCAATCGTGAAGAATTCTAGTTGAGAGGATAGTGACCCTTGCCTCAGTATGGGCAAGAGTACATGAAAAGTAGAGTGTGCAGCTCGGATGGGTTACTGTCACGACGGCGGAATTCCGTGATTACATCATGTTAGTGATGTAGTGCGTACAAGCAGGATACAAGCAGGTCTCTTTCTGCACAACTGCAGCTCGTTGTACGCACTACGCCATTTCCCGCCTCAGATCTGCGTCAAATATGATGCAATCACGGAATTTCGCCGTGACAGACACCCATAGTAGAAAAAGCCCCAAGCTGCACACTCTGGGTTTCATGTACTCTTGGTACGGGTTGTAGTTGACATCGAATTGTATTTAGTGCTACAAAATAAGTGTCGTATTTCTTGATATTTGATACTTCCACTTGTGATGTTTGTTGCAGATTGATTTGGGTGCAGTTAAGTATCTGATTCTTGATGAAGCTGATCGCATGCTCGATATGGGCTTCTTGCCCAGCATTCAGAAGCTTGTTGAGAGCAGCTGGGCATGGCCTCCGGTCGTCAGACGCTCATGTTTTCAGCCACCTTCCCAGACGAAGTGCAGCAGCTGGCAAAGAACTTCCTGGATGACTACTTGTTCTTGACTGTTGGTATCCTGGGCTGTGCAGCCAGTGATGTCAAGCAGAGTGTCGTGCAAGTGGAGGAGTTTGGCAAGCGCAAGAAGCTCATTGAGATCTTGAGCTCGCAAGGTATGTTCTGGTGTGGCAGGTGTGACTAGTTGAGATGGGTACAGCTATCACGGGTACATGGATAGCGGTCTGGGTTTTCTTGTGCTATGGCCACTTGTGCGTAGCTGCAGGGGCATGTTCTGTTTAGTGACTGTGCTCTGCTGATAATCATTTGCATCCGCTGATTCTCTTTTACCTACTGTCTTCTATGCTTGGTGCTATCTTCTACTGCTTGTGTGACCAGGGATGGACAGAACGATTGTCTTTGTGGAGACAAAGCGAACAGCCGATTTCCTCGCGTCGTACCTCTGCCAGCAGCGTTTCCCGTGCACTAGCATTCATGGGTATGTGTTTTAGAACTGCTTGTTATGTCCGTTACATGTACAGCAGTGTGGATAGAAAGTACTCAAATGTTCACCTGAATCATTGCCAGAGGTTCTCATTTCAGTGGTGACATGTTATGCTCATTTTCGAAAACCAAGCGAGGTGTTTATTTCTAGCTTCCGTGCCCGGCTCCTGATAGTGTGGTACATGTACACGACTGTATACCGTATATTCTCTATTATGAGCGCCGTGCTTATATTTTTTCAACACCCTCTACCCCGTGCTTATATTGGAGACCGTGCTGATATTTTTTCAACCAATGCATCCATACAGAGCGAGAAGAAATACATGCTAGATATCATGCATGCAGCATTGATTTCCACCAAGACCGTGCTAATAATAGAGACCGTGCTTATAATGTTTCGAAAGGTGCTCACAGTGTGCTAGTATTAGAGACTGTGCTAGTAATGTGCTTATAATAGAGAATATACGGTATGTGTGTTCCTGTAAGAATGGGATGAGATGCTGTTATTCTACATTTCTGTGCTTTCTCGGTGGAACTCACTGCCACCATCATAAATACACAAGCCGCCCAATTTTTATAGCTGCTCATCTGTGCTTTGTAAATCATGGATGATGTGTATGCTTTGTAAATCCTGGATGATGTGTATGCTCACTATTACACAAAGACACACAATGAAACTCTTGGGCAAATTCCGTTGTGACCCAGAGTTTCATGGCTGGACCAATCATCAGGCAATTGTGTACGCCGCTCTGCCTGAATCAGGTATTGAGCACTTTCGCAGAACCTAAGCCTACTGCCTCTATGCTCACTATTAATCAAGAGTACTCAGATGGCGAGCCAAGCAAGCCCTCAGTAAATGTTCTACTTCTCTAGCTGTAGACACTACGTGCTCTGAAAGACCTTCCAGTTGCCCGTCATCATCCAAAGCAATTCTCTGGCATGAGCTAGACTGCTTTGAGCTGGGAGCATCAGCTGATGGTTCTAGATCGTTCGCACTGAGCAGATCATATATTTCTTCATTCGAAATCCACACATAAGAGACGACGACCACTAAACCTCGTGCCGCTCCTCGCGACACTTGTAGGCAATGCAACACTTGCTCAGCGGCGCGTAGGATTGCACCTCTGTTCAAGCGAACTCGCGGACCGTGCTCCTCAGTGATAGGATCAGGACCTCGCATGCTGTACGCCTTGCCTGTGTGCCTGGGACCGATAGCAATGATCGAGCCATGATAACCCTGTAGCGTTTGCTCCACGACATGTTGAACGACGCTGCGGTAGAATACTTACTGTTCATCTTTCCATTGGAGAACAGCATCAAATTCGTATTCACTCTCACCTCCTCCACCTTCGACACTTCCCGGTATCAACTGGCCAGCGAGTGAAAGGGCATCGTCCTTGATTACTAGACGCTTGGCAACAGTATTGCTAGGTTCGTCAGTCGCAAATACGCACATTTCCTCTGCACTCTGTCCAGAAGTGGTTGGTGTCTCCGGACGCGCTACTCGGACAACCGTTGCGAAGTCGGGAAGTGTTGGACTGGTTATTTCCACTCGTGTTCCAGCTGCACGTGCCGTGCCTGGACGAGCGAAGCCAGACTGCGGTCGCCGAGCCATTCTCTTCCTCCCAACTCAGACAAACAATAATCCACGGGAGGTAGATAGACTCTTTCGAAGATGGTTGCGACATTTAGTCTTCCTATCCTTTCGCAAGGAAACTATTTCAAGTATTTGAATGGGCCCCAGACTGTCATTGGCCATGCAAATGATACAGTTCACAGACAGCCTGTGAGTGTGATAGTGACACTGACAGAACAGCCGGAACAGTCAGAAGGTAAACGAATCACGTAACCTTGACAGCGTGACCATGGTGACACAGATGAGGGGTGTGTCACTATGATGAATGAACAAGTAAGTTACATACCGGTAATCATTAATAATAATTATATTTTTAATTTTGTAGTCTTCTCAAAACTGCGCTGCTTTGTATGACTAGTATGAGTACCGTGGAGTATACCCCTTGAGGCTTGACCCACGTAACTCGTATACAATGTACATGTAGTTGCAGCAGGTATGGCAAGTTGTTCACGTCTCCCTAGACGTGTAGACAAATACATGTACATGTATTTTGTATTTGTATTTATGGATTCTCCACATGTATGTTACTATTACTAGTATTAGCGTACACACTGAAAAAGTGACTACGGGTAAGTCTGCTGGCAGCACCTATATACAACGGTTGACACGCAAGCATAGGTGACCCATACATGTATTGTACATAGGAAATAAAGCATGGCGGGTCCTGGGCACTGAGCGCCAGGCACTACATGTACTACACTCCAGTACATCACAATCATGATGCTTTGCATACTGCTTTGGGGGATAAAGAGGTGATGATGAGGCACCAGTGCTCCTTCAATACTAATCACAGTTATAAGCTGGCAGTATAGACAGCCACAGTACATTCTTCTTCTATTCTCATCTCACTCGGAGACGGCTAATGGTGCAGTATGCGATAAAGGAAGCCACATGCGGCCCTATACACGCATTCTCAGCACAAACAAACAAACAAACACACGCCATTGTACATAGTAGTCAGTAAGTGTGAGCATGTATAAGTGCTCACTCAGTCTCCACACACAAGACACGTTTATGAACAAGGAGACTTGTAGGTATATAATATTATTAGTCTTGCAGGTCACACCAGCGCCGTAGCACCACAAGCAGTGTGTGTTGTGCTAGAAACAATACAGACTGTGGTGTGCAAAGTCAACATCATAACTCAAGACAATCAGCCGGGCTATTTTGAAAGCTTGGAAATATGCACGCACCACACACACATACACCCGCACACACACACACACACACACACACACACACACACACACACACACACGTACGCCGGACACAGACAATAGTCGGAAAACAATGCCGAGACTGATGTCTTGCAGACGTATATAGTACAAATAACTTTACAAGGGTAAACGGGGGCAACTAGAACTAACTGACCAGCAAGGCTGGTTGCACTCTTGTGTCCAGAACACAGACAGAAAAACGTCCAGCGAAAACAACACCTCATAGAGTGACAGCATTGTGCGAGGTGAATCATACAGAAAAGCACAGCAATCGACAGAGCATCCGCACATTCCACACCTCGCACAACTTATAACCTGTATTGTAGCAGCAATATTGAGAAATCTATCAGAGAGAGAGAGTAACGCAGCCTCAGTAAATGTTCTACTTCTCTAGCTGTAGACACTACGTGCTCTGAAAGACCTTCCAGTTGCCCGTCATCATCCAAAGCAATTCTCTGGCATGAGCTAGACTGCTTTGAGCTGGGAGCATCAGCTGATGGTTCTAGATCGTTCGCACTGAGCAGATCATATATTTCTTCATTCGAAATCCACACATAAGAGACGACGACCACTAAACCTCGTGCCGCTCCTCGCGACACTTGTAGGCAATGCAACACTTGCTCAGCGGCGCGTAGGATTGCACCTCTGTTCAAGCGAACTCGCGGACCGTGCTCCTCAGTGATAGGATCAGGACCTCGCATGCTGTACGCCTTGCCTGTGTGCCTGGGACCGATAGCAATGATCGAGCCATGATAACCCTGTAGCGTTTGCTCCACGACATGTTGAACGACGCTGCGGTAGAATACTTACTGTTCATCTTTCCATTGGAGAACAGCATCAAATTCGTATTCACTCTCACCTCCTCCACCTTCGACACTTCCCGGTATCAACTGGCCAGCGAGTGAAAGGGCATCGTCCTTGATTACTAGACGCTTGGCAACAGTATTGCTAGGTTCGTCAGTCGCAAATACGCACATTTCCTCTGCACTCTGTCCAGAAGTGGTTGGTGTCTCCGGACGCGCTACTCGGACAACCGTTGCGAAGTCGGGAAGTGTTGGACTGGTTATTTCCACTCGTGTTCCAGCTGCACGTGCCGTGCCTGGACGAGCGAAGCCAGACTGCGGTCGCCGAGCCATTCTCTTCCTCCCAACTCAGACAAACAATAATCCACGGGAGGTAGATAGACTCTTTCGAAGATGGTTGCGACATTTAGTCTTCCTATCCTTTCGCAAGGAAACTATTTCAAGTATTTGAATGGGCCCCAGACTGTCATTGGCCATGCAAATGATACAGTTCACAGACAGCCTGTGAGTGTGATAGTGACACTGACAGAACAGCCGGAACAGTCAGAAGGTAAACGAATCACGTAACCTTGACAGCGTGACCATGGTGACACAGATGAGGGGTGTGTCACTATGATGAATGAACAAGTAAGTTACATACCGGTAATCATTAATAATAATTATATTTTTAATTTTGTAGTCTTCTCAAAACTGCGCTGCTTTGTATGACTAGTATGAGTACCGTGGAGTATACCCCTTGAGGCTTGACCCACGTAACTCGTATACAATGTACATGTAGTTGCAGCAGGTATGGCAAGTTGTTCACGTCTCCCTAGACGTGTAGACAAATACATGTACATGTATTTTGTATTTGTATTTATGGATTCTCCACATGTATGTTACTATTACTAGTATTAGCGTACACACTGAAAAAGTGACTACGGGTAAGTCTGCTGGCAGCACCTATATACAACGGTTGACACGCAAGCATAGGTGACCCATACATGTATTGTACATAGGAAATAAAGCATGGCGGGTCCTGGGCACTGAGCGCCAGGCACTACATGTACTACACTCCAGTACATCACAATCATGATGCTTTGCATACTGCTTTGGGGGATAAAGAGGTGATGATGAGGCACCAGTGCTCCTTCAATACTAATCACAGTTATAAGCTGGCAGTATAGACAGCCACAGTACATTCTTCTTCTATTCTCATCTCACTCGGAGACGGCTAATGGTGCAGTATGCGATAAAGGAAGCCACATGCGGCCCTATACACGCATTCTCAGCACAAACAAACAAACAAACACACGCCATTGTACATAGTAGTCAGTAAGTGTGAGCATGTATAAGTGCTCACTCAGTCTCCACACACAAGACACGTTTATGAACAAGGAGACTTGTAGGTATATAATATTATTAGTCTTGCAGGTCACACCAGCGCCGTAGCACCACAAGCAGTGTGTGTTGTGCTAGAAACAATACAGACTGTGGTGTGCAAAGTCAACATCATAACTCAAGACAATCAGCCGGGCTATTTTGAAAGCTTGGAAATATGCACGCACCACACACACATACACCCGCACACACACACACACACACACACACACACACACACACACACACACACGTACGCCGGACACAGACAATAGTCGGAAAACAATGCCGAGACTGATGTCTTGCAGACGTATATAGTACAAATAACTTTACAAGGGTAAACGGGGGCAACTAGAACTAACTGATATACAGGAGAGACACACACACACACACACACACACACACACACACACACACCAGTGCTGATAGCTGAACTAACTGATATACGGGAGAGACATAAACACACACCAGTGTTGATAGCTATACAATGACGCTGGTAGTGGTAGTAGCAGGGGCTCACCTGACACACACAGTCACAGCGGCCAGTCCAAATCCAAGTGAAACCGGTAACACGCAGGACTTACCACCACAATTGTGGACTATGTTGTATAACTGCTAGTCCATGGGTAACTGCGGCCAGCGCTGCCGCTGATGCTGCTGCTGGCTCTGCTAATGCTGCTGGCACTGCTAATGCTGCTGATGCTGCTGGCACTGCTAATGTTGGCACTGCTAATGCTGCTGATGCTGCTGGCATTGCTGATGCTGCTGGCACTGCTGATGCTGCTGGCACTGCTGATGCTGCTGCCGCAACAGTTGTCTGCGTATGTGTTTGTTGGCTTAGCGAGAGTCATTGTCCTCGTCGACACTGGTATAGATCTTCAGTGCCTTCTCCCTGAAGTAATAGCTGGATACGGTTGACTGATTGCCAAAGCGTGCGGTATCTTGCTTCTGTATGTCTTTACGCCGCTCATCGCTCAGATTCTGCAGCTTCTCCTCACTGTCACAGTAGAAGAACACCACACCGTCGTCCGACAGGTTGACCGGGTAGTCTCCGAGTGATCGAACGTCAGGGTCCCAATCTTGATCGGGCATATCAAGCAATGCAGTGTCACACGGGAAACTGCCACGACCGCGAGCAATCTTCACACGCTCGGCTGGTATGGCTGAGAGGACGGAAATAGCATCTTTCAGTGTGTTGGGTAACTTGTCGTGCAAGACGATCTCTTTCCATGGTCCCAACGAATATGAAGATGGCCTCCACCTGCGAACAAAGACAATCGTTTGCAACGAACTTGTCATACATTCCGGTTCTGGCAACACTTGTAGGAAGACATCCCAGTTAGTGTAAACACTGATGTCTTCTTCAAACTTCATTGTGTCGAGAAGAACGGTCGCTGGATATTTCCAGCAACGCTTTCGCAGGCGCAGCCTGGATGGGTCACGTGGCATGGATGATGGAAGTGATGTCGAGGAATCGTTCAGAATATTCTTCTTTAACTGTAGCACGGTCATTCCTTTGCTCACCACGCTGGTGCACAGGAGGTAAGATTCATGCGCATCCTCGTACTTTGCCATCGGTTTCTGCGCTGTAACAGCTGCTGCTGCTGTGGCCTTTGCAGTTTCTTCAATGGGAGCGGTCGTCTCAGTTGGCTCATCTGCTGCTGGCGATGGCGGTGCTGTTTTTGCGTCCGACCCGTTAGCTCCTGATGCTGCAATTAGGAGTGGTGGCGTTGCCGATGCTGCTGACTCTGCTGTACCATTAGTTAGTGCTGGTTTTGCAGCAGGAGAACTTCCATTCTCCTGCTCCTCCTGGGCTGGATTGTCGAGCTGAAACAGGTGTACCTTCACACGGTACTCACCGATTCGCAGCGCTCTGCCAAGGCTGACGCGGATGCGGGTTTTGCCGTCATATTGCGTTAGCAGCTCCGTTGGTCGGGTCACTTCAAACTCCTGACCAGTGCCATATGCTCTGTGTAGTTTGAACGACTCAACAGGGAGCTGGATCTCTTCGGAGAGCTTCTCCTTCACATCAGATATAGTCTTGCGGTTGTCCATTGCCAGACAGATTGTCCGAGCTGTGTTTCCGTTGGAGGTCGGTTGGCTTTGGCTTGCTTCTTGGCCTACGGTAGCATTCCGATACCTGGAAATGGCCTCTTCTGATGGCAACGTGACAGTTAGCAGCAACGTATGAAGGCAAGTGTCCACAATGCCCTGCAGGCGAGACGTCTCGTACGGAACTAACACATCTTGGAGTTGGTCTTCAGTGTAGGCTGCAGATACATAGATCTTGTTAGAGACGTAGAAACCAAGCGCTTTCAGAGTTGATGTCTCCTTGGTCATCAGCTGAGGAGCAGAGTAGTATCGGTCCGCAAGCAAACGTATTCCTTCCACACTGCACTTGAACTTCTTTGCAAGGTATAGACGTAAGTCATGCACCGTCCATTGCAGATCAGCACAGATCATTGGCTTTCGTGTCACTGTCTCAGCACTAAGGTCCACATAGAAGATCTACAACATCAACAATAACACACAGAACCGAAAACAGCAAAGAGAATTTTTGTTTTAAAGCCTTGAAGCAATGCAATTCCTTTCACTTTCTGCATGAATAGTGGGTAGGACACTAACACAACAGCTGCTTGCAGTCAGCCAAACCAAGGGCAGACTCTTGCATAACAAGCACACTGTAATACGTCTTCTCATGCAGCTGGCTGTGAACACACAAATTCCATGTTCCTGGGCCCAAACAGGAAACCCGGTCATCAAGTATCATCCCTGTTCAACTTCTATGTCCTATCATGGATTTCCGTCAAACCGAAAGTCAAGCAGCATTCAAAGAATATCCAGTGCATACATGTATGCATCTGCATGTTCCATATGCATCTGCATGGGCCACATGCATTTGCAATAGTCACCATACTACTCAAACTGCCTCACCTTCAGGAAGCAGCAATCATCGGACGACTGGTATTCCTCAAACTCTTCATTCTCACAACGTGCTTCCAGCATGAAGGCCAGTGTCTCACTTGAAGAGAATGGAGTTGCTGCAATCTTGGAGAGAGGTGTTGACACATCTAGATGGTCCAGGGATTTGCTCGGAACTTCGTAGAAGGAATCGTACTTCACTAAGCGGCATCTCTCCAGCGGTACAATACCCGCATCAAGCTCCCACAGCCTAAGAGCAGAGAATTAGAACATAGGGTAACGTTAGTTACCAGCGTACGCACCTGACCACTGCTCACACCCCAAGCACTATCAGACACGGATACATGAAAACGGCGGAAATGTTTTATTGATCCATTCCAGAATTCCCCAAAGGCAAAAGACACCTACCGAAAGGGGCTTCTACCAATATACAGGTGAAACAAGTGAAGAAAATTATGATAGGGAAGTGAGAAATGAGGATTTCAGACCACACATACCCTCGATATGGTAAACAGAACTTACTTATGGGCTTCCACCAGTGCCTCGCCAAGTGGCAGCTCGTTATGAAACGCAATCTGCCGACCAACAAGCTTGTCATGGCCGGGATCATCATAGTAGATTCTGGTTCTCAGAGTAGAACGTTCCCGCTCCACACGAATGCGCTCCTCTTCTTCTTCGCGAGCAACACGGCCTATCACCTCTGTTACATGTTCCGGTAACATGGCTGTTTCTAACGGCATGGCATTGCGTTCTGCGTTGACCTGAAAGCAAATCATTCCAGAACACAGAGCAAAAGAAGCGAAGAGTTTGCTATGAATGTCAATTCTTCCAGCTGCTTAAAGCACTATACATGACGCAAAACAGTCGGACCCGGGTAACCATGGTTATCACACACTGTACCCGTATCCGTATGAGGCCATACCATGTCTCGTGTCAGGGTAGGTTCACTATTCCGCAGCCAAATGAGATCCGTAAATGAGCACCGCCCCAAGGTAGTACTAAATTTGACCAAAGGCTATGACAGAAGCGTATTCCATTTCCAACAAACCCAACTGATACTGAAATGCAGGAGCGTGAGTTCTTTGTTTCTTCAGTAATTCACATGATGCAAGTTGTCTTTTGGAAGTTTTGGTGCTTTCCATACCGTTCTGCCTCTTCCAGGAGGTCATGGAGCTGCTTCCGCACCTTTGGCGTGTACGCAGCAACAAGCTCAAAGTCATGCACTTGCGTGCGTGGAAGTTTTCTTGAAAAATAATTGTAGGGGTTCGCGACAGGGTGGGTCAAGAACCGCCTTTTCCGCTTCCGTGGGAAGCCACCGTCCCATTATCAGGCATCAGGTACGGCTCCTAAATGGTGGGGGATAGATCAGATCCACCAACCAGAGGCCAAAGGCTGAATCCCATTTGCCACATGCATGTTCTCCTCATGCCAGGCCACAAGTTTCCAGTTCACTGTGGGTCGCAGCATGGCTGGAAAAAATCCTTCCGCTTTCAAGCAGGACTTGAACCTGGTACCTCACGTTTTTCAATCATGGTCTTAGACCAACCCACTGTGCCTGCCTGCCTTTCTTGAAGTCTATGAAATCAGAATTGCATACAGAACAGTTTGCCCGTTCCGTATACACACATGTATTCAATGCAGCTGGAGCTACTCACCTGTCTATACATGAGCATGTACGCATTAGCTGATGATCTGTACATGCTAGAGTAGGAATAGAACGATGAGCTGGTCCCAGAGCCAAACGTACTCTCAATATCTCGGTCAGAAATCGCCTTCACCGTTGTGTCATTGAAACTGTACCACTCGCCATCTTTGAAGGAGCGAATGTAGGCATAGTAAGGTAGTACTAAATTTGACCAAAGGCTATGACAGAAGCGTATTCCATTTCCAACAAACCCAACTGATACTGAAATGCAGGAGCGTGAGTTCTTTGTTTCTTCAGTAATTCACATGATGCAAGTTGTCTTTTGGAAGTTTTGGTGCTTTCCATACCGTTCTGCCTCTTCCAGGAGGTCATGGAGCTGCTTCCGCACCTTTGGCGTGTACGCAGCAACAAGCTCAAAGTCATGCACTTGCGTGCGTGGAAGTTTTCTTGAAAAATAATTGCAGGGGTTCGCGACAGGGTGGGTCAAGAACCGCCTTTTCCGCTTCCGTGGGAAGCCACCGTCCCATTATCAGGCATCAGGTACGGCTCCTAAATGGTGGGGGATAGATCAGATCCACCAACCAGAGGCCAAAGGCTGAATCCCATTTGCCACATGCATGTTCTCCTCACGCCAGGCCACAAGTTTCCAGTTCACTGTGGGTCGCAGCATGGCTGGAAAAAATCCTTCCGCTTTCAAGCAGGACTTGAACCTGGTACCTCACGTTTTTCAATCATGGTCTTAGACCAACCCACTGTGCCTGCCTGCCTTTCTTGAAGTCTATGAAATCAGAATTGCATACAGAACAGTTTGCCCGTTCCGTATACACACATGTATTCAATGCAGTTGGAGCTACTCACCTGTCTATACATGAGCATGTACGCATTAGCTGATGATCTGTACATGCTAGAGTAGGAATAGAACGATGAGCTGGTCCCAGAGCCAAACGTACTCTCAATATCTCGGTCAGAAATCGCCTTCACCGTTGTGTCATTGAAACTGTACCACTCGCCATCTTTGAAGGAGCGAATGTAGGCATAGTAAGGTAGTACTAAATTTGACCAAAGGCTATGACAGAAGCGTATTCCATTTCCAACAAACCCAACTGATACTGAAATGCAGGAGCGCGAGTTCTTTGTTTCTTCAGTAATTCACATGATGCAAGTTGTCTTTTGGAAGTTTTGGTGCTTTCCATACCGTTCTGCCTCTTCCAGGAGGTCATGGAGCTGCTTCCGCACCTTTGGCGTGTACGCAGCAACAAGCTCAAAGTCATGCACTTGCGTGCGTGGAAGTTTTCTTGAAAAATAATTGCAGGGGTTCGCGACAGGGTGGGTCAAGAACCGCCTTTTCCGCTTCCGTGGGAAGCCACCGTCCCATTATCAGGCATCAGGTACGGCTCCTAAATGGTGGGGGATAGATCAGATCCACCAACCAGAGGCCAAAGGCTGAATCCCATTTGCCACATGCATGTTCTCCTCATGCCAGGCCACAAGTTTCCAGTTCACTGTGGGTCGCAGCATGGCTGGAAAAAATCCTTCCGCTTTCAAGCAGGACTTGAACCTGGTACCTCACGTTTTTCAATCATGGTCTTAGACCAACCCACTGTGCCTGCCTGCCTTTCTTGAAGTCTATGAAATCAGAATTGCATACAGAACACTGAGT
Organism: Sycon ciliatum; assembly: GCF_964019385.1. Classification (NCBI taxonomy): domain Eukaryota; kingdom Metazoa; phylum Porifera; class Calcarea; order Leucosolenida; family Sycettidae; genus Sycon; species Sycon ciliatum. The sequence continues at coordinate 95,205,773 of NC_088643.1, forward strand.
TTGCCCGTTCCGTATACACACATGTATTCAATGCAGTTGGAGCTACTCACCTGTCTATACATGAGCATGTACGCATTAGCTGATGATCTGTACATGCTAGAGTAGGAATAGAACGATGAGCTGGTCCCAGAGCCAAACGTACTCTCAATATCTCGGTCAGAAATCGCCTTCACCGTTGTGTCATTGAAACTGTACCACTCGCCATCTTTGAAGGAGCGAATGTAGGCATAGTAATGGCCACCACTCGCACTCCCCGAGTGAACCATTATGGAGAACAACTCATACTCATGTGCTGGGCTGGACTCATCGCTGCTGCTTGGTGTCGGTGACGCAAGTTCCTTCTCGTTCGCCGCGGCATGGTGTTCACGATCACAGCTGTCAGGCTGCTGGCCTTCCGCCGCTGCAGAGCATGACGACGCTTCACCGATTGTTGATGTCACCGCGACGTCATCATCACCAGTGAGACCTGTCGCGGCAGCGCTAGGAGGAGTTTGTCCAGTCTGTTGGCAAGCAGTGTCACAGTGACGACTCGCCACGCCGTGGCCGCCGCCGTCCTTGCCAATGAAGTTGCTCAGATCCAACCTGTGTGGGAAGGTCACGCGATCGTTCAGCTTTATGCGATGCATCGTTGTGTAGTCAAAATCAAATCGCTTCAGCTGCAGCGTGAGAAGGTACGGGAAGCTCAGGAACTTCAGTCCCTTGTGCGCGTCCACCTTCTTGTCACATTTATCGCACATGTACTGGTTTGACTCGTCCAGGGTCTCTGGTGTGGCGAACGCTTTCAGAGCCTCCTCAACACTACCGCAGGCTTTGCTGGCACCGAACGGCTTAATCACCAGTGGCACATCCAGGAATGTATCGGTCCTTGCACTTTCGTGGCCGCATTCCAGGCACTTGACATAGTCCTGCATTTCACCTTCATACAGCTGCTTGATGAGATTGTCTTGGTCTGTTCCCTTGAACTTCTTCTCCAGTGCATCAAACATAACGCGGCACAGCTCTTGGATATCATGCTGTTGCCATGCATCACTGCTTGTCCAGCCAAAGCTTTTCGTGACGTCCGTTGTTTCCACCGCATCCTTTGTGGACGTCTGCAGGTTGGCGAAGAGCTTCTGCAGCTGGAACGGGATGCTGCGCGATTCTTCGTCCGGTGTGCCGTCGAAGCGCCATCGGTAGATGGCATTGCGGAATTCCGGCGTCATGTACAGTGTTTGCAGCAGACTGTTCAGGTAGCATGTCATTGCCTGGTTCACCAGTCCCACATACTCTGTCTTTGCATTGCTGCTGCTGCTGCTGGCAATACCGCCGCCGTCGCTGCCGTACGTACCTGTGGTCGAGCTCACAGTGTCATCATCCGTTCCCAACGCCACCAAGTTCATAGAGACTGGAGTGGTCTGATCTTCAGGATAGAGGCTATTTCCATTGCTCTCACCGGCGTGTATGTTGGTACGGTCGCCTTGCTCATTGACGCTCACAAAGCTCTTCACTGGGTCGATACCATCTTTCTGGGACAGCAGGAAGTTCTGCCGTTTGCCCGATAGGCCTAGCTCGCCCAATGTTGTTGTGGAGTCAGGAATCAGTCGTTCATCCGAACCGTTCGGATTGCACCAGACCAACACAAACGTATCAATCATGTAATGCGCTAAGCTAGCGACCTCTTGATAGAAGCTGCGCACGGTAGTTGTCGGAGTGCACGTAGTTCGATGCTTGGAGCTGTGAAAGTCCGCTGTAGTTTCGTCTTGCACGACGCAAACAAAACTTTCACCGTCATTGCACGAAACAAACTCCATATTCGCCAGTTTGCCAAGGCCAAAACTAGGTAGTGGACCAACGCAGGAACATCACTATAACTGATAAAACGAAGAATAGAGAATAGCACAAGAGGGCTCACTGCCAGAAAGTACAGTTGGAGCCGTCGGACTAGTCGACTGGATGCGACTCTCAATCTTCTCTCAAGACGCGATGACATATTTTTTATAGGTTACTTTTTCAGCATCGTGGCATTTTGTGCATCTTGTGCTTTTACTTGGCCATTTTTACTTGAAGTAAAAGTTCAGGGCTCACAGTCCAATACAAAAGCGTCGAGTCGCGCACGGCTTTGCGCGGATGTCACGTGATGACAACTGACCAATCACAGGCCTCTATTCTCCTCTATTCTCAAATCTTTGATCTAGTCCACTACATCGGCCCTGATGTCCACGAAGCTGGGATTCGCTATGCTGATTCAAAACCCCCAAACTCAGTGATCTACCGCAGCGTTTCACCATTTTCCTTCCAGTTTTCCGGCACGGATTAGCCAAAGTCTGGTCGTTTTGGCTTCGATTTCGGCACAGCAATCGGAAAAGTGATCGGTAAATGTCTGGAGAATTCCACGCTGAAAAAAATAAGCCATAGATGATCAAAATCCGCCAAGAATGAGATGTAGTGGACATTTTTGAGTGAGTGCCACTCAGCGCGCAGAACGCCAAAAGTGCAAAAGCAGCACCAGATCAAACAACAAGAAAAACGCATGCATGCAGCGGAACAGCAACGCGCGCGCCGTCCAACAGAAAATCATTGCGCACAGATTTTTCAGTGTTCTCTCCTCAGTTCGCCCGCGGAGTTGGTTGCTGTGCTTTCGTTCTCGCTGGAGTTCTTGTGGCAGCGCATTTCGCCATCATGGAGGAACTGGTACCTCTGGAAACCTGGCCTTCAGTGGCCCTCAACTAACGCCTGGCGGATTTGCTGGTCCCGTTCGCCTCCATCCGATCAGCAGCTCTGTGTGGTATGTTCTCGGCGTTACCTGCCTGGCGAGCTCTGACTCGTTTGTTTGTCTTCTTACCTGTGGAACATCGCGATCGCTCATTGTAGCATCAGCATTTGGTCGAACAGCGGCTACATGACATGAATTTCCTGGGACTAGCACAGGTTGCCTGTCGCCTTCTCCTTCGGTGGACCAATTCTACAAGGCACAGTGAAAGGCAAGTCGTTGCCGAGGGCTGGCAGTAACTGTTCAGTGTTGCAGTGCAATTCCCAGTGCAAATAATAAAGCAAACTATTTCCACTGGAGTATGCACGATCGTAAAAGCACAAGATCGAGACGAACGGAAACGAGAATGGTTTGACACTGCATGCCAAGAGAAGGCGAGGAAAGGACAGGTCCGACCAAAATATCGCGAACATCGGCTCTGCAAGACAAGAACAGGCTACTCAAGCCAAGGTTCTTTCTCTTCTTTGTTCTGTTGGGATGCGTAGGATGTACACGATCGTGCTCTCGTGGGGTCACGCGACTCACGTGCACCAAACCCGCCCTCGCACGACGCTTTTGTCGATCCTGCATACCGACTGTGAGCCCTGAAGTTGAACAGCTCAGATCAGACGTTTGGCCATAATGGCCATGGCCATAAAGCCCAAAATATAAAGGCATGCATAGCCAAGAATCCTGACGTCAGCTGCTACTGTACATAGCATGCATGCTAGCCGCTAGCTCTTGTACTGTCTGTTGTAGTTGTACCAGGGAGTCGCGGGAGGCGACACGGGGTCACGAGGCCTTCCGGGCCGACTATGATTGACTCGCGGCACTTTCTCCCACTTTTCCCTCAGATATCCCCGGTGCGTGCCCTGAGTTATAAACCAACTACTCCGCGTACTTATGCATCCGGGAGTGCACTCCTTCGGATCCTTGACCTTGACTCGTGCAGGATCGATACTGATAGGATCGTGGGAAATCGTAGCTCGAAAAGAAGAACAAGAATGAACTACTTTTCCAAGTAATTAGTTGCATTTGATGATCGTGATGGAGGCAGAGAGTGCTGCTGATCGCGATCCAGATCCGGGTCAAGAATCACCTCCTGATCCTAAGGAAACCTCAGCTGACGTAGATCTACGTTCTCTTCGCGTGAACGCTCAGTCTGTATTGACTTGGGCCACAGGTATGCCGTATGGTTTGAATTCTAATTTTCTGTTAGGCCAAACTAAAGAAGGTGTGTGGTTCGACTAACATGGACATTTTTTTTACGGGCGGGCGGGCGGATTTTTTTTTTTAATATATTTTTTAGTACATGTAAATACACTGTATACGCGTATCGAGTAGACTCTACTACCAGCACAAAGGCAGCAGTCGTACCACTCACTGCACTGCACTGCAGTACAACTACAAGTCAAGTCCAATAGGAGCCGCCTGCGTCCGCAGACTCACGCCGCACAGCACGTAGACGTGGACGTGTTCAGTCCACGTACGTCAGTCACACGACAGCCCGCCGAAAAAAAGTTACGGTCGGGCTGAAATTGTACGGTCGGTCGGGTGAGTCGAACCACACACCTTCTTTAGTTTGGCCTTATTATATTTTTCAATTTGTCTTGAAACTATTTCAACCTTGCTACTTAGCGGCTTCTGATCTGGTGCGCGTACTGCATAAAAGTTGCGAATAATCATGAATTGGAAGAAATACTTGTGGGTTGATAGAGTGCAGTACTTGTTCAATGGTTTCTACAGAGCGTTCCGAATCCCAGCCGCTAAAGACCCACAGAAGGCAAGAAGCTTGCGTTGCAAAGCTGCTGTCCCGCCTGACTGCGGAGAAAGAAGACTCGTTTATGGTTGTTCTACAGCCGCTGCTGACGTCCATCAGCTCTGTCCTGCTCCCAGCTGCAGATAGGCCTGGATTTCAATGAGTCGTGTCCCAACTCCGGTGTGAACGATTTCCCGACGTCAAGACGAAGTGGGGTCAAGTCATGGGTGTTGCAAGGAAGCTGTCACAAGATGATCCGGTATTGAACGGTAGGTTTTGTAAAGCTACTCTAACATTTGGATACTATAAATTATAACATTAAATTATTGTATTCACGAAGCCATGCCCAAGACGTGCGACATAGCGTGCGTTCGTGTGTATGTGTGTGCGTGCGTGTGTATATTGTGTGGGTGTGTGCGCGCTTGTGTATGTCGTAAAATCCCGCCAGAGCACCCCTACCTCCGCAACCATTCGAGTAGATCCATTTGGGGAGGGGCGGATGGGCGAGTCCTGCTTGCCGCATTCAGTACTACATGAAAAAGTACTCCCCCTAAGAAAACTGTGCGTGCGTCTCGTACACCCAACAAAAGTCAAGAGCTGGGAGTCGTACAAACCCATCAAAACCCTAGGGTGTGTGCGATCTCTGGTCAAGAGGGTGGGAACTATTGCATACATTTCCAACCAGGTCGTAGACGCAGTACAGTACGACCTCACACTTCACATAGTCGTATGAGGATGCAACTCTATTGATAGACACGATAACGTGCTTGTAGATCTCTGCCATGCCAAAGTTGCATTCAGTAGAGGTAGTAGTCTCTGTCAAACGTGTTTGCCATTGGCTCACGGCACTTGTAGCAGCTGATCGGACGATGCAAATGGACCGTCAGGCGAAATTACTGGTCAGTCGGCGTCACGCATTTTTCACAAAAAATTGCGTTTCACCTGCTGGGAGAGTATGCGTGTACTCGAGTCTCATCCTGAGCACGTTTTTTTCTTCTTTTTTCAGCTCCAGTATAGCTGTATTTTTCATTGCAAAGCCGTCCTCGATTGTTGTGTTCGTTGTTCAAACGAAGTGGACATTCAATCATGAAGGCAGAGGACATAGGAGCCTGATTGGAGTTTCTCGTGGCATAGGACGGCCACACAGAGACACTTTGGGATTTTCTGAATATAAAATACCGTACGCACGATGCTGAGATCAATTTGTGCGATATCAAATTGTTTGTGATCTACCACATCGAGCAGAACGGGATCCAAACACAAGCTTACCGACGGTTAGGCTGCCGACCTGACTGGACAAATGATCCCTGGCTTCACCAGACGCCAGACGTCGGACACCATGTTCTTTGCCGCGACGTCCATCTCCAAAAAAGAACTCCATCTTCGTCGTGAAAAGGCTTGAAATACTCAATATTCAACCGAGATTCGCGGTCTCACCCTTTCTCAGATCGAATCATTTTTTGTTGTAGCAGTTGCAGGGCAGATCCCCGCCACTACTTCAACAGAAGATGGCTCCAAACCATGCCTGGAACAAGCCATATCGAGGTTGCAAGCCACCCCTCTCAGCACTTTTTTTGAAGAAATTCGAAATTTCAATGGTGGAAGATATACTATGAAGAGAATTTCAAAAAGTATATTTCGCGGAGCGATCGCTCAACCTACGTCATTCAAACTTTGCAGGATGATTCAGACGTACATGCTAGGCATGGAACCACAGGCGATGATGCCATAGCTGACACACAGAGTCACACACACGGCAGATTCGTGTGCACAGATACTAAATTAGTGGACGTCGTCATCTTCTTCCCGCTGATCTCAAATGTACGATGACGTGCTATTTCGCCTGACGCTCCCAGTCCACATTAGCTGGTTCTTGATATGCCTTCGAAAATATACCATGGCACGCACTTTCCACTGTTGTTACATAGGGCCGGACGTGTGTTGTCCTGAGCTTGCCACGATACTTTCCGATCTGTCCATCTCCTCTCTTTGTTAAGTTGGAGTTATTTGAAGAGCTGATGGCTGGTAACTTGCTGGTCAGCTGGTAGGAATACGTTTGCAAGTGTTGCTGCTGATTTGTACATTGAATTGCCGGAGTGACGTGGCCTTGAGTAGTCTTCCCCAGCAATGAACTGAAGAGTAGCATGCGTATTGAATTCTCTTGTTGCCGGTTCATCGGTCCCTCTCCATGACACCGGACCAGACTGAATTACTGGCGTCCCTTCATCGGCCTGCTTTTCGCCTCGAACTTCACGAGTTTTGAAATCTGGACCCAACATAATTAAAGTGGGACTCAATTGCGCAGTTCAGACGATCAATTGATGCAATAAGGGGTCATCGCAAAAGTGATTAGTCATCCCTGAAAAAACATCATTCATTTCGTACTCGGACCTCCTCTCCACCCTCCGAAATGAATGGACGACGAAAATCGCATGCAAGTACGAAGTACATGTGTATGCATAGCGTCAGTCGGCTGAGATTTTAGCTCCCCCCCCTGGAACGATCTTCGTTTCAGGGACGACCAAAAACTTGTGTGACCACTGACTTTCTTTCTCTGTTATCAAGCAGTATGCATTATTTGTAACAGTAATTACTTGTCTGTGTCATGTGGATGCATTGTCTTATTTCCTTTTTCAGGCTACAGCACAACCAAGAGAACGAAATGTACGTCGCAATCAAGCTATGTCGTTGCCATCTTCTATGTGCCATGCGTTACCTGATGTGCCAGCCTGCTATGTCGGATACCGCTAACCATGCATCGACTAGGCGCCAGGCGCGAACTGATGGTGGTAGTGGTGGTGAGAAGGAGAGCTCTGTGCCAGAATAACTTTGCAGTTTAGAGAGCGTGTCTGGGCAGGCGTGTATTTACCCCCATATTGCCAGGTGTGTATTTACCACCATATGAACCAACCATACGTGCAGTTGCAGTGGAGTCTTCAACTTCATTCTCCCGAGTCAAGCTCCTTGTGAAGACATCTAAGAAGAAGATTGCCTGATGAGTCCAGCCGGGACGAAAAGTACGTCGCAATCAAGCTATGTTGTTGCTGTGTCATCTGCTATGCGCCATACGCTGCCTGATGTACCAGCCTGCTATGTCGGACACCACTCACCCTGCATCGACTAGGCGCCAGACGCGAACTGATGATGGTGGCGGGAAGGAGACTGAACTCTGTGCCAGAATAGCTTTTCAGTTTAGAGAGCGTGTGTCGGCAGGTGTGTATTTACCGCCGTATGAATCAACCACAGTACGATCAGCTGACGTTATAACTTATAAGGATGATCCCGTGCAGCGATATTATGATATTTTTTAAGTCTTTTCTAAGGACTCTCCACTGCAGCGTTTTCTTTCCACTCGGTTCTCTTCTTTTCATCGCTCAGCTTGCACTTGCAATGCTTATACATACTGATCAATCCCGTTCAATTTTCCGTACATTTTTCTCAAAAGCCATAGCGCGGACGAAGTAGTGATTTTCCGTACAAATATGGAAAATACGGAAGGTTGATAGCACTGTGTTGAGGCAGCTATTGTTGACTTTATTTGGAATTAATTCTGTTGTATTTGCACACATTCCTGAGTGCATTGTATTACTATTAGCATCCAATGTGTGTTATCTGTGCGAGCTTCTAACCTTGTGAACATTCACCGAAGGTTCGGTTGGTGGCGCACAAGATCTTCCGGGATGGCTCTTGCGGGCTCTCAGCCCTGCGTTCACTGCATAAAACTTGGCAGAACAGTTCAAGTTTCAATTTAGGCCATTTCCTCACTCTGTGACTCCCAATATTTCACATGTGCAATGATTATAAGTATTGTAGATCACTGGGACAGCGCCACTTTGTTAGCCGATGTTAGTCCTGAAGAAAAATTGACTTCATTGCCCTAAAGGTGAGAAGAAATTGGGACTATTTGTGAAGGAAAACTTTGGAAAATGTAATTTCGAATAAAAGTCATTATTTTCGTTTATCTGGATAGGTCCAATATTTCACAAATGTGCAATATAAGTATTGTAGATTTTTTTATTTTTATTTATTTTTTTTTTCCATCGGAAGCCTCAACAGTGATGAACACAACTCTTAAGAGGGCCGATAACAGAGTAGAGGGGTGTGGGGTGAGAAAAAATAATAAAAATAATAAGAGATATTTAAACTAAACTAAACTGATACTTGGAACAATAAAGCAGCAGTAAGCAGTAAGCAGTAAACACAGGTATACAATACAAGCGATGCAGATCAATGAGGCCGTTTGCTGAAAAGAAGATCAAAATACTTCTGAAAAGACGCTGCGTCTTTAAGCATGGTCATAATGGGATAATTCAAGAATTAAAGAGATGTTTTTAAAAACGAATTTAAACTAGGAACGCAGTAAACACAGTTATACAATACAGGCGGTGCAGATCAATGAGGGAGTTTGCTGAAAAGAAGATCAAAATACTTCTGAAAAGACGCTGCGTCTTTTAGCATGGTCTGAAGGTGCTTAGCAAATGTAGTGCGGTGCTGGGTGCGCCACTCCACAGGCAAAGAATTAAAGAACAGGGCAGCACGATTTGAAAAGGAATTGACACCGTCAGTCGTGCGGAATTTAGATATTGCAATAGCAGCATTAAAAGAGCTTCTTGTTGTCCTAGGGCCGGTTGAAACTTGAGGGAAAAGGTCCGTCAGATTTGGGAGAGGGAAAACGACATGATTAACATGGATAAATTTAGCAATGCTACGAATAAGGTAATGTTCAAACGGATCAATCGACAATCTAGCTAACAGCGGCATGACGTCATCTTGTAGTTTCGAGCCACAAGCAGCGCGTACAGAACGACGATAAACGGACGAGAGTCGCTGTCGGTCCTTGGCGGATAGTTTCATTGCAAAGCAAGAGCAGCAGTATAATAAGTCAGGCAGGATAACAGAGAGGATAAACTGCCGTGTTGCCTTCAAACTTAGTTGCCGAAAACACCGTCGAAGAGCACCAATTTTCGTGCAAGTCTTCCTAACGATAAAGTCTATGTGACCAGACCAAGAAACATCACTGTCTACAATGACTCCCAGGATTCTCGTGCTAGACACTTGAGTCAGAGGCTGTTGGTTAAAAACGATTGGAGTTGAGAGGGGTTGAGAAGACTTAGAAATCATCAAAGTTACAGTCTTTGTTGTATTAATGCGCAGCCCAAGCTCGTCTAGATCCACAGAAATTGCAGATAACGAATCAGTAACGGTAGCGACGGCCTCAGCTTGTGTGCGTCTGCTGGCATACAACGTCATGTCGTCAGCGAACATCGGGAGCTTGCAAGAAAAGGCCTCTGCTGTCAATGGGAGCTTCCGTACATAAATGTTAAAAAGAACCGGACCCAGAATGGTGCCCTGTGGCACGCCACTAGTGATTGCCACCAACGGAGATGTTCCAGTGTGGGTAACCACCCGCTGTTGTCTGGCACAAAGGTATGATCGGAACCAGGCCAGGGCCGCTCCCGAAATACCGACAGCTGCGAGAGCAAGAAGAAGCTGCTGATGCTTCACCATATCGAACGCTTTTTTCAAATCAATACAGACAACCGCCGTATGCAGTCCAGCGTCGCGCGAGACAAGCCAGTCGTTCGTAACCTTGGTGAGAAGCTGTCCGGTAGAACGGTGCTTCCGAAAGCCAAACTGGTCCACATGGAATGGGCAACGATCATTAAAAAAAAGATGTATACGAGAAAACACAAGTCCCTCCAGGAGCTTGGCTAGGATAGATGTTAAAGACACTGGGCGGTAGTTAGAAGGGCAGTCGCGGGGGCCTTGAGTTGACTTCAGAATTGGTGTAATGTTTGCAATTTTGAACAAGGATGGGAATTGACCAGACGAGAGGGAAGTGTTGAATAAGATAGCAAGTGATAGAGCAATTACGTCTTTTGATATTTTAAGTAGACACGGAAGAATGCCGTCCGGTCCAGGGGCTTTATTACTTTGGAGGTCACCGATCCGAAGCTTCACCTCTGCTACTGTAACGGCTGAAAACGTAGTAAGGTCGTCGGATTTAGCAGGTCCCATTGGGAGCTTGTAATTCGCTTCCTTATCTGTGACAATCGAGTGAAAATAGTCGTTCAATCGCTCAGGTGGGATGGTAACCGTTTGCTTCGGAGAGGAACGCTTTGTGATCATATTCAAGGCTTTCCAGAACTGCCGAGGCTCCCGTTCATACCGCTGGCACTGGTCTGAAAAGTATAGATTCTGTAGGTGTCGATACAAATTATTGCACTGGTTGCGCAGCCGCTTGAATTGTACAGATAGGCTCTCGTCTCGAAAGTTAGTAGCTTTTAGTTTCTTGAAGACCGATTTGCGCTTTCTAATCAAGGCAAGGAGGGGCGAGGTCATGAACGGGCAGTTTTTCCGACGGGACTTCCTGTGTTTCCTGGTTACGTACGGTGCGATGATATCAAGCACAGCATTGACTTTCCCTGTCCACTCGTCCAACATCAGGTCTGGGGTACGGGATGTAAAGATATGAAGATCGGAGGACAGCAGCATATCGCAGAAACGCTGAGCGTTGAAGTTCCAGTAGTCTCTGCGTGTTTGATGGGTAGTAGTATTGCTCCGCGCATCCATGATGGGCACTGGGACGGAAGTAATGACGAGGCGATGGTCTGAAAACTCACAGTCCACGACAGAGGCTGACGGAACTCGATCAATGTTCGTGAGAATACAGTCAATGGATGTGCGGGTAGAGCCTGTTATTCTTGTTGCTTCAGTTACTTTATTGGCCAGTCTGCACGGAAGTAGCAACGTGTCTTTGAGATGGTGGAACACACTGGACGTCTGACGCAGAAAGTCCACATTTATGTCACCTAGCAACACAATATTCTCGCCGTCCAGCTGCTCGGTGGATATAGCGAGCCGATTCCAAAACTCTACCGGCTCGGATGGGGGACGGTATATGCAACCAAACAAGGTACATCACTGGGACAGGGCAACTTGGTCTGTCGAAGTTAGTCACGAGGAAAAAATTACTTCATTGCCCTAAAGGTGAGAACAAATTGGGACTATTTGTGAAGGAAAACTTTGGAAAATGTAATTTCGAATATAAGTCATTTCGTTTATCTGGATAGGTCCAATATTTCACAAATGTGCAATATAAGTATTGTAGATCACTGGGACAGGGCAACTAACGTTACTTGGTCTGTCGAAGTTAGTCACGAGGAAAAAAATTACTTCATTGCCCTAAAGGTGAGAAAATATTGAGGCAATTTGTAAAGAAAGGATTACCTCATCTTAGCCTTAGGTGGTCAAAGTGCCTCAGAGTTCGAGTGGCAGTGCAAAGCCAGTGAGTAAGCCAGTGAACAAGACCCTTTATTAGTGAACTCCTCAGCGATGGCCACAGATGGCTGTATTTCGGCAATGGAGATCGAAAGTCTGACCACAATTGTTCGGCTAAAGGACGAAGACGACGATGTCTCGCTATGTACGGATTTCCCGCGCGCTATGACCTATGTACGGACTTGTCCCACACCGAGCAGGTCGTAATAATTATTTTGAATCGTTGAGTCAATCATGGTTGTACAATTGTGCACAAGTGATGCGCGTGTCGCCTCCCGGGTCCCTGGTTGTACCAAGTCTTGTACTTTTGTACAGTTGAACATCGATTATCCGACCACCTCTGGGCAGACAACTGTCAGGCGGTGTTTGTAACAGATTCACTGTTACCGGTACTAGGAATAGGATACACTTATCACCTGCTATTATCACGCTGCTGCTGTTAGGTGTTATGTCCATCATTGCTTGTTCATGTATATAAGAATGCATTATGGCAAGGATCATTGCTTATTCCAAGAATGACTACTGAAGTTAGTTGGACTGTTACACTGGTAGCAAGAGGATGGTTTTTCTTTTCGTCATGTTCGGGCTATGCGCAGTGGCCGCATTAGTCGCCTACGGTATATTCGAGATTCAGAAGCGTCTGAATCACCTTATCGCACTCGGTCAGTGCGATGGATCAGATCAAACGCCAAGACGTGCTCAAGCTCCCAGCGGAGAGAGGCCACGCATGCGCCATGTTAAGTCTCCGCCTGTGTTTCGTGGAGATACAAGAGAGTTCAAGGAGTGGGCCTTCGCCATCGAACTCGCCATGAAGTCCCTGCAGCTGGACAACGCGGAGGAGCGCTTGAGCTACGCGGCGAGTTTTCTGGAGGGCAACGCTCGTCTTTGGTTTATCGCCTCTCAGGAGGCAAACACGCTGTTTTCCGACTGGCCAGACCTGAAGAGCAAGCTGGGAGAAGTGTACGGCCCGGTTTATGACAGGGAACAGGCGCGCATCGACTTATTCGCTCTTCACCAAGATGAGACTCTTGACGAATACATCAACAAATTTTCGCGGCTTAGCTTACAAGTTCCCGAGCTTGATGACCACTCCAGAGCTATCTTGTTCACGCGTGGGCTGGCTCAGGGCCTAAGCGGTGAGGTACTTAGGGAGCATCCGCAACATTTGGCCCAAGCCATACGAGCTGCGGTCTCAGCAGACCAGTCGATGCGGCTAGCCCAAGCAAGCTACGCCAAGGCAGTGCGCGCACCAGGGCATCAGAGGCGCCAGCCTGGACCCTGGTCAAGCCAACCAACACCATCCGGTGGGAGAGAAACCACGGAGCCAGAGGGTCGTTCAAGGCTGTGTTTCACCTGCAGGAAACCCGGCCATATTGCCAGATTCTGTCCAGAAGGAGGGAGGAACGCCACAAGCAAGCCTTCTTTAAACGATGGACGCCAGTAAGGAAGGGAGTGCGACTACTGGCGAACACGAGTGCACCCAGGAATAGGCCACGAATCAAAGTTCAGAACAAATTCAGCCCCTTAGCAAATGAGGAACCACGCCACGAGGAGACCGAAATTCAAGCCTCGCCTGTCAAGCATTCGTCACCTGATACTGTTGGCCGGCCTAATGAAGTAACCGCCAGCACAGGGAGCATTTCCGCCGACAACGAACACGACCTGATGGAGACGGTTGGCAGTTTTGGAGCTCCTGCTCCGGCCTCCTTTTCTTTTAGGATTGAGAAGGACTGGTCTGCAGACCACTTGTTTTACGCCAAGGCGCTCAAGCAGAGTAAGGTAGATATATGTCAGGCCTGCCAGGTGGACCTTCAGGGCAAGCCTGGTCATTGCGTTGTTACAGTGAAGAGTTCTGCTGAGCGGGAAAAGATACTGGACGCAGGAATCCGGATTTCCGGTAAGCAGGTGCTCTGCGAGATTTCCGGGGTGGACTTAACCCATCTGCATGTGTTTGGGTGCCCTGTCGGGCTTCAAAACAGTAAATTGTGTGCTGCGCTGGGCCAATTCGGCCGAATTGTAGGGTCGCCTCAACAGAAAAAAGTATTGTTTGAGGGATTGGAAATAAGTACTGGCACCCGTGTTCTCAGCCTGGTCCTCCGATCACCAGTTCCATCTACGGTTACCGTAGGTCAGTTGAAACTGCGAGTATGGCACCGCGGCCAACCAGTCCGATCGCCAGATTCAAAAAAACCTTCTTTTTCCGTGACTTTTATTTTCCGCGCGGCGCGAAATTTGAGTGTTGAGAGAGAAGATCGTGTGAAAGGCATACCTTGACGTCCATTGACAGCCCGTGAACTTTCTGTTTTACTGAGCTATTCCTTCGTATCGCATCAGCCTTTGCCGAAATTTATCCTTATTAGGTATATTTCTTCCCTAAATTGCCGTTCAAAGTTTGCCCAGTGCTTATGAAGATCCTTTTTTCGCCTTCTTATCCAGACTGCCATTTCGACGAGATTCTTGTTTTCAAAAGTTTCATTTAGTGCCATGACCTTAGCCGCGGCTTCACCGTGACATACTTCCCAGTCTGGGGCGCAGGAAGTCTTCCTCTCCTCACATCCCGGAGTTCGTTCGTGTCCGGTCTACCATACTTTCAGGACAGCCAATTTCATATACCCTATTTTTTCTTTATTTTCTACATGTTTTTAGACTTGAAACACCGTGCCTGGTAGGCGCAGCCATGCTGCAGACCTCCACCCCGAGCGTTCATGTGGTCCCTGTGGCATATGTGGAGTGAATGCACCTGACGGGAAGTACACCCACAACACGTCAATCAGCAACTGGCAACAATTAATCACTGCACCATGGGCAACTGACAGGTACCCGCATGCACAGGACTTGCAGGGCCATGCATGTATTTGCTGGCCTTGCAAGAAATCCCTTACACGCAGCAGCAGCAGCACCACCACCACCAACAGCAGCACCAACAGCGGCAGCAGCAGCAGCAGTGTGGACACACCACCCGTCCGGCACCGGCAATGCTCCGTGGCAGATTGCGATGCCGATGCAATTACACGCTATCCACCCACACAAACTGACCCGCTGCCGTTGCAGGATGGGCAGGGGACATGAAGGATGCAGTGGTGTGCTCCAAGCACTATAGCCAGCTGACCAGCGGCCGTAAGCACCACTGTGGCGATTGCCATGCGCCAATGGAGCTAGAGCCATTGCGGAAGGCTGCAAATTACCAGGTTGTGGCAGCAAAGCTGAAGGATGAGGGCATCACTGTTTCAGAGGACGCCGTCTACTGTACCAAGTGCTACAATGCACACCTGGCCTTGGTTACAGTAGACGGCTACGCAAGCACAGATTACCAATTGAATGCCATTGTTATAGCACAGCGGGGCATACACACGGCTCTAGCAGCAACACTCGTGCTTGCTGGAGAGCAACTGCTCTCAAAGAGTGCAGTTTTGTTGGTCACACTGCACTTCATGCACCACGCTGCCACAGGCTCACACAAACCAGCAAAATGGCTTCTCAGCCAGATAATGGAAGTGTTGGCAGAGCACATTGAAGTTGTATACCCGAATGTGAAAAAACGTGGTATCCTGTTGCTACGGAGAGGGTGCAACACGCAACAGGCCCTTGCATGATGCTCTTTCTGCCCAGCGATGCGCTTCAATGTCACACGACTAGCTTGCCACGGACATACCTGTAGTAAACAACAGGACAGAATCAGAAAATGGAGTTTCGGCAATGGCGGAGCAGGTACACATGATGGTTAGGGCACAGGCTGGTGAAGGCAAATGGGTTGTGTGGCCCAAGTTGCAAGTGTCACAACTGCCAGAACATACCAAGCGCCACCACCTCCAGCAATTGAGCTACGTGTAAGTATGTAGGCAAGTACATGTACCGGTATGCATATTTGGATGCGTGTATAATGTCATAATTGTGTTATGCATGTTCACACAGATTGAAAATAGTCTCAAATCTGCAACTGGTCTGCAAGCATACCTTGTATGTTGTGTGTAACTGTCTCGAAGTGTTCAATTTCACACCGTTGACATCTCTGTGCTTGCTGAGGTTTTGAAATTTTAACTAATGGCTTTGCTGTTTCATGTATGTCCATTTTGGGGTGAATTATTTCCAATGCCAAAGGTCAGGCCTCATTTCTCGGTGTTGACCTGAAGGAGCTGCACGATTTGTTCAGCCGCAAGCAATGTTAGTGGACAGAAATGCACGTACATGTAACACACACACGTAACTACATATTGTATCTTTTTTCCAAGAGCGTTTTGATGGTTTCTGAGAGCTGAGGTATTTCAGAACAGTTCACAAATGCACTACAATAGTTCAGACACCAGAACTGAATACGTTTTATCACTTTGTATACTTTTAGTGGCTGCTGGTATACTCGTTTTCCACATGACAACAATATGTATAAAAATTATCGAAATGATATACAAAGTCTTTCAATTAGTGCCATCGGCTTAGCCGTGCTTGTATGCTCAGACTATTTCTATCACAGGGCACACAATTATGTACTTACTGAGGTTTCTAATGACTGCCTCGTGTCCGCGGCTTCTGGCAGCTGCAATTCGTCTACTTCTCGACTCGAGTCGACGAAATTAGAAAAATAGGGAATATAGTTTCTTCCTAATAAAAGAGGTACATTGAGGTTACGACCTCAAATTCCCACTCGTCATCACAGCAAAGGATAGAACTCATCATTTCCCACTACATTGGTGACTTAGGAACCCAGTGATATGATAGGAGAAGCAAAATCAATTGCCAAAAATTAGGCAAAATTCTCCCTCAACTGCCATGAGCGTCGTCATCTTTCCCTGCATAAAACCTGTATCACCCTTTCCCGCAAATAAAATTTATCACTCCCCCCTCACGTGACCGCGGACTCCTGCATATACACTCACACAATAACCACACAACTGTTTGGGGATAGCGCGCTTATTGTATTATGCCAAACTTGGCACGCTGAGTCCAGCTTGACTCAGCTGAGTCCCTAACTGCAATTTACTGCTCTAACATGAAGCCGTGCCTGGAAGAAGGGAAAGAGCGAAAAAAGAAAGAAAAAAATTCTGGCCTTCTGCAAGCAATAGCAAGTAATGAGTGACGGCTGCGTAAAGTCGCACAACCATGCAGTCGACCGGATGATTTAGAAAAGCGATCCTGTCAGCTTTTCTATTATTGTGTTCACATGGCAGAAAAAACGACATCGCTATGCTACGTAAGTTTCTACGTAAGGTGCTCGGTATTTCACTTAGGCTACGTAAATTTCTACGTAAGGTGCTCGGTATTAGATCTACCAACGCGTGGTAGCCGCGTGCTGTGCACGTGCACGGCATACATTGTGGTGCAGTGCAGTCCGTTTTCGGATGTGCATGCGCGAGGAACTTCCTTCTTTGGAACTGCTTCTTGCATAAGCTGTTTCGGATATTTCGTGTCCTGGCTTATTTCGCTTCGGCTCTGCTGAGACCTTCTTTCACGGAATATTACTCAATGATAGGTGAGTTGACCAGTTCCCTTTGATTCATTTGCTTGTGTTGACTCTTTCATTTACGAAAAGTGTGCTGATTTTAGGTGGAATACAATAAATAATGGAAAAGCTGACAGGATCTCTTTTCTAAATTTAGCTTTTCTGCTGTCGAGGCCTCCTTTTACGGAATACTCAATGACAGGTGATCTCTGAGTTGACCAGTTTCCTTCGATTCAGTTGCTTATGCTCACCCTTTCATTTACGGAAACGTGTGCTGATTTTATTCGGATTTAGATCCATTCGTAGCTCTTTGCCCTTGCCAACAGTGTGCGAAGAACGCGAGTTCACCTTCTTGACGGTAAGGCTTATGTTGCTGCTGAGGCTTAGATGTGTTGTCGAAATACTCCTGTTCATTGTACATTGGTACGTTACAAGTAAGGCACTGGTCATGATTGCTTCCGGCATTCCGTGCTCCGATCATAGCCTTAGGGTGCGTTCTTAAATCCTCTCGGAAAAGTTGGAGACTCTCCGAAAAGTTCGAGAGCTGTTCTTATATCCTCTCCGAATTTTAGGAGGCTCTCCAAAGCTCTCCAAGCTTCAGAGGTGGTTGAAACTCGGAGATTCCCGCGGTTTCGGATCAGCGCATGCGAACTAGGCTAAAAGCCACGTGTTGATCATGAGTGTACGCATTTCCCTTTTCACATACGCACAGCGCATACTATTTTCGTGGCACTCAAGATCACGGTCCCTTTGGCGCTCCATTTTGCTTGACATCTGCAAAATATCTCCGAATTCTTCGAGACCCGTTCTTGAAGAATCCCAGTTTCTTCGACTTCTCTTTTCTTCTTCTTCTAGAAGCTGGAGAATTTAAGAACGCACCCTTAGAATCTGAATTTTGCAGTGGCATAGCATCGTTGGCAGTTCCCAATCTGGAGGGAAAGGTTCAAGGACGCATTGGCCGAGTATGCATAATAAATTCGCATATTAGGGAAAATCTCCATTATGGAGAGGTTCCTGCATTCAGTGACTTGTTTGCTTCATACTTGTACGAAACAAGCCAATGGGTGCAGTTTCGTCTCGTGAAAATCTCGTACGATTGGATTTGTTTACTCGAGTCTGGGCTGTTTGATTTGTGAGTAGCGGCGAGATTGCACTGCCCCAAATAAAGTTGCGTGCCGGCACAGCAAGAATTACGATCTGCAATCTGTTTGTAGTACCTGCAAGAATGTGCTGTACATGTATCGTATTTTCTCTGTTGTTGTTTCAGTTGCCGTCATGTTGCTAAAGAAAGGTTCAGTGACTCATTTGTTTCATACAAGACGAGTCAATGGTTTGGTCTGGCTTAGAATCTTTCGAGGTAGAAGAAATCTATTCGTGTCTATTGGAGAAATAATTGTATTCACTCGTTATAGAGTTAATTAAGACAAACTCACAGAACAAATACCATCGGTCCCTTGATATCCGTCCTAAAGAGGTTTGACTGGATATCATTCATACTCCCCCAAAGTCGTGTAACATTTTATTATTATGGAGTGCCTTGTTTATCTCTTAGTATCTCCAACCATATATCCTTGCCCCTTATATTCTCAGGATCAGTGTAGGTGTTGGAACGAGGTGTCGGACTCAACAATGTATTTGTTTACATTTTAATACATGTTTATTGTTACTACTTTGCTGTGTTGTTTCAGACAATCGTGGACTTGTAACACTTTGAAGTCATTGAACTACTTCCAAAAGTTGTATCGACATCAACAGGATTACGATTTCAGTACAATATGATGCAGGATGACCTTATCACGACAACCTATGACTACAATTATATAAACACAGAATCAAAAAAACATCTGCGGCACGCACCTGGTTACAATTCTCAAGTAAAATGTGATTTAAGGTGTGGACATCTGAATTTTCTGAAAGACAAGACAATTTTATGACAGTCATGAAATTCTGCAACAGCAACATCCACAGAATGACCTGCGTGTAAAAAAAGTATCACCGCCACTACCCATAAATTATGATTCCCCTACAGAAGAACATGAATATGCAAGACAAGTGCCATTTTCTGCAAGAAAAGGCTTGCACATCAATGCGTATAACACGGTATTGAATTTGATACGATGCACATGTAGAGGCGCTACATGTAGGCCATCATTTAGGGCATTCCATTGGTGACACAATTATTAATATCCTTAGCTAAAAAAAACAAAAGAAATTATAGCAATAAAAACTGCTTTGTGGCAGTTTTCTAAAAAAAGTTATTGTGTTCTAGTGCATGGACCCCGTCTAAAAAGTAAGAAATTAACGAAATGTGATAGCCGAAAATTAAAATTTCACACAAAACCTCACAATAATCACACACAGAATGAAAAGCTACATGTACCGTAGAAGACCTTTTCTCCTCGTGATCCTCTTTCCTATGCATGCATGTTGCCAATTGTTGGTGCAGCAAAAGTTTAGTGTTGAAAGCAGCATTTCAAGTGTTGTGATTATTGTGAGGTTTTGTGTGAAATTTTAATTTTCGGCTATCACATTTCGTTAATTTCTTACTTTTTAGACGGGGTCCATGCACTAGAACACAATAACTTTTTTTAGAAAACTGCCACAAAGCAGTTTTTATTGCTATATGGTGAGTGTCCGGCACACATCTTGCTCTGCTGCTCCACCTGCGCATACCTGATACGGTGGTGCGCTTACGGGCGCGGCGGGCTGCCTGGGCCCCAGATGCCTCCTTGATGCGCCACGGAGTGCCGTCGAAGCACCTGTATCACTTCGGTGATCCAAATGCGAATGCAGCCTTGCCGGTCGCCCGCCGGCCTGCCGCCTACGCGACCCGCCTGAGACTGGCCCTGCCGCATTTGGCGCTTCTAAACGCTGCGATCCGGTAGACAGCTCACTGGGCTGCCAAATACGTGACTGGCTTGAGGACAGTTCCATACTGGGCAGGGCGCCCAGCTCAGGTCGCACGCCGTAGCGGCGTGAGCTGGGCGCGGTGAGGGTTGGTGATAACTACAGTTTCCTCCTTCCTCCTCCGGAAACTTCCATAAAAATCGGACAAATCAAGGCTTGGCGCACGGACTGCAACAGCATGCTAGCAAACATGTTGGCGCTGCAACAACAGTGGCCACGAGGCTAAAGCATGTCCCAACCGTGGGGCACAGTCTACAGCTTCCCGGCTTCCACAAGCTAGTGCTGACCCGAATTTGCTAGCAATTCTTCTAGCAAAATATCGAAGAATTTTGAAAGGGAATTTGCTGGCAAAATGGAGCAAAATATCGGTGTGTTGGCTGGGAATTGGGAGATTTTACACATATACGGTGCACATGACTCATTTCGGCACAATTTTACCAACACGTGACTCACTTTTTCTCATTTTTGCCAACACGTAACCCACTTTCGGTCAGTTTTCTCACACGTGACACAAATTTTGGAGCAAAAAGGGAGCAAAATATCGAGTGGCCTAGCAAAATGAAAGCAAAATTTCGACGATGCACGAGCAAAATTATGCCGCAAAATATCGAGATTCAGCTGGCAAATTCGGGTCAGCACTACCACAAGCACAGCACCGCGTACCGCAACACAACCGGTACGAGTACAAACCCTCCCAGCGTCAGTACAGCCACTGATACGGGTACGGTGACTACCCAGCCCGCAGAAGCCGCTGTAGAGCCAGCTGACGTCAGTGTGGAGACAGGTGCAGCTAGCAACACAGGGCTGAACACTGCCTCAGTCAACAGCTATCGCCAGGCACTTTTAGCCAATGGGACCAGCACTGGCACAACTGATACCAGTAACCATGTGCCGGCTTTCAGCCAACCTGGAGACAAAGAAAAGAGCAGCGGGACAGCCCCCTCTCCTGATGACGATGGCTTCAGACTGGCAGCAGGCAAACACACCTTCTCCGCCACTGTCCTATCAGGGCGCACTGAGCCACCTGCCTCTGCCTTGAACGACCCGCAAATTGCGTGGGCTAAGGAGTGTTCAAACCGTGAGCGCAAGAAGCTGGCAGAGAGAGTTGAAGTTGCCCGCAGAGGAAGCCACTAGTGCAATGAAGGTAATTACGGTTAATACTTACTGCACTTGCTCTTAATCCCCATGCTGATCCCCTTTTCCCTAGTAATGATAGATCATCAGAACACAATTTCTTTAGCTGTATCTTTTTTAAATGTTAATGGCGTCTCTTAATCCCTTAGCACCCAGCTTTTCCCCCTCCAAGTTAACTACTAGTGTACACAGTCAACATCTCTCCCCTGGGGCTGGCGCTGGCATCCCAAGTCCCAGTGCTCATGGCTCTTGTACCCAGAATAACCTTTCTGCCCCTGCTCACCGCCTTACCCCACTGACACAGTCCTTCATAAGACTGGGCTTTTTGAATGTTTGTAGTCTTCGAAACAAAGTAGCTGAGGTCGCCGATATCCTACAGCAATACAACTTCGACATATTTGGCGTCGCAGAAACCTGGCTTGACAGCACAACGTCAGACAGTGATATTGATATACCAGGTTACTGTGTGATACGGCACGATCGTCCAGTGCGCAGAGGTGGCGGTGTATGCTTTTATTTCCGTTCCGGACTCCAGGTAAAACCGCGCCCAGAGCTTTCCGACGCTAACATTGAATCGTCCTGGATCGAAGTCAAAGGGCGACGAAGGCGACAACTAGTTGGGTGCTTTTACCGGCCACCTGACGAGCCCATCTTGTACTGGCAGAATTTTGAAGAGCAGCTGCACAGGGCTTTCGTAGACAACCCAAGCATCACAGTCATTGGCGATTTTAACGTTAATGTTTCAACCCCCTACCCACCTTGTCCAATCGCCCGGAAATTTCTCGAACTTTGCAACTGCTACGGCCTCACTAATCACGTTCATGCTCCGACTCGTATCTCACCGGCGTGCCCATCAGGTACAACTATCGATCTCATTCTTTCAGCTAGTCAAGACATCAGTGAGTGCCACGTCCTGCCTTTGACCATTAGCGACCACTTTGGGATTGAGGCTAACCTGCACCTTCAGGTTTCTCGCAGCGTGTCACCTCAGGCAGTAGAGCGGGTCCGAGCTCAAAGAAATACTCGGTCGGTGAACCTCTGTGAATTCCGTCGGGATGTCAGCTCCGCAGGGCTGGATGACTTTACTAACACGCGGGATGTGGACACCATGTGGGCGTCGTGGCACACCAAGTTCTTGGCTGTCGTGGACAAGCATGCACCCATCCGCTATGTATCCTCCAACCGCAAATCCCATCCGCCCTGGTCCGACAGAGAGCTCCACAAGCTCAACCAACGTAAAAACCAGCTACACCGACGGTGGCTACGCGATAAGGGAAACCAGAATCTTCACGTACAGTTCAAGCAAGCACGCTCAAGCTCCAGAAATGCCTATCGCCGAAAGCGCAACGATTTCTTCCAAGCGCAATGTGCCGCGTCCAGTCAGAACCCGCGTAAGCTCTGGAACGTCATAAACTCCGTTACGAACAGGAAGAGAGTACGTGTGGAGCCTACTTGCCCCATTGAAGAAGTTTCGTCAGTCTTCCAGGCAGTAGTAACAGACAATGCCCGTCCTCACAGCATCCCGCTACCGCAAGGTCCACAGCCTCAGACTGCAATGTCAGAATTGCCGCAAGTGTCTTTTGGCGAAGTAGAACGGCTTCTCCGACAAATCAATCCTGCCAAAGCAACAGGAAGCGACGGGATACCTGGTCACTTTCTGAAGTGCTGTGCCGATATCCTAGCTGCGTCCGTGGCCACGTTGTTTAATGCCTCGCTTGTCAATGGCACTGTCCCCACAGCCTTCAAACTCGCACACGTTATCCCGCTGTTCAAAGCTGGGGACCCGTCTATTCCCACTAACTTCCGTCCAGTGTCCCTACTTCCCATATTATCAAAACTCTTGGAGAAAGTCGTACAAAAGAAGCTAGCTCAGTTTCTGGACATATCTGGTACCCTCCCCACGACTCAGTTTGCATTCCGCGCAGGCCACTCAACGGAGGATGCCCTGGTACTTATGCTAAATCGTATTCTTAGTGCACGGGACAAGCGTTTGTGTACTGGCATATGCCTTCTAGATATGTCAAAGGCATTCGACAAGGTTCGTCATGAACGGCTACTCCAGGACCTATTCGATATCGGCATAACAGGGACAGCCCTAAAGTGGTTTTCCGCCTATCTGTCGGGCCGTACTCAGCGTATCTGTATTGGACGGGATCAGAGTGCCATTTCTGCACCATCCTGTGGCGTGCCACAAGGTTCTGTTCTAGGACCGATCCTTTTCAGTATCTACACCCGCGAAGTTCCAACCATAGCTAACCAGTCTTCATCAGTTCAATTTGCCGATGACACACTCTCATGGAAAAAAAAAAATTTTTTTATTTTTTTTATTTTTTTTTTATTTTTTATATTTTTTATATAAGATTGCATGCTTCACACTCTCATGGAATATTTCTTTCCTTTCTTCGTCTTTTTGTGAGAGCTTGGACAATCCACTTGTCCAGGCAAGAAGGCAGCAATGCCTGTTCATTCTGGCGAAGTAAAATAAAATATACCAACCAACCAACCAACATTGCGCTGATCAGCAGCAGCACATCCCTGGATACGGTATCTGCTACGCTATCGGCCTCGGTTTCTGCACTTGCTGACTGGTTGCAGACCCGTGGTCTCATTTTGAATGCAGCCAAGAGCCACGTGATCCCTGTATACCCCAACAGGCAGCCTCAGCAGCCCCAGCATACGATCAATGTAAACTGTCATGAAACGCCTATTCCTGTCGTTACTGCGGCCAGGTATCTTGGAGTGCTCCTCGACTCGGATCTGTCATGGACGCCCCATGTTGATCGCTGCACCGCTCGACTGGCCCAGAGGATCGGAGCACTATGGAGGTTGCGTCGCTGCTTGACTCATCAGAGCCGAGTTCTCTACTTTAAAGCGATCATCATGTCTGACCTGATGTACGGATCCAATGCGTTTTCCCCGCTTCTTACTGCCAACCAATTGGATCGGCTACAAGTCATGCAGAATCGGGCGGCAAGGGCGGTTTTCGGACTCTCGCATCACACCTCCGCGCGTACCCTCCTGCTGCAATTGGACACCTACAGAGTATCCGAGATATTCAGGCAGAAGTTCATCGTTCTGGTCTGGAGGTCTCGGAATGAGCACGCAAGTTCTGAACTGCAAGCCCTCCTAGTTTTTTCGTCAGCTGGCCCAACTAGGTTGCACTCCACCATGGGTCTGCGCCAACCGCCAGTGTCCACCAGGTTCGGCAAGGGTTGCCTCGCGTTCCGGGGCGCCCAGCTGTGGAACACATTACCCAGCGATATACGTGCCATCTCCACGCTCCGCCAGTTCCGCGCCAGCATGATCCCGCACACACTTACTGGCCTTAGCACCTAGAGTACCAAACGTCCTGTTTGATGATCAGCTGGCTTAGTTTTTCTCCACCTCTATCCTAATTACATCAGTCCCCAATTTCACGTATTACTGCTTTCTATCTGCATTCGCCACCTTTTCATTGGGCAGATCTGTCCGTTTGGTTTGCGAATTAAAATAAACACAACAACAACAACAACAACAACAACAACCTAATGCGCGTCCAGGGCAAGATAAATGGACGTCGCGTTACCATGCTACTGGATTCTGGGTCAACCCACGACTTCATTTCAACTGACCTTGTCAAGAAGCACAACATCTCCACAACAACCGGTAGCGACGTCCTGAACGTCACACTTGTTGATGGATCGGTCCGCTCACAGCCTATTACGAAAACGGACAGCTTGAAGACCGTAGTCGGCGACTTTAGCGAGCACCAACAGTTCCTAGTATTCCCTATGACGCGGTATGACGTGATCCTCGGCAAACCATGACCCGGACGAACCCACAGATCAATTTTCGTACCAATGAAATCAAGCTGGAGGGTGGATCCATCATCTGTCAACCGAGTGAAAGTGATGGCACGGACAAATCCAACCCACCGATCGAGACGTTCCTCATCTCAGGGAAGCAGGCTAGGCATGCAATGAGAGGTGGCGCAGAAGGAATCCTAGCGTATGTGACAGCAGATCCGGACGAGCCACAGACGGTGGATAGTCCGGGTAGGGAGGATCAGAAGGATTTCAAGGACCTGCTGAAGGAGTTCGGGGACGTCTTTCCCGATGAGCTTCCAAACAAGCTGCCACCCAGAAGAGGCGCAGATCACGAGATAAAAACGGAAGAAGGAGCTAAACCGCCATCTCGTGCAGCATATCGTTTACCAAAACCAGAGATGGATGAGCTTCAAGCTCAGCTCACCGAGCTGCTCCGTAGAGGATTCATCCAGCCCAGCAAATCCCCATACGGAGCCCCTGTGTTCTTCGTAAAGAAGGCGGATGGAACACTCCGAATGGTATGCGACTGGCGTGAGCTAAACCGCATAACCATTAAGAACAAGGCATGCCTACCGAATATTGACGACCTCTTTGATACCGTCCAAGGCAGTGCGTATTTCACCAAGCTAGATCTGAGGTCCGGTTACAATCAGATTCGAATAGAAGAAACAGATATTCCGAAGACAGCAATAAATACCCCATTCGGTCACTTTCAGTTCACAGTGATGGGTTTCGGCCTAACAAATGCCCCGGCAACATTCCAAACCTTGATGAACAGTGTCCTCCAGCCATACCTGCGTAAATTCGTTGTGGTGTTTCTAGACGATATCCTCATATTCAGCAAATCATGGGAGGAGCACCTCGATCATGTCAGAACCATCTTAAACGCCCTCAGGAGGAATGAGCTATATTGCAAACCGTCTAAATGTGAATTCGGCCGGACAGACGTTCTGTTTCTTGGGCACCGGATAGACGGCCAATGCATTTCTCCAGATCCAGAGAAGATCAAGGCCGTGCATAACTGGCCTGTCCCGACGACGGTCACGCACGTAAGACAGTTTCTGGGATTCGCTAATTACTTTCGAAGGTTCATTAACCATTTCTCGGCCATCTCCAAACCCCTGGAGGAACTGACAGGGAAACATGTGCGCTTCGAGTGGAATCAGACTCGACAGGAGGCATTTGAGCGATTGAAGTCTGCTCTGCTGGATGCACCAGTTTTGCGACTAGCAAACGTCAGTCAGGATTTCCGCGTTGAGACTGACGCAAGTGACTTTGCTGTGGCAGGAGTCGCAGCAAGCAGAGGACCAGTCCTGGCATCCTGTGGCTTACGTGAGCCGAAAGCTGTCTTCTGCCGAACGGAATTACACGGCCGCCGAGCGAGAAACTTTGGCTGTAGTGTACGCCCTGCAGTGCTGGCGAGTCTACCTATTTCGCCACTTTCAACTCTACACCGACAACATGGGAGTTGTCTACCTCAGGACCAAACCAAACTTAACCAAGAGAGAGGCTCGATGGATTGAATTCCTGGCCGACTATGACTACACGGTACATCACAAGCCAGGGAAGTGTAACATAGCAGACCCGTTGTCACGTCGACCAGACTTGGAACTGAATGGAATCGAGTTCTCTCTGGATGTGAATCAAGGAATTGCGAATCAGATCTCAGCAGGGTATGATAGTGACCCAGAGCTTTCGCCAGTAATCAAGCGCTTGATGGCTTGCAGCGAAGACGCCATGCATGAGCGATACGTCTGGAACAGTGTGGACCGGCGGCTGTACCTAGTAACATCGGGCGATGCTCGCCTCTGCATTCCTCGCGGTCCGGTACGGCTGCAACTGCTCAAACAGAATCATGATTGCCTGACGGCCGGCCATCCGGGGAGAGACAGGACCTACCTGAAGCTGAGCAGATACTTCTATTGGCCAGGCATGAGAAGTACTGTGAAGGACTTCGTTAAATCTTGCGACCGGTGCCAACGCGTAAAGGGTAGCCAGACCAAGGCAGGACTGTTGCAGTCCCTTCCAGTCCCCGAACAGCCCTGGACAGACATCAGCATGGATTTCATCATGGCACTGCCGCTGACCTGCCGAGGACATAGCGCCATTCTAACCTTTGTGGACCGTCTGACGAAGTATGTGCACCTGATCCCGACGACTGTTCATGTTGACTCTAAGGAGGCAGCCCGATTGTACGTGGATCATGTGTTTGCTGCCCATGGCTTGAGCAAAACGATAGTTTGTGATCGAGATCCGCGATTCACGTCGGCGTTCTTCAAGGAGGTTTTCAGTATTCTTGGCGTGGAGCTAAAAATGAGCACGGCCAACCACCCGCAGACCGATGGCATGACTGAGCGTGTGAACCGTGTCATTGAGGATACGCTAAGAGCTTTCGTCAACCATAGGCAAAACAATTGGGATGAACTCCTATCGCTATGTGAGTTTGCGATCAACAATGCCGATCAAGCGTCAACAGGTAACACGCCATTTTTCCTCAACCATGGATGCCATCCAGTTACTCCCTCGAGCTTATTGACGAAGCAGAAAGCTGGAGCTGGCATGGACACGAATGGTCCGCTGTCATGGCTGGATGGCCGCGTAGAGGCACTACGTGAGGCACAGGATGCCATCGTGGCGGCGCAGGCCCGGCAGTCATTGTATGCGGATCGAGGACGGGTGGAGGACGCCCTGAAGGAGGGGGATGAGGTGTTGGTCTTCAGGGACTTCCTGCTGACGCCCGAGGAACGAGACAGGCCTTCACACAAATTAAGGCTCAAGTGGTATGGGCCGTTCAAGGTGCAGAAGAAAGTGGCCCCGAATGCGTACAGATTAGCTCTTCCAAGAATCATTCGGGCCCATCCAGTGTTCAGTATTGCTGCCCTCAAGCTGTACCATGGCAATGAGATACCGGGCCGTACTCAGCCGGCACCTCCACCCCTAACCGATGCGGATGGCCATACGCGGTACATTGTCGAAAAGGTGTTGTCGCACAAGAAGAGAGGACGGCGCACGCAGTACCTAGTGAAATGGAAGGGCTACCGAGATGCCACCTGGGAGCCGGAGGAATACTTGATGGATGAAGCAGGAAACGCTATTATTCCGCTGAAAACCTACCTGGACCGTTTTTCATAAAATTGCTATTTAATTGGCAGCCACAGTTGTATTGCTAGTTTCTACCGTGTTGCAATAGAAATGTAGCATTCTGCATGATTAGGATAGTGCTTGAAGCCTTCCCTGCCAGCCAGGCGTTATTTGCAGAGGACATGCACTGGATCTTGAGTTCATCAGTGTTGTTTTCGGCTACCATGCATTCCACATATCCATGCATGATCATTAGTTACCATAACTGTTCCTTCGAATTGGTACTGTTCTGACAGTTGAGAGGGGGGAATGGTGTAACAGATTCACTGTTACTACTAACACTAGGAATAGGATACACTTATCACCTGCTATTATCACGCTGCTGCTGTTAGCAAGAGTACATAACCCCCCAGAGTGTGCAACTCCCACATACCCTGCTGTCCCGTCAGAATTTCAAGTTGACGTCATTATTTATGACGCAATGCTCCTTGCCCCAGTGATTTACAACATGTGTACGGGTGTCAACGCATCACACGTTTTTCTTTCCAATAATTTGTACAGGATCGATCGGCTTCGCACGCGTAATTCGGTCAACCACAGGTTCCGGATTCGTCTGATAATCCGTGTACTGTGCGCATTGCATCATCAAAATGACGTCAACTTGAAATTCTGTCGGGACAGCACCCATAGTGGAGTTGCACAATCTGGGGGGTTATGTACTCTTGCTGTTAGGTGTTATGTCCATCATTGCTTGTTCATGTATATAAGAATGCATTATGGCAAGGATCATTGCTTATTCCAAGAATGACTACTGAAGTTAGTTGGACTGTTACAGTGTTCAGATAAGGCAAATGTTCCGGATAAGAAAAAACTGTCACTCACACACTTTCAGTGGTTATTACTAGCCGCACGACCTTTTTACTTTTTACTTTTCAAAATTTTCGTATTTTTTGAATGGCTCACTACAGGCAATGATGCCAAGTCGGTTCTTGTTGTGAAGCCGGAGCATCTTCAGGAAGCAGAATCCCTGTTTGCTGACACGGCAGTCCAGATTCGCACGGATGGCTGGCGGCATCTCGGTGCAGTACTTGGGTCTCCCGAATTCTGCAAGCAATATGTCACAGAGAAGGTAGAGACATGGGCGCTAGAGGTTGGACGACTGGCTGACTTCGCCACCACTCAGCCACAAGCGGCATACGCTGCTTTTATTCATGGCCTCCGCCACAAGTGGTCGTTTGTGGCCCGGACGGTCCCAGGCATCAGCGGACTGCTAGACCCGCTGGAGCACTCCATCCGACAGCGGTTCATCCCTGCTCTAACCAGTCGCCCCGCACCTGGTGACGAAGAGCGCGCCATACTGTCCCTCCCGTGTCGAGAAGGTGGTCTTGGTCTCATTGACCCGAGGTCTTTGACGGACCAATACAATATGTCTGTCGCTGTCACCAACATCCTCGTGAGCCGGATACTGGACCAAGACACCAACATGGACGAAGTGCCCACCACCATCCATGCTGCCAAGCTAACTGCAGCAGCAGCAACCAGGAGAGCCTCTCGAGACCAAGCCAGTCAGCTCCTGGCCACATGTGATGTGCCCACCCAGCGAACCCTGGGGATGGCGGCCGAGAAAGGAGCGTCCAACTGGCTCACTTGCCGGCCCCTGAAGCAGTTCGGGTTTGTCCTCCACAAAGGCGCCTTCAGAGACGCACTCTGTCTGCGGTTCGGCTGGGTCCCTCCCCGCCTGCCATCCACTTGTGTGTGTGGCAAGGCATTTAACACCAGCCATGCTCTTTCGTGCCCAACTGGTGGATACCCGGCTCTCCGTCATAACACGATCCGCGACCTGACAGCCGACCTACTGCGTGAAGTGGCAACGGATGTGAAGATAGAACCTCCTCTGCAGCCCCTGGAAGGTGAAAGGCTCCGGTATCGCTCTGCCATCTTGGAAGATGGCGCTCGTCTTGATGTGGCGGCATCTGGTGTCTGGGGAAGTCGTTTTGAGCGCACGTTCTGTGATGTTCGGGTTTTTAACCCTCATGCGCGCTCGAACACTTCCTCAACTCCCGCGTCCACCTATGCCAAGCACGAACAGCAGAAGAGAAGGGCCTACGAAGAACGCGTCAGGGAGGTGGAGCATGCTTCCTTTCTCCCACTGGTATTCAGTGCATCTGGTGGGTGCGGCAAGGTAGCCCACGCTTTCCTGAAGCGTCTTGGCCATATGGTTTCGGAGAAGCGGCATGAACCCTACTCCTCCGTCATGTCCTGGATCCGCTCTCTTGTCTCCTTTGCTTTGGTTCGATCCTGCAACATGAGCCTCCGTGGTCACCGTGCTTCTCCCTACCGCAGTCGTTTGGATGCTGCCACTCCTGTTGTGCTGGCAGTCAACGACTGTCAGTTGCGTGACTGAGACTCTTGCGGAGTAGCCGTGTCTAGCCACACTTTTATTATCCGATGATTTTGTTTTGTTTGCTATGATTCCGTGATTTTCTGTTGGTTGCTTTTCTGCTGTGCGAATAAATGCAGTGTGAATTTAAAAAAAAAAAAAAAAAAAAAAAAAAACTACAGGCACAGTGCTAGTGCGTACTCTACGGCACGTGCGCCCAAAAAACCTGTTACGGATAATCGAATGGTCGGATAGTCGATGTGCGGATAATCGATGTTCAGCTGTAGTAGTACTTGTACTGAGCGAACAAAAAGCTGTAAAAATGAAAATGCACACGTTTTTCTCGTATGGTCCATGTATGTAACTAGTACTGGTACATGTACTTGTTTTTATTGTATCACTGTGTTACTAAATTCTGCCCGTACAAGTTTAAAAAAAAAAAAAAAAAAATGCACACGTGACGCAGATCTGGATGTAAAAATAATACTAGTACATGTAACTAACTTTATATGATTGTTTTTTTTTGTTTGTTTTTTTCCACTGTACAGGCCCATGATTACTACCAGAAAAATAATAATAATAATTATTGTATGTATGTATGTATGTATAACTCATAATCACAAGGTGATCGTAGAGGCATTAATCAGCGAGAGAATTGTGAATGATGTCTCTGAATCCAACTCTATCGTGTGCTGCATGAGAGAGAGCATGCAAGGGAAGACCCGTCCAACTTTTAATGTTAGAAATCCATGATGTTGCGGGCCTTCCTCTCGGTCGAGATCCAGGAGTTGATCCTTGCAGGAAGGGCTTGGAGAAAACGTCATGTCTCGTAACATGGCCAAACCACATCAACTTAAATTTCTTGACTTCGTTCGCTAGCCGCATCCTTGCTCCGATGATGTCATTGATTTCTTCCAGGATAGATTGGTTGGTACGCCGGTCGTGGTATGTTACTCCTAAGAGTCGGCGGAAGCATTTCATCTCGAAGGATGAAATTCTTCTCATTGATGAGGCAGATAATGTCCAAGATTGGCATCCGTATAAAACAGTCGCTAGCACAATAGACCTAACAAAACGAAATTTAGTAGGCAAAGAAAGTGATGGCGATTTCCAAATGAATTGAAGCTCAATGATCTTTTGCTTCCCTAGTGCTAAGCGTCTTCTTATCTCCACATCGGACTTGCCATCCGACGTGATTACGGCACCTAAGTATTTAAACTGGGATACCTCTTCTATTCGCTCATTGCCTACTTGAATGGACCCCAGATCACCACCGCCCTCCGGCGCTGCCATTGAC
Organism: Sycon ciliatum; assembly: GCF_964019385.1. Taxonomy (NCBI): domain Eukaryota; kingdom Metazoa; phylum Porifera; class Calcarea; order Leucosolenida; family Sycettidae; genus Sycon; species Sycon ciliatum. The sequence goes on from NC_088643.1 coordinate 95,237,580, forward strand.
TTGGTCTTGGAAGCATTGATCTGCATGCCTAGTCTTGTTGCACTCGTATCCACGTGCTCGGTCAGGTCCATCAGCTCCTCCACAGACGATGCGATTAGATCTATATCATCCGCAAAACGTAGGTTGGTCACGCACATGCCGCCGATACATACTGACCCATCAAACTCCTCCAAAGCGTCAGACATGATGTACTCCAGGAATACGTTGAACAGACAAGGCGAGAGTAAACAGCCCTGCCTGACACCCACTGACGTGGTGAACCAGTCGGTGATAGTGGATCCAACAACGATGGCAGCTTCAGTAGTAGCGTAAAGCGCTTCAATCAGGTCCACAATTCTTGCTTCGATGCCATGCGCTCTCATAATCTTGAATAGCGCTTTGTGCCAAACCCTATCAAAGGCCTTACGGAAATCGATGAAGCAATGATACACAGCCTGCTGATGGTCACGGTACTTTTCAATTAACATTCTGAGGTTGAAGATTTGCTCCACTGTGCTTCTTCCCTTCCGGAACCCTGCTTGCTCGTCCGCCAGCAAACCCTCCACTTGCGGCTGCAGGCGCTTCAGCAAGATCCTCAGTAGCACTTTGCTCGGATGACTGATGAGGCTCACTGTCCTGTAGTTTTGGCACTGCCGAAGGTCTCCAGACTTAGGGATGGGAACAAGAATGGACCTTGTCCATGATGTTGGCCATCTACCATTCGTCCATACGAGGTCACAAATCCTGTGCATAACAGCCACCAACGTATCTCCACCATGTCGCAAAAGCTCGCCAGGAATGTTATCAAACCCCGCTGATTTGTTGTTCTTGAGGGAGTTGATAGCGTATTCGACTTCGGTCCTCAGAATGGGATTGTTGTTGGCATTATCTGATATGGCTGGAGTAACGATTGCGTCAAGGACTTTATCATCTACGTTCAGGTCCACGTTGTACAAAGATGCACCGTACTCACACCACCGCTGAGCTACTTCTTCCTTTTTCGTTAAAGTGGATCCGTCTGCTGCTTTGATCACCTGCATTGCTGATCCTGATTTCTTGCTGCATAGACTCTTCAGAGTTTGGTATGCTCCGTGGGGGTTGTGGTTGGCGATGTCATCTTCAATTGACTTGCATTTATTTTGTAGCCAATTCTCTTTGTCTCGTCGGATTAACCGCTTGGTCTCCCGATTCGCCACACGATACTCTTCCTGTGCCGCAGCAGAACCAAAGCGGCTCCCTCTCAATTGTCGGCGCGTATCACACTGCCTTAGGCATTCATCTGAGATCCATGGCTTTCTGGGCTTCTGGGTGGTTCCTAGGATGGAAGTTGCCGCCTCCGTCAAGATGTTGTTAAACTTATTGACAATATCCTCTGCATTCTCCATCTCCAGCAATGGACGGAAACGACCACCAATCTCTGTCTGGAATGTCGATCGTATTTCTTGATTATTAAGTTTATTGATGTTGAATCTCCTCCTGAAGGACGGGGGTTTGAAGCATCGCTTTAGCTTTAACTTGATGCCCATCAGCACAAGGTCATGATCACTCCCCACATCAGCTCCTGGGAACGATCGGGTCTTCCCAGCCAACACACTGCTCTTGAAGCGCTGGCGGACGATGACGAAGTCGATTTGATTATGATACAGGCCGCCAGGAGAATGCCACGTTGTCATGCGGGATGTTTTGTGGTTTCCAAGAGTGTTGGCAATAAATAATCCATGCGCCTGACAGAAATCCAGTAAATTTTCTCCTCGATCATTCCTCACCCCGCAGCCGAAACGTCCAACTGTGTCCTTCCAATTACAGGATGCGTCCTTCCCGATCTTTGCATTAAAATCGCCCTGCAGTATGAGAAAGTCCTTCCTGGGAACACCGTCTACCAGGTCTTCTAACTGCTCATAAAAATCGTCGATGTCCTCTTCTGAACTAGCTGCAGTCGGGGCATAGGCTTGGATGATTGTTACATTAAATGGATGTGCTTTCAAACGCATTGTAATGAATCTGCTGCTAATTGGTGTACACTCCATAACACTTGAAATAACGCTCTTGTGTACTAGGAATCCAACACCTCTTTCGTGGCTTGAATCTTCGCCGCAGAACCAGAATTTGTTTCCCTTCGCTGTTGTTTGTTCTCCAAAGCCAGTCCATCTCGTCTCCGCCAAGCCGACAATATGCCATTGGTACCTATCCAGCTCGTACTCCAGCAACTCCAAACTTCCAGGTCCCCGAAGTGTCCTAACATTCCATGTTCCTGACGAAAAAACGTCCTTTGAAAATTTCAAATTTTCAAAATTCCCAAGGTCCTCCCTGCATCTCTCTCTCGCAACATTTCTTGCTCTCATTCACAAAACGTCTCACCTATAACGTTTCTAGGGCTGAACAAACGAAGCAATTGCCTTGGCGGTGCCCATATCCTCTCCAAGGCCTAACAAACGTGGAGCTAAAAAACTCCCAACCGCTCTGCTCCGCAGTCTACGAAGTGTATTATTATGTAGCGCAAAATAAAGAGAAGGAAAATATTAACCGTGTCATGTTTGTGATCAGCCGCCAGCAGGAGAGATGAGATCATGCGTACCGGTATGCCATGGAGCATTGGGTACATGGGTATGCCATGGTGGTAATTTTTGAATACCGGTATTGAAATATTGGAAGAAACAGGAAGAGGATAAATTAATGGTGCTTGCGCAGCTGCTTTCCGTTCACTCTCCTTTATAGAAAGAAGACATCAAGGACATTGGGTTGCTTTGGAGTTTCCATGCTAATCCCAAACTGTGTGTTCAAGTTGACGAGTCCAACCCTTGTGAAAGGGAAAGTTCTTCATCATGGATTCTCGCAATATTGAGGAGAGTGCAGCTGATGGTTCTTCTGCGACAACAGCATCTTCACAAAGCAACAAAGAAAGCGAATCAGTCAATAGGCCCGGTGGTATCTCGCACCAACCTGCCAGTAAGAATTATAATCCCTACTCTGCAGGTAATCCCACCGACAGTTTACTTGGAGGTCAAACAACGTTTTCTCGAAGGGTGAGTTAGGGTCATCTAGTCTCTGATCTTGTCACAAATTGATAATGGACCAGTCGTCTTGCGTTCTCTGCCTCGCATAAGATTAGAGCCTTCATTGCTCATGCTAATGCTCTCTCCTGAACTTTACATGTGTTAGTATGAAAGTCAGTAGTCCGAAGAGTGCACGTGCTGGGAAGTGTCACTGTGGAATGATGAACAGCTACAGGTACGGTGGAAAGCTGCTACTTGCCCTCCTGACTACTGTAAATATACAAAATTTCGGCGCTGCAAAATTTCGGCACTTCACGATTTTTGACATTTCGGCGGCGATTTATTTTCGGCGTGGGGTAGAGGGCATGGTATAGTGCGACAGATGCTGTGAAAAAATTCATCGGCGTTTTAATTTAGGCGTTTTGGGTCGGTGCCGAATATAGCCGAAATTAAATAGCTGCCGAAAATTAGTATACCGTACTGGCAATATATGTTGCCACGTAACGCGTAACGCAGGGGGGTGCGGCGTAACGCGCGACCAGGCTAGTGCGACAAATTTTCGTTGCGTTCGTAACGCGCGTCAGGCGGGGTGCGGCGATCTTTTCATTGCAGTTTGCACTGCAAAGGCTGAAAACTGTGAAAGCACGTGTACCGCGTGGCAAAAAAAAGGACTGCGGCAATATAGAAACCTGTGTAACGGCTCCTGTGCGACTTTGCATGTAACGCCCTGCGTGCGGCAAACATGTGCCAATGTAACGCTTCATGGCCTCACTGCGGCAACATATATTGCCAGTACGGTATTTACAGTATCAGCTAGTAGTAGTAGTAGTAGTACGAGAGGGAAAATAGCCCAATAGTCACATTTATAATAGCCCAATAGTGCATGCTAATAATTATGTGATGGATGGTGGTATGTGATGGATGGTGGTCTGTGATGGATGGTGGTCTGTGATGGATGGTGGTATGTGATGGATGGTGGTCTGTGATGGATGGTGGTCTGTGATGGATGGTGGTCTGTGATGGATGGTGGTCTGTGATGGATGGTGGTCTGTGATGGATGGTGGTCTGTGATGGGTACTGGTAAACTTGAAGGAGCGGCAAAGGCATTCGTCAAGACAAGACGGTGTCAAGCAGGGAATGGTAGCATGCAGGGAATGGTGTCAACCAGGGAATGGTGTCAACCAGGGAATGGTGTCAACCAGGGAATGGTGTCAGCCAGGGAATGGTGTCAGCCAGGGAATGGTGTCAACCAGGGAATGGTGTCAACCAGGGAATAGCGTCAACCAGGGAATAGTAGCATACAGGGAATGGTGTGAACCAGGGAATGGTAGCCTACAGGGAGACAACACGAGATCATAGTACCTTAAATGATGTGCGTTTTGAACCCGTATTTGGAAGTTCTACGTGATACGTAGTCTATGCAACTCACGTTCTTGATGGCTACCTTGACTGGCTGGCCCCAAGCGTGGCTCAGACAAGCCATGCAATAATGGGAGCGTGTATACATCCGCCCTGCCTCAAACACGACTGTGTCGGGCAGCCCGGGGTCGAAAGTTCGACGCCCACATGATCTAGCGCTATAGTCGCCTGTAGTAGACTGTAGTAGTATTCTTTTATTTATAGTGCAGAAACCAAAACAGGCAGATGCCTAATAACAATGGACCCACTGTGTAGGGTGGAGGAGGGGGGAGACATGGCTAATGGTAAATAGTGGCGACGAAATAAAGCAGTTCCAGCACAGCTACAGAAACATGGGCGTAAAGCTAAAAGCAGGCAAGAATGTGTTGCAAAGCGCTTAACTTGAAGGCGGCCAGTTTGGTGACGCCTTGGATATCCGCATGGAGAGAATTCCAGAGAACTGCGCCAGCATGTGTCACCAATTTGGTAGAATGTGCAGAAGCAGCTGCAGGGACGATAAGCAGGTTACTGTTGCCTCCTCGAGTTCTTCGTGACGAAAGAGGTTGAAAAAAGTTTCAAACAATCTACTTCCTGAAGAATTTAGACAACGCCATATAAAGCAGAGCAAGTTAAGTTGAATGGTAGCGCGCAAGGGAGAGACATGTACACGCTCAAGCAGCGTAACAGTGGGGGTCCATGGGGGCACTTTACATACAGCACGCAGTGCGCGCTTGAAGAGCAACACGTTGAACCATTGTCTGCCAGCACATTGACGTGTCAAAATGTAAGCCTAGATACTTGGCCGATGGTACCACCGGCAGATCTTGACTATTGCATGTCCCGCGTAGGGCGAAGGGTGGTGCTCTGTGAGGAGGGATGGGTAGGATTTGTGTTTTCGTTTCATTCAGAATTAAGCCACACTGTCGTAGCCAGTCAGACAGGTGTTGTACTGCACCGGACAGTCGCTGAGCAACAATTGCCGGTGTCTCGGCACTGGCTCGTAATGAGATGTCATCTGCAAACTGTGTTGGGGTAACACCGTATGGCCTCACCACATGAGGTATATCTCGAACATACACAACGAAGAGCAATGGACCCAGCACTGATCCTTGCGGAACACCACAGCTACTTGCGTAGGCAGCACTTTTGCATGGGCCAATCTGGACGTACTGTTGACGATCGGTCAGGTAGTGGGCCATCCACTGCAGAGCAGCGCCGCCTATGCCGAGAGCGTAGAGAGCACTAACTAGAGTCTGATGCTACACTTTGTCGAAGGCTTTCGACATGTCTACAAAAGCTACTCCAGTGTAGAGGCGTGCCACTTGTGCCTGTTTAATTTGCTCTACCGTTAACACTAGGGCATCAGAGGTGGAGTGGTGGCTACGAAAACCAAATTGTTCCATTGGTAGCAGATCTTGGCTCTCCAGAAAATCAGACAGTTGCTCATGAACAATCCGTTCAAGGATCTTGGAGACCACAGGGAGTAGGGAAACTGGTCTATAGTTCTTAGGTTGGCTGGGGTCACCGGCTTTGAACAGTGGGCGGCTGCATGCCACTTTCATTGATTCTGGGAATTTCCCCTCCCTCAGTGATCTGCAAAGTCAGCGATGGGGTCAGCATATCCCCACACAAACGGAGAAGGACAGTTGGTATACCATCGCGTCCAGTTGCTTTAGTTGAATTCACTGATTGCAGCAGCTTTCTGACCTTGGCTATAGATACTGGCTGAAACGAGTACAAGTTCACCCGCGGGGCAGCACCAGAGGGGATTCGGAGCACTGGTGGTCTAGTTTTATCGTCCACAATAGTCGCGAATACTGCAGATATCTCCTCTGCTGAGCACTGTGGTGGAGGGTTCACACGGACTTTCCTGTCAGTTCTTTGATGACCTGCCAAGAGCATCTAGGATTTCCTTCACATCGGCTGAATGTTGCTAAGTAGTGGGACCGCTTCTTCTCACGGTTGCAGGATGTAGCCTCACTCCGTGCAAGTCGGTATGATTCATAGCGCCGATCTGTTCTTTCCTTGAGTCATGTTCGATGCAGTCGATTTCGCTTCCTCAGTAAGTACATCAGCTGCTGATCCATCCAGGGTACATGGCAGCGGTGTGTTGGTTTACGGGCTTGGACTGGCCTGTGTCATCTCCATGTACAAACTCCCAGATGTCAACGTTAAAGGGGAAGTTACGTCTAAAATCAAATTTTCACCAGTTGTAGTCTTCGGGGTGCTGAGTCGAATGGTCTTGATCCGAGGAAGCTGAGACGCTCCCTTCCTTCTTTTTCCCCAATCGAACTCGCGCACTTCCACCGAAACTGGGTGACTGCGCCCTACTAGATGGGGATTTGTATGCAAAATGTCACTAAAAGCGCCATGTCGTTCTTATAAAAGCACGGATGACCGCGATTGGTCAATATGTTGTAGTCTTTTGGCCGCTGAGTCGACTGGTTTTGGTCCGAAAAGGCTGCGATGCAGCGTTCCTCCTTTATTCCCAATCGAACATGGTTGAACAAGCGGTCACGTGCTCCTGCGTACACCAATCACCTGGTCACCGTGCCTGCAGGGTACAACTTACTAGCCTGTTTGGCCTTTTTTGGGTGCAGTCCTGTCACTCGAGTTGAACTCGAGTTGAACCTTGGTGTGAAAGTTGTCGCCTGCTGGCGCGGTGACCAGGTGATTTGGGCACCCAGGAGCACTTGACCGCTTGTTCAACCATGTTCGATTGGGAATAAAGGAGGATCGCAGCCTTTTCGGACCAAAACCAGTCGACTCAGCGTCCGAAAGACTACAACATATGGGCCAATCGCGGTCATCCGTGCTTTTATAAGAACGACATGGCGCTTTTAGTGACATTTTGCATACAAATCCCCATCTAGTAGGGCGCAGTCACCCAGTTTCGGTGGAAGTGCGCGAGTTCGATTGGGAAAAAAGAAGGAAGGGAGCGTCTCAGCTTCCTCGGACCAAGACCATTCGACTCAGCACCCCGAAGACTACAACTGGTGAACATTTGATTTTGGACTTACCGTAAAGTCGCGGATAAAAGCCGGGTTTGCATACAAGCACATCGCGGATAGAAGCCTGAAAATCGAACGAGTCAAATGCATATAAGCCTGTCGCGCGTAGAAGCCTGGCTTCTATGCAAGCACGGATCGGGTAGGTCAAGAGTGCATGCGCTATGTACCATGGTGCATAGTAAAACTGCCGCCATACCGGTAGTCAGTGATAGATCTACGCGTGTCGCGAAGATCTACCATATCAGTGGTGCATACTTCAAGTATAAGCATGGTTTGCATACAAGCCTGGTTTGCATTAAAACCTGATGCAGAAAGCAGCTTGTGTGCTTATAAGCCCGGCTTTTATCCGCGACTTTACGGTAACTTCCCCTTTAAAGTGGAAGTACAGCCTGAAATCAATATTTCACCACTCTTAAGTTCTAATGGGTACTGAGTCAAAGTATGTTAGTCGGAGAAGGCTGCAATACTATATCATTCAACCCTTACTCCCAATTGAACACAGCCTTCTGTCAAAGTATAAGAAAGGGACAGTCCACCCTAGGGTAAAGATGTCCATCGGTAGCCAGCATCACCTTGAGCCCACATCCGAAAGGATACACACCGCATTGAGTAGACCTTGCATTTTGAGGGTGTGTTACCTTGCAAAATACCTACTTCAAGAAGTAGTTGATGATCTACACCAGAAGAAGGTCTTAGCAGTATGGTGCTCTGAAGCCTTGTTCAGGTCACTGCTTTTCATCGGAATTTTAAAACTAAAACAAAGTGATCCCCATCCTATTTCGTGTACTGTTGTTGCTGCTATTTCTCCGCTGATGTCACTGTTGACTCACTGCTGCTGCTGCTGTCTCAGGCGAAA